>NC_051067.1:117656817-117976817 GCF_004664715.2 Peromyscus leucopus | reverse complement strand
TGTGAATTCATGTGTATCTCTGTGTGTGTGTGTGTATGTGTGTGTGCATGTATAGGCACAGGCGAGTGCCCTATGTGCATGTGTGTCTATGTGTGTGTGTGTTGCACATCTGTGTACATTTATTTAACCAGACCAGCAAACTTGCTACCTCTGTGTATCTCCTGTCCCTGCTTAGGTCTTAGAGATGATTTGAAATGGGCTGGGAAGAATACTTAGTCTCTTACGTGCTTGCTACATAAGTATGAGGACCTGAGAGTTCAGATACCCCAGCACCCACATAAAAACTGGTCATGATGGCATATGTCTTTTACCCTAGTGACAGAATGGAGTATAGGAGGCATAAAGGTAAATTCTCCAGAGCTAACTTGCCAGCAAGTCTAGCCATTCAGTACACTCTGGGTTCAATGAGAGACCCTGTCTCAAAAAAATAAGATGGGGAGAGGCAGAGGAAGATACTCAACATTGATGTCTGGCCTCTATATGTGTGTGTGTGTGCACGCACACACACACACACACACACACACACACACACACACACACACACACATAAAACAAATAAAATAAAAATAGAAATGTTTAATTAATAACTTAAAAAGAAATGGTTTTGGCAAACACTTCCACGCTGGCAACTTGTGCATAAATGGAATGCTTGAACACACGAGTGAAGTGAACTTTCATGAGACTGCTGAAGAGCTGGGTGACCATCCAGCAACACAGCTCTCCCATTTCATTGTCATGACAGACATTACTAATAGTTTAAGACACTCAGAGCTTTCAATACAGTTCTTCAGACAGACACAATCAATCCATAATAGTGGAGAAGCTAGATGAGAGCCATTTACTTTCACTAAGCTAAGAAAAAGTCTGTGGGCCAAATCCTCAACCCGGAGATGATCCTGCTCAAATTAGCTTCCAATTGCTTTGCTCCAAGCTGAATCTGAATTGCAAAAAGCTTTGCAAAGAGAAAATTATATTCTTGGGACAAAACCGAGTAATTGTCCTAAGAGAAGATTCTATTTCACATTCTTATCCAAATAAGAACAGGCATTGGGTGTTTAAAGGAACACTCAGAAAATGTATACAAATCCATTGAATAATTCCATGTGTGAGGTGTTAAACTGAAGGAAAATGGTGATGCCTGGGATTCTTTGAAAGTCAAAGGTGTATGTATTAATAACAATAATCAAATGGGGCCTGGAGAGGTGACTTGGTGGTTAAAAGTGCTTGTTGCTCCTCCAGAGTACCTGAGTTCTGTTCCCAGCATCCACATTTGGTGGATGTAACTGTAACTCCAGATCTGAGGGGTCTGATTCTGGTCTCCAAAGGTACCTGTACTCATGTATACATATGTATATAGACACATACACATAATAAAAAATAGATCTTTCCAAAATTATTTTAACCATCAAAATAATCAACAAGAAAAAAAGGTAAACTAATATAGCCACTGGATTACTTTTTTAACTTTGTGTGTGTGTGTGTGTGTGTGTGTGTGTGTGTGTGTGTGTGTGTGTAGGCACATGTGAGGGTGCATGGGCATGGTGCATGGGGGTGTATGTGTGGGGTGTGTGCATAGGAACATGTGAGTATGCATGGTGCATGTGTTTTGTATAGACACATATGAGGGTATATGTGTAAGTGTGGGGTGTATGTGTGTGTAGGCACTTGTAAGGGTGCATGTGTGTGTGCATGAGTGTGGAGGCCACAGGTTAATGTTGCATGTCTTCCTGATCTCTCTCTACTTTTCTTAACAAGGCAGAGTCCCTCACTCAACTCCCAAGGTAATCAGTTCCACTGGTCTAACTAACCAGCTTGACCAGGGTATTCCCCATTGCTTCTTCCTGATTGCTAGAATTGAAGGTGGGCAGCCATGCCTACATGGCTTTTACATGAGAACTAGGGATCCAAACCTCACTCCTCATGCCTGTGCAGGAATTATTTTGTTGAAGGAGTCATCTCACCTGCCCCTTTCCACTGGATTTATGCAGCCAATGAAATAAACATTTGAGATGTATGCATTACAGTTAAATGCAAAGGATGTAAATATTTGTAGGATGTAAACATATTTACAACTGTCATTTTCAGGTGGTCAGACTGGGAGGAAATATTTATTCCTCCATTACTGATGTTTCTATTTCTAATAATGTGTGATCACTTTTCATTAAAATTGCTTCTGAGCTGTAATACATACAGAAAATGCTCAGATCACAAGCAAAAAACTCAATGAATTTTAATAATATTAATGCATCTTAGTTTTCAAGATCAAAATATACAGAAACTGTCTTTTGCCGACCTTGTTTTGAAATTTATGACAGAAAAAAAGGTTAACCATTTTTATTCTGTTGGCTTCTTATTATCAATATGGTGATTCCAAGATCCATCCATGTGGTTACATTTAGCTCTAATAGATACTTGCAATGGCTGTTTATTACTCCATCTCATGATGATAACACTGTTTTGATAGATGGACTTTTCCATTTCTGGCTTTTTCAGATTACATATTGCCACAGATGTTCTCATATATGGCTGCCAATGAACTGAACATGGGAAGGTGCCAATGGCGGTTTACACCCTGGAGTACATATGTTATTCCTAGGGCAGTAACTTCGTCAACAGAAAAAATAAACAAAAGCTTTAAAAATAACATTTAAAATAATGATTGCCAATATTCAAGAAATTCTTATCAAGATAAAGGGTGATATATTATATGTAATTACATGAAAAAACAGATTAAACTTTTTAAAAAATAAATATAGAAAACATAAATAAAAGCAACAGCTGCCTATGGAAGCTCATGCCTATAATCTCCATCCTTGAGAATCTGAGGCAAGAGTCTGAGGAAAATCTAGAGCTACGGAGTGAGTTACAGGTCATCCTAGGCTACAGAGTGAAGCTATCTCAGGAAACAAAAGAAGGTAAGGGAAGACAAGACAAGAAGGAAAAAGGGGGAGGGAGAGAGAGAGAGAGAGGGAAGGAGGGAGGGAGGATATGAAAGAGGGGGGGAGGGAAAAATAGAAAGAAAACCAACTAAAGCAAAGCAATCTAAAACAAAAATCTTACCACAAATAAGGCAGACACTTCTCTCTGCTTTTTGCTTTCCCTCTTACCAACAACACTTGAGTAACTACTGACTCACTGTGCTCCCAGGCAATATCAATATTTTGAAAGCCGTTTGCTGACAGGTGTCAGGGGTACAGAGCTGCCTTGCGATCTGTTCTAAAGGATTTCTTGTTAACCCTCATTTCTTCTCCCTTATCTCTAGCATGGCATTTGATAGCTTCAGGATCTATTCGTGTTTACATGATTGTTTATGAAATCCTTTATCTCTCCCACCCCCAATTTTTTGCCCCTGGCGTAATCTTCTGCAACAGAGTACACTGGGATATGAAAAAGGCACCAGGATAGAGACATGAGTGATTCTTTGGGTGTGAACGATAGCTTGGATTTTCTAGTCTATAAACTTCAGTAAAGTCATTTGTGATGGGGTGCTCTAATACTTCCTTTCTGGATAGGTTGTTCATATTTCATACACAGTAAATAGAAGCTATCACCATCATCATAATTATCATCTTCATCATCATCATCATCACTACCATCACCATCATCATCACCATCACCACGACCATCTTCATATTCACCATCATCATCACCATGACCATCATCTTAATTGTCATTACTATCACTACCATCATTGACATCATCATCTTCTTCACCATTTTCTCCTCTTCTATCTCCTCCTCTTTATCATTTTTCTTTATGGTTATCGTCCTCCTCCTCCTCCTCATTATCATCATCATCATGCCCACTGAGAATTGGCATCAACTTGATTTCAGTGAGCAATGTTCCTCTCTTCTGGAGAACATAGTGGGTGAGGATTCATACAAACAACCTTAGCATCTTCGATCTCAAAAATGATACCTGATGGCAATATAAATGTAGACTTGAGGAGGAGAGGGGTGACAAAAATCTCTGGGGAGTTCATAGCCTTGAACTCTGTTGAGCAGGCAGAACTCCAGGGATCCTTGTCTCCCAATCACAGGACTTTCCCGATCACCTTGAGGCATCAGTGATCACCTGCTATCTGAATGTGGTGTTAGACACCTGTAATTCCAGCACCGGGGAAGCTGATGCAGCAGGACCTTCTGTGTAAAGCCAGCCTGTACTACAGAGGGATAGCCTGTCTCAAAAAATCAGACAAACAATAAAACCTCTCCTGCTTGAGTTTGGCTTTGCACACTAGGGCAGATTCTTTTACTTTATATATTCTTTCCTTCCTTCCTTGCTCACCAGGAGCTTTATCTCAGCCCCAGGGTGTAAACTGAGGGTTTAAAAAATAACACAGGCTCCAGGTCCTGTAGCAAATGATACCCAGCACACAAGTGAGGACCTGCGCAGGCTTGCATACAGTCCTATGTGTGCATATACATGCAGAAATCAGTATTTTGGGGGGGGAGTAACTTTCCATTGTGATCATTTCCACACCTGACCCCCGCTGTTCAACACATTGTCTCGGTTTGGTTTGTTACCATTCAGTGTTGTGTGAAGGAGTGAATGAGATGTAATGAAAGGCAGCAAAAGGAGAATGAAGGGAAGGAGGAGGAGGGGGGAAGACAAATGACCTCTTGCAGCTTCCCATGTCATTTCACTTGCTCACTCCTCTATGAAATCTGTCACTCCCTTCCCCCTAGAAACCTGCCATTGGTTACACATCTGTCTCCCCTGGGAGGTCACTGGAGGCTTTATATCCCCTGTGCCTTCGCAGGGCTGTTCTGTAATAGCATCATCAATAAATTCTTGCTGAATGGAAGCTTTGTAACTTAGAAATATTACCAGGTGTCACCAGAGAAGGATACACCGGAAGGGGCTCTTGAAAGATGTAAGATGAAGGAAGAAGGCTGTGTCTGCTTTTGCCTTGATTCTGGAGAGAAACTCGGGAGCAGGAAGAAGAGCAGAGCTAAAGGCTGGGTAAAAACAGTGGAGCCCAGGGAGGCTGGGGAGGAAATTCCACAGAACAGACTCAGCTTCTTGCACTCCATCATATTCCTCTACCTTTTACATTCATTCATTCACTCTTCCCTCCATAAACGCTCCCCAGGAATTTATTCTGTTTCAGCTCTGTGTTATAAACTGGGTGTCAGAAGACAACACAAGCTCCAGGTTCTGGAGGTGAAAATGAGAGATGAGGAAAAGTCAGAGAGATGTCCTGAGGGTCTAGGCTTAGGCAGTTCCATCGCAGGTTGGCACCTTTACTTATTTTCTGGTGAGAAGATACAGGACAGTGGATGAGTGAAAATCTCTCAGAGAAACAGAGGGAGGGACATGCCTAAATGACCACCAGCATGCCCTTCCCCCCTAGGTCAGAGACCATGCTGGATCTTTTCCATGCTGTCTCTCAATACCTTGCGATACATTTCCACGGAGAAAGCAAGGAAGAAGAACAGGGGCAGTTGGGTGTAACAAACAAAAAGGCAAATAAAACACAGGAAGGATTCCCCCAGCTCTCAGGATCATGAGTGTCACCTGGTTCCTGCTGTTTAGAGGAATCGCTATTAACTTGTTCACAGTCATTTACTAACTCCTTACTCTGAAAAGTACTGTTAATGCATTGGTGAAGGGGAGTGCCTTCAATCTCTGCACTTCAGAGTTTATAAGAGGGGACAGACAGAAGTATCCAGAACCTCCCTGTCTGTGGGGAACAGTAAGGTGAGAATGTCACAGGAGACAATGGAGCGTCCACATGCTTCTTTAGAGAAAATAGACCTTAATAGACTTTATTTGAGCAGGATTGGGTTTACAATAAAGTCCAGTGGGAAGTAGATACTTCCCATTCATGGTGCTTTGAATGAAAATGGTTCCATAGGCTCATGTTTTAATGGTTGATACCTAGTTGATGGAATTGTTTGGGAAGGACTAGGAGGTGTGGCCTTGTTGGAAGAAATGTGTCACTGGGGAGTGGACTTTGAGGTTTCATAAACTCATAATATTCCAGTCAGCATTCTTTCCCTTAACATACACATTCTCTCTCCTTCCCTCCCCCCTCTTGTTGACTCTCTCCCTCTTTTGCTCTGCCTCATAGCTGTTATCTCAACAAGTAAGCTCTCAGCTATCACTCCAGTCCCATGCCTGCCTGACTGCCGCCATGCTCCCTGCCATGAGGGTCAAGGACTCTATATCCCCGGGAATCATGCTTTCTATAAGTATCCTTGGTCATAGTGTCTTTTCACAGCAACAGAAAAGTGACACAGACACCTTCTTACACAACCACAGCCTTCCTTGTTGTTAATATCCTCTATGATGGTGGCACGTTTGTTAGAACTGATGGATCTAGAGTGACAGGCCACTGTCACCCAAACTTCATTGCTTACAATGGAGTCCACCATGGGTGGTGTGCATCGTATGGCTCTCAACAATAATGCATGTTTCTCCTAGCACTGTGCATATCTCATAAGAATGTACAGGGATATTGTAGGGGGAGCAACTCTCCCACAAAAATTTACACAGTAGGAGAAGAATAAGGAAATGGATTTGTTACTTGTTTTGTTACTCTGAAGAAAACACGAGACAAAAGCAGCCAGAAGAGGAAGGACTTGCTTTGTCTCAAGGGCGCAGTCACCATGGTGGAGAGGACAAGGCAGCAGGCTCAGGAGGCAGATGGATACTTGGCACCTGCAGTTGGGAAGCAAATCAGAGAGCCATGAACACAGAACCACAGCTCATGTTCTCCTTGGTGTTTAGCTCAGGACCCCAATCCATAGGATGCAGCCGTTCACATTCAGGAAGGGTCTCCTCAGTTCAATTAACCTAACAGGTTAGGTTAATTGAGATAATCGCACACAGACATGTCCAGAGATTTGTTTCTTCAGGCACTCCTCAATATTGTCAGGTTAACGATCAATATTAACCATCATATAGAGAGGAGAGAGCATTTTAGGAAGGAGTAAGAGTGAGTCCTGTGGTTGTAGGGAAAGGTAGATATGAGCGTCTGCTAAGAAAATCAGTGGACATGAAGTGGAGAGGGGCCAGACGGAAGAAGCCAGTGGGAAAATTGGAATCAAACCAAATAGGCCTTGGTAAGGCTCTTAAGGGGTTTCAGGACAGAACCCACTGGAGGGAGTGAATCACAGTCGGTGAGGTCAAACACGAACTTTCTTAGTAACTCTGATTCACACAGATGGAGCCTGCAGGGGCCTCCCCCTCCAGACCGCAGCCTGCCCCTCTGCAGCCAATGGTTAGGTACCCCAGTAGGTCACCACAGCCAAGACATTACCCCGTCTCCTAGTTCTTTCCAGTCTGATGTCATCTTTCCAAAGACTGGCAGCAGTTGCAAGAAAACTGTTTCAGATAGCTATTAATATTTTAACATGCTTTTAAGAAAATTTGGCCTTTTGTCGAGTCGGTCTCCAAGCAGACATATATCACAGTGCATGATAGACATTACACTTAGCCCTGTTTGGTGGGGGAAGCTGCCTTGTTTGGATTCATTTTTTAACATCTATTATTAAAAAATCTTGCTGGTGTGTGTTTGCTCCTGCGGTTCCTGAGTTACTTTGCTCTGTGCACCTCCCCATGAGGAGCAGCGTGGAGCTGATTCTGTGACCAGTGTTTTCTGAGATGACTGCTTTCTAAACAACAACAAAAACAAAGCCACCCGGAATCCAGAGGGTGAGCGACATATCTCGGTGATAAGGAAATGAGAGGCTGGAATTGGTTTTGCACCTGGGGTAGGGGATAAGTGGTCTCTTTCCACTAATCTGGAGGACCAGGCATAGAAGGCCACTGGGATGATATGCCACTGAGGGTACTTAGTGTAAGAGTCAAGACAGGGACGGTTTTAGGGAAAGGCAGTTCCAGCAGAGGGACAGCCAGTGAGAGGCTTCTAAGATTGAGAAGGGAAGGCTTGGTGTGTTTGTGGAACAGGAAGGAGTCTGGTGTGGCTAGAAGGTGTTGTGGGAGGAAGAAGTGGTAAAGACAGCCAGGGCTGGCTCACAAGACATGGGTTGGGTAGCTAGAAAGTGGTATTTTTCTGAGAACATACATATGTGCATGTAGAAGCCAAAGGACAACCTTAGGCATGGCTCCTTTGGAGCCAACCAGCCTGTTTGTTCTTTGAGGCAGGGTCTCGCATTGGCCTGAAGTTCACCAAGTAGACTAGGCTGCCTGGCCAGTGAACCCGCAGGGATCTGCCTATCTTCATCTTCCCAGTGCTGGGATCCTAAGTGCATGCCCTCATACTTGGCTTTGTATGCATCATTTCTGGAGGGTGAACTTGGGTCCTCATGCTTTTGAAGCAAGCACTTGACCCACTGGACTGTCACTGTGGCCCTTACCTTCTACTCTGAAGCACTCCTTCTAGGGGCCTTAATCCAAAGGACAGGTGATGCAGTGGCACTCTAGTCAATGATTCCATCTAATGACATATCTCCAGGCAACGCTACCAAGACACCAAAAGCTGAGAATAATGTGACCTTAATTAGATTCTCCAAACTGAGCTTCAGACAAAATCAGAAACTCCAGCTCAGGTTCTCCAGCAAGCACCCCCAAAGGAGCTCAGTACACCTTCTACAGAGTAGAACACCCATCCAGTTGAGCCCCGCCTGAATTCGTAACCACAAGATGAGATTTGCAGTAAAAGCATGGCTATTTTAAGCCATGGTGATGGATAGTACGACGGGAAACCACTGAAGGGGTGACAAGAATGTGTGGTGTGGTGGCTTTGCTGAAGACAGAGAACCAGGGCCACTCCAGAGTGACATGTGGAAAGGGCAGGCAGAGGGAAGGTACAACACAGGAGACTCACTTCAGAGCTTAGGTTATCACCCAAGCTAATGAGGGAGGGCGGAGAAGTGGGGCAGAGGGAGGAAAGACTCGGCATTCACTTTGAAAGAGCTCTTTGCTGGGTTCAATGTGAGACTTTCAAGCAGTCGAAATGGAGGCTAAACCCTTGCGCCTGGAGATCTGGGGGAGGGGAGCCTGCCTTTCAGGACCTCTGACAGCGCGCTGGCCCTGCTTCAGTTCCCTTCCTTACAGATGCTCAAACATCCAGGGAGGACAGAGGCCCTGCTGCCTTTGAGCAAGCTGAAGGATGAGCAAGACAAGATGGAGGCAGGGCTTCCGTGTGTCTGAAAATCACCTAACCAGAGGACCTCCCCCCACACAGAGCAGCTCACACCTCAGTGTGCCGAAGGGCTGCCCTCGGTCTTTGATACCAGCTTTGCTTATCCATTGCAGCCTACAGTTACTATCAGCAGACAATCCATCTCATTCCAAAGAAGGGCTCACAACCACAGGAGACGGTAATGTTGGGTCCATCCCCACCACTGGGAAAGTCAAAACACCGCTCTTTTAACTTTGTGGAGACTTCCCAAATACGGTCTTGCCAGGTGAACCCCCGGGAAAGAAACTTGTAGAAGAGTCATCTTGTACCTCCTGATACTGGCCCAGTAACAAGTCAGGTGGATGAGACTGGTTCCTCTCGTATCAGCATTTTATTTGGTCTTCAGTTGAGTCACTCCTGTGCCATTTTCCAGTGGGTAGCAGTAAATTAGCAGATCCAAGAGGTCAGGAGAGGTTGAGGGAGGTGGAAGCCCCCGCTGAGCAGCTGGCAGCCTGGCATCTGCAGAATTTCACTTCCCTTTCTAGTTACTGCTTCCCTGGGACTGAGGCTCGGGTCTCAAAACTCTGTCCTTGGAGAAAGGATTGGTGATTTGAGTCAGGTGAGCATCACTGCAGCCAGGCTCAGCACTATCATTGAGAGCGGGAACGTGTGAGAGGAGGGTAACCCTTTCTGCTTAGGCTCTGGCCTTCTTCCTGACCAGCTGCATTAGGTACTTTTCCCTGTGACAAAATGTCTGACCAAAGCAACTTAAGGAAGGAAGGGATGGTTTATTCTGGCTCACAATGAGGATATCCATCGTGGTGGGGAAAGTATATGGCTTCAGGGGTTCAAGGCAGCTGGTCCCATGGCATCCGTTGCCATAAAGCAGAGAATGACGATTGCCGATGCTCAGCTCACTTTCTCCTTGTTATATTCTGGAGGATGTATAAAAAGCACATAGAATGGTGATGACTACCCTTGAAGGCAGTCTTCCCTCCTCAGTTAACTTAATCTGGAAAAACCAAATCCCCCACAGACACACCCAGAGGCTTCCTCTTTATGGTTCTAGATCCTCTCAAGTTTATAATATTAGCCATCACGTCATCTATCTGCCCAAACATGAGGGAGGAGCTAATGCTATGGTTTCTTCAAAATTCCACCTACTTAAATTCTGAGGTTTTAGAAGATCAGGATTCCTGAGGTTTAACAAGGTGAAGCAGAAAACCCATTTATCTGAGCCCTGTCTGGTTCCCTTGCCTGAAAACTGAGTTTTGCAATGAGACCATGGTTCTTTGAAGCCACGATGATGGATAAACAGAACAGAGGGGAAGCCACGGGGAGCTTGAAGCAGAAAAAAAGTTAAAAAGAACTATTTGCAAACACACCCACAAAGCTAACAACCCAGGAGTCCATATCTCTTCCCTCAGAATTCAGGAAGTTGGAGCACCTTCCTGTCTTCAAGGAGATCATAACTAGCTTTCCAGGCACAAGAACGTTTGTCTGAACACAGAAATCGGAGTGGTGGGGTGGGAAAATGGGGGTTCCGGAATAAGTCTGACTGAGAATCCCAGGTAGAGGAATTGAAATGTGAGCTCCACACCCAGGGACCTTGTCTGCGCTGTAATCCAGCCCCTGGCACACAGAGGATAATCCAGAAGTCCTTGTTGGAGGAGTTTATGGGCACATCTTGCAGTCTAGCTGTGAGAGCGTAAGCAGCAGTCTCGGTCTCATTGTTTTTGCCTCTTGTGGGTAGGAGTGGATGAAGGTCAGAGAACTCATCTGTCCAACAACTACTCCTGAGCAGTTCTATGTAATGAACCCTCTTCCAAGGGCTGACCACACCAGAGCAAAAAAGTATAAGAACCACCCCCACACACACACACACACAGATGGCTTTTGGTAAGACAACAAGTTAACAACCAAACCCTAGCATGTATAGAAAAAGCTAGCGGTCACATGAAGACATGGACGCAGGAGGGGAGATCAGAAGTCACAGACAGGGAGGGCAAAGAAGGCCCAACTAAGAAGCCGACATTGGAGCAGACTGAAGTGTAGCTGGAGTTTTTCTGCCTTGCCCACACTCAGGACAAATCTTTGTCACCAGCCAGTCCCTCAGCCGCTCAGACCCAACCAAGTAAACACAGAGACTTATATTGCTTACAAACTGTATGGCCGTGGCAGGCTTCTTGCTAACTGTTCTTATAGCTTAAATTAGTCCATTTCTATAAATCTATACCTTGCCACGTGGCTGGTGGCTTACCGGCATCTTCACATGCTGCTGGTCATGGCGGCGGCTGCAGTGTTTCTCTGCCTCAGCCTTCTGCTTCCCACAATTCTCCTCTCTCCTTGTCCCACCTCCTTCCTGCCTGGCCACTGGCCAATCAGTGTTTTATTTATTGACCAATCAGAGCAATTTAACATATAGACCGTCCCACAGCACTGAAGGTATGGAGCTGTGGACATCAGAGGAAACAGTACCTGCAAAGATCCTGAGGCATGACCTTTTTTAAAGGTATGCTCGACACATACGCTAGCCACCGCCTACATTGAGGTTAGTGAGAGTGAAACAGATAATGAGACCAAAGGCTAGCAAGTTCACACTGGTGAGGACATGAAGGTCATTTGGAAAAGGACTTCGGTGTTTACTCTGAAAATGGGTATAATGGTTCTAGGAATGTGTGAGGCACAGAGTAGGCACTTGACAAAAAATTCTGAGCAAGGTTACCTTGTGTAGACATCCTTCCCACAACACTGCTCTTGGGCGGGGGAGGCTCCGGAACTCTGGAACAGGAGTTCTAAAAATGTCTTGGATCTGATCTTGATGTGTAGCATGAAGTACTGTCACCTCTTGCTCCTAATTAGCTCAGTATTACCTCCTTGGATGATGGTTCCAGGGCCTTGAGTACTCAGATGTGGCCCATGCAGGAATTTCAGTGAGATGTAAGAGCTTGCGCCACACAAGAGGGAAAGCCAGTTCCCAGCCTGGAGGATTCTCAGGCTCCAGAGCCAAAGAAAGAGCCTCTCTTCCTACCGATGGGACACCAGGAGGCACTGGCAAGCTGGGAAGCCTCCAGGTTCTGTGCAGGCCTGCAGAGCCCACTCAGCTTGGCCCTTTCTGCCTTCACCACTGTTGGACAGAGTGTGTGATGACACAGAAACCATGAATGTGTTTGTCCCTGCATCTAGCCTCTGCCAAGGCCTGGAGCACAGAAACACAATGAGAGGAACCTGGTTTTACAAAGGCCTGGTAGAGGCAGAGCAAAGGAAGTACCAAGTGTGGCTTATGAAGAAGGGTCTTTATGCATGAGGGGCTATGGTTTATCAGGCTGTGCTGGCTAGGATGGAAGCCAGCAGGAGTGTGTGGCTCTTTCTGGGCATGCCTGAATGAATTAACATTCGATGGCTATACTGTGCAAGGGCTCGGCAGTCACCTGTGGCTTCACCTTGGATGTTCCCTTTGTAGTGGATATTTCACTGAGTGGCTCTGGGAGTGTGTGTCCCTAGAGCCTCCTGGCATCCTTGGAGAACTGTCATTAGACAGATGAAGAAGATGGGAACAGGGTGTTGAGACTTGGGTGTCACGGTCAGGAAGTTCTTTTCTGAGGCACTTGAAGTACCTCCAGCACTTGGGGTGGGAGAAGTTGTCAACTTCCAAAGATCACAGAGAAAATAGAAAGTCATCGTGAGAGTGGGAGACAGGTGACAGCACTTCCGTGCAAGGACCCTGACTTTCAGGGACATGTGCTCACAGCAAGCTCTATTTTTTACCACAGTGACTTAGACACAGTGAGTCCTGTGCATACAATCGGAAGACCCACGGGCTCAGATGCGCAAAGACACTGCAGGGCGTCTCCTCACTCAGGGACTGCTGGGGAGGCAGACAAGCTGAAGCATGGGACAGGGACAACAAAAATAATACTCACCAATAGGGAAAAGACGCCCAGACGTCACACAAATGCTTCTGCCCTTTCAAACGAGTGAGGCAGGCTGTCACTCTTTCTCAGGAGGGCTTCAGAGCAATCCCACTGCATGCAAGGAGAGACCTAGCAAGCAGCTCCAGGAGCCAGGGCTAGAAGGTAGCCCGCCAGGCAGGGGACTGGGAGAGCAGCATGGTTTTCTTTCTGTGCCGCTGCATGAGAACTTCCTCCAGTCTCCACCTCATCTGTGTAGAACAGTCTGCGAGGCTGTCCTGGGCTTAGATTCAGGCAAGAAGAAAATTGAAATAATTGAAGTAACTCAGGTTTCTCCTATTTTTAAATATCAGTGATAAGATCTGAACTCAAATTCCTGGCACATTTTGAACAGACGTTCTCTTTTGAGCAGGTTTCCCATCATTTTTCTCTTCTTCCTTTTTTCCTCCTCCCCCTTTTTATTCTTCTCTTTCTGTCTCTCCACCTTTCTTCTCTCATTTCTTTTTTCTCTGTTTTGTACCACGTCAGATTTATACAAACCAACAGTATCCCCTCCACTTTCATTTCTCATATAGGTTTGTAGCTATTACTATTAAAATGCCTGCTCTGCTGGAGGAGAGGAGATGATGTGGTGCCCATGTGCCGGGCAGAGGGTGAAGTTACATTTCACATCCTTTCGAATCCCAGTGGAAATCCCGTAAGACAGGTATCACCTTCACCCAGCTAAGACATTGAGGTGCAGAGAGGGACAGCCTTCTCCCAAGTGACAGAGCCACATAGTAGTCCATCTGGGAGTCCTGCAGCAGAGTAGCTGGTCCTGGGACCAGAGCTCTTTCTATTGGACCAAGCACCTTTTGCTTTCAACATAATTTCATTGCAAAATTCCCCCCACATATTCCTACTTCTCAAAGTCATGGCTTCCTTCCCACCTTGAACTTGAAGCCTGGGCATCCACAGAGGGCTGAGAATGAGGTGCTCAAGACCTCTTTATGGGGTAAAATTTTTATTTTAATATTCCCCCACGTTTAAATATACATGCATTGAAGGCTGTTGTCCAGGGAATGGACGACTGAGCTAGCTTGGGGGTGACTTATGCTGCACTAATCTGAGTCAAAGAAGTCACAGCTACAATTCTAAAATTCGAGAAGGTTTCCCAGCCAAATACTCTGCAGTTGGGACACATTTCCTCTTTAGAAGAGAAGAAGCAGAGGACTGGTGAGGTGGTTCAGGGGGCAGAGGAGATTCCTGTGCCTGGCAACCCGGATTTGATCTCCATCATCCACATAAAGATATAAGGAGAGAAGCACAAAGTTGTCCTCTGACCTCCATATGTACAGGCCATGACACACTCCATATGTTCCCATGCACACACATCATGTTTACACATACAATAACAATGTTTAAAAAAAAGAACAGAAATATAACATCTGGCTCTTTTGACCAGCACAAAGACCTACATCATTTTTGAGAGTTGCTACAAAATGAATATATGGGCTGAGAGGGGAAAGGTACCTCTCAAAGCCTAATGACCTGAGTCTGATCCCCATGACCCACGTGGTAGAGACAGACAACCCTCCCAAGTCGCCCTGTGACCTCCACATGGCATGTATGTGTGTGCATGTGTACACATAAACAAATAGACAAATGGGGGAAATATGAGGCCTCATCAAAAAAAAAAAAAAAAAACCAAGAAACCATACTATTAGCTACTTAGATTAATGAAAGCTAAAACTTCCTTTTAGCCAAAGTTTCTTCCTCTAATTTTTATAGCATTTAAAAAATCTATTTCCTGGCCTTCTAAAGAGGTAAAATGTAATATTTTGTTAGCGTGGGTTTGAGTGTTTACTTTCATATTATTAAGTATTTTAAATATGAATACGATGCATTTGCCTCACACAGGAAATCACCAAATTACACACTCATACTCAGAGGCCAGCACGAGTACATACTTCATTCTTCCCACAGCAACAGGACAGCCGCCTAAATTACCAGCATCACTATGCTCCTCCTCTGCCAGCCTTCACCTTGCTGAAGTGGGAGGAACGAAGGGAGATGGAATACAGGTTCATCTCCTCTTTCCACATCCTCACTGTCACCATAGGAGGCTTCCCACTGCAGCAAAGCAACACGAGGAAGACAGGGCCCCAGAGGACTCCATGGCCACTTAACGCCTCTCAGGGCACAGTCACCTTCCTGCTGTGCTCAGAGCACATTCTCTTCTGACTAGAATTCCGGAAACACCGGGCTGTCTGGGGCTTTGCTTCTGCAGCCATGATGGATACAACAGCTTACCTCACGCTTGCTAGGTTCCTAAGTGTTGAAGACCCACTAGAAACCTATTCTCCTTACAACAAGGATCCAGGGTGATGGAGAACCTCCGTGCGGGAGGTGCCAGCTATTATGGGAGAGAGAAAGCAATGAAAAACTATCTTGGCTCTTAAAGCGTCCAGCAGGAAGTAACACCCTTCCCTGTTCCGATTGCACCGGTCATGGTACATTGCACTCTAGCAACATCTCACTCCAGCGGAAAGGAAGTTGCAATACCAGGGTGTGTCTAAGGGACGAGGAAACACAAATATATGCGAAAATCTGTATGTGTTTGCTCTTCTTATTACTAGAAAAATCACTACTAAAGAAACGGAGAAAGGCCATAGTTATGAGACATATCCAAATGAGACTGGCTGACTTGGGATGTGAGTGCAGACAATGAGGTCTGTCTTTACAGGGGCTAACCTTGTCTACAGGCCCCACCTCTGCCTACATTGCCCATGAGTCTTTGGTATCTCAAGATTCTGCCCTGTGGGTTTGGAGGTTTTGTTGTTGTTTGGTGGGTGTTAAATGATTCTTTGGCTGCCAGATGTGTTTTACCCATATCTTGAGTTTAGCAACTCCTGATACAACTCCTTCCCAGACTCAGGAAAAGCCTGACATCTCTCAGAAGCAAATCTGCACAGCCCAGGGTGTTCTGGGCAACAGTCAGACAAAAAGGAGTCTTCTGAAGGAAAGGCATGTGACATAACCTACCTGAAGTGGCTTTGTAGAGGCAGGAAGATGCAGAAGCGCTCTGATGATGAAGTATCCGTGTGTGCAAGTGTGCAGCGGTTATAGTGCTGATGGAATAGGTCAGGCCATTGGTGGAATGGCCATTAGATCAAAAGCAGGTCAGAGGAGCTCATTCTAATGAGTTTTTAACCCCAGGCCAAGTGCCATTTGAAAAAGCTGTCATTGGATAGTATGGTATATGTTAAATTCTGCACCCTGTCAAAGATTCCATAGTTATGTAAGAAAGGTCCTTCTTGTGTGATAATGATAATCTACTCTGAGAACCACAGAATTATCTTTTTTTTTTTCTTTCAGGCTATACAGTTGGTATGTAGAAAGGAAAGGATGGCTTTAAGTATCTGATCATCCTGCCTCTACTTCCCAAGGACGGGGATGACAGGCATATGCCATCACATATGGTTTCCACAGTACAAGAGATCAAACCCAGACCTGTGTGTGCTAGGCAAGCACTCTACCAATGGAGCTACACCTAGTTCCTACAGAATCACTTTGAAGATGAGGAATTAAAACCATCTGGGCCCCAGTACAGTTTAGATCAGCCAGCTCCAAATCAGCTGCTTGGTTTCTGTCAATGACACAAACTTGGGAAGTGGGAAGCTCAGCTGAGGAATCACCTCCATCAGATTGGCCTGTGGGTATGTATGCCTGTGGTGGGGTTTTCTTGAGTAACGGCTCTGGGTGATGCCACCCCTGGGCAGGTGGTCCTGGGGTGTATAAGAAAGCAATCTGAGAAAGCTGTGGAGAGCAAGCTAATAAGCAGCACTGCTCCATGGCCTCTGTCTCAGTTCCTGCCTTCAGGTTCTGGGCTCCCCTTGGGATACTTTATAAAGTATGGGTTCCCCCTCGTTTCTTTGGATCAGTGTTTTATCACAGAAGCAGAAAGCAAAGCAGAATAGCAGGTCACCTCCTACCAAACCAAACAAGCTTCCCAGAGACTTTAGAGAGTGCAGCAAGACGAAGAGAGAAAGGAGGCCTCCTGGTCTCAGTGCATAATGAAGACATCACCCCACTGTCAATCACTCCTTTAACACTAGATCCTCAGTTCTAGCTATGCCCCGGGCTCCGTGTCGGCTCCAGGCGTGGAGAACATTAATCCTGATATCCCTGTATTCAAGGACTCCCCTTTCTAGTAATTAATCAAGTAATTCCAGCAATTAATCAAACCATTCATCATGTAAACACAGAGAGCAATGTGAAATCGCAGCTGCTAAATATGCTACAGAGAAGAATCCTGGGGAGCTGTAGGAGGGCAGTGCTGGGCCCCCCCTGACAAGAGGATGGGGCATAATGGGGGAAGAACAAGGCAGCCTCACCAGGGAAAAGGACCGCTTAGATTGGGATCTTCATTAGGTTAAAATAACTCACTGGGTGGCCATGAGGCCAGGGCAATCTCAGCACCTCTGGGTCCCAGATAAACAATCCAAAGCCCACTCAATGCAGGCAGGTGAACAAAACTGAAGCTTAGCCAGTCAGAGACCATTAACCTCCTGCTCTTAGCCTCTAACTAGACATGTGTTTTTAACAATGAGAAACCATCAACGAATCTCTAACAAGGAAGCTCCCAGCTTAGGCAATCAATTATTTTCTTTGTCTTGTCCTCCATGAGGACCTTGTAAAGGTTTCCCCACCACACCCCATCAATGGCATTTAGATGTGTGTGTGTGTGTGTGTGTGTGTGTGTGTGTGTGTGTGTGTGTGTGTGTGTGGTCTGATGATGAAGTAGCTGAATGCTCAAGTAAACTCATTAAAATTGTAATGTGCTCAGCTTTACCTTTTAGCAAGTGTGTATACAGAAGGGTTTAAACAGTTTCCCCTTTCATTGTACATACGCAATGACTCAGCCTCCTCAAGAGGCACTAGGGGAGATCCCACAGGTGGGGGCCTCCTGCTCAAGGATTCTCTTTGTGGGTAATTATGTCAGGACTTGGATCCAAAACCATACGAACACTCCCAGGGTGGAAAAGACACATAGATGCTGGGAAATGATAGGAGGAGGCTGCTCAAGCAACCTGCCAACTTCTCTAAATGGCACAGGGTTGGGAAACAATGTCCCCCTTCGGGACCCTTCCTGACATGTTTGATCTGTATCTATGACTTCATGTCCTCAATAGATTCAACCACAAACTCTCTATCCACCCCATGAAGCACATTCTTCCTTCTGCTGGTCCCAATTTCAGCAGATGGCATTGCCTGCCACCCATCCTGCCCAGATGGGATATCTTCTGAATGTCTCTCTGACCAGGTACCAAATACCAGTGCTGGAGGTAGTGACCAGAAGTACATTGCAGACAGTGTCTCCATTCAAGAGCTAAAACTTTAATGCTCATCATGCCTCTTGTATGCTTGCTGGTCTGTCTGCCTTAAGTTCCAGTCTTCTTAAACAGTCCTCGACACAGCTGAAGTCATTTGGTAAAGTTCACATCAGTGGCTCCAGTCTTCAAAACTTGTCAATGGCCAATTCCCTAAGTAGCAATTTTCTATGATGCATGTTATCTTTTTGCCTACCTTCTCATCATCATCTCTGAGACTTCTCTAATCTCCTTCCAAGCCAGCTAGCTACCTTTGTCCTGGTCTCCTCTGAACCACCGGCATCCCTCCATAGGTCACATGCTTTTATGTTCTGACTATCAGTTCTTTTTCATGCCTTGTTCAGATGTCCATCCATCTAGTGATCTCCTAGAACCTATTTCAAATTCCCTCTTGCAAAGTCTATCTCTAGTCTCTAGGCAGAATTCATCATCCCTTCCCTTCTGTTTCTATGTATTTTATCGGATCTCCATTTTGAATCCAATCTAAATTGTAGTATTTTAATATACCTCCTCCACTGGGCTAACAGATCTTCAAGAGGGAGGGTGTACCCCTATTCAGGCATGTGTACACACACATACACACGCAAATGCACATATACACGCATACATGCACATACATATAGACACATAGACATGCATGCACACATGTAAACACATAGACACATACACATAAATACGTGCATACATGCACATGTATCATAAGTTAAAAGCATTATACGTGACCTTCAAGTTTGTATCATTCAGCCAGTCTTTAGTTTGTCCCTCTTCTCAGCAATTTTCCTCCCTCTTAGGATGGTGTGGAAGTGTGAAGGCAGTTTCTGAAGATGCAGTGAGCTTGAAGATGGACTATTAAGTTTCCACGCAAGGTTAACCAGATCAACAGCTGGACAGTTAATCTCAAAATAAAGACAGGAACCACGAACACTGATATTGCATTTTGCTTTAACCTAAAACAAGTGTGCACACTCTCCCCCACTCTCTTGGGTCAAACAAGGCACTCTAACTGCATGTTTCCATAAATCATGTCCACAGTGTCAAATGTGCATTTTACAGTTCCACTTCCTCTTTGGAGATCTCTAAAGCATGCAGTCTAGCACGTACATGCCCATAGGTTGTTCAAACTTTCTGAATAGGTATCCTCTTGAGAAGACTATTTTTAAACCATCATTTATTACATGTGTGTCTGTGCGTGCTCATGTGCTCACATGCATGCCACGGTGGGTATGTAGAAGTCAGAGGAAAATTTCCAGTAGTCAGTTCTCTCTACCACATGAATCCCCCAGGCTCACATTCAGGTCATCAGACTTGGTAGCAAGCACATTAACTCACTGTGCCACCTTGCCACCCCAACCAGACTACTTTTAATGATGACTAATAAATAGCTAGCTTGTATATTGATGGCTAGTCTTTGTTGTCGTCTTGACACACCTGGAAATTAAGGATTTGCTGCTATTGTATTGGTCTGTGTACATGTCTGTTGGGTATTTTCTTGATTGGTAGTTAATATAGGATGGACCAGCCCACTGTGCACAGTACTGTCGCTGGGCAGTTGGGCTTGGGCTGTATAAGAAAGCTAGCTGAGCAAGCCCAGAGGTGGGAGGGAGGGAGAGGAGGGGGGAGGAAGAGAGAGAGCAGAGAAAGTATTTTGCCTCCATGGTTTCTTGCCTTGATCTCTTTGACATCCCTCCATGATAGACTGTAATCTATAAATCAAATAGGCCCTTCCCTACTCCAGATTGCTCTTGCTTATGGTGTTTATCGCAACAACACAAAGTAACTAAAACATGTGCTAAGAACTTTCTATGAATCACTGAGTCACGTGCTTGGCACCAACGCTCCCATGTCACTCTCCCAACACCACCACTGGCACAAAGCTTTGAAGCAATCATGGTTTTCTCCCTCGGGGAGGTAACTTGTTGTGACACGGTATCTGAATGGATCGTAGTAATGTTGGTAACACTGCTAAGAAGCCAACATCTCTGAGCTATTCCATCTGAAACAGACAAGCAAGCAAGGCTACAAAGCCTCACTGCATGTTCAAGGCAGCTGTTTGAATACTTACTTAGCAAAACTCACTCAATTCTCATGAGATAAGAATTGTTCATGCCATTGTTTTTCAAGATTCTATTTCCAATATGTGTACATGTGTGTGTGCACATGCATGTAGTACCTGCAGAGAAGAGCGGGTCAGATCCCTTGCAGCTGGGTTTACAGGCAGTTGGGAGCCACACAATGTGGGTGCTGGGGACTGAACCTGGGTCCTGTGGAAGAACAGGAAGTTCTCTTAAGTGCTGAGCCCCCTCTCCAGTTCTAATGTCTCTGTTTTTAAGATGAGCATGGTGGTTTGAAAGAAAATGGCCCCCAAAGGGAGTGATACTATTAGGAGATGTGACCTTGCTGGAGGAAGTGTGTCACTGTGGCAGTGGACTTTGAGGTCTCTTCTGCTCAAGCTTCCCTCAGTGTGATACTGAGACCACTTCCTGTTGCCCGCAAGATGTAGAACTCTCAGTTCCTTCTCCAGCACCATGTCTGCCTGTGCACCACCATGTCCAGCCATGATGATGAGGGACTAAATCTCTGAACTGTAGGTGAGCCACCCCAATTAAATGTTTTTCTTTTAAGAGTTGCCATGTCATGGCATCTCTTCACAGCAATAGAAACTCTAAGAATGATGAAACAGAGGCACTGATGATAAATCTCCTAAGTCGAGCTGGGCAGATACAGCCAGGGGGTTTGATTCCAAGGCCCACCCTCCTAATCAGAAGAAATGGCACACAGGGTTAGCAATTTCTAGCTTGAACTGTTCTGGAAATTTGATGAAACCAAATGGCAATCAGTTTGCTCAGATGCTTGCCACCAAACAGTCTGGTCTTCTCCTTTTCTTTCCACACACGTCTTTCTGTAGGAGTTTATACATTTAGTTTTGGTTTGTTGTTGTTGTTGTTGTTGTTGTTGTTTTCTTGATCCCTTCACAGTCTCCCTGAAATTGAAATCGAAATGATGCCAGTTTGTGGGGCACTGAACACCCACTTTACCTTAGAAGCCAAAAGACCACCAAATCTGTACATAAAACAACCCAGAAAATCAATTTTCTGTGCAGACACAATTTCTCTTGAAAGGTGACACAGTCCTTTAAAAATAGCTATGGGCTCCATTGTGCAAGGATACTGACAGCAACTGACAGCTTTGAGGGAGGTGTAACATTCCCAGGCAGTCAGCCGGCATGGTTCTCCAAGATACTGATCAGTAATTCGATCCGGGGTAGAGTGCTAAATGTTGGAGGTTAAGCTGCCGTGTTCTTATTACTAATCAAACTGCAACATCATGCCTCAATCTCCTCAGGCCCTGCAAGGAAGGGGCAAATTATTGAGAGATACCAGCCCTGACTCCAGGCTTTACAAGTCTTGCTTGTTGCCAGCATCCTTCATGACTCCATCTGGATGAGGGGCTCTGAGGGCTCCCAGTGGATGCTTGGAGATTAGGGTTAAATGACAACCCAGCCAGGCTCCCTCTGCTCTTGTAATGCAGAGATTACAAAAAGGGATGTGGGGCATTGGAGCAAACTCCTGAAAAGTTTCTTCTGGTGGTGGAGGGGAGGGGGGCATGAATGCATGTGTGGGCAATATGCTTGTAAGAGGGTGGGTGTGCTTGTGTGTGCATGTGCATTTTGAGGCCTAAAGAAAACTTCAGGGCCTATCCATCAGGTGACATCAGCTTTGTTTTGTTTTATTTGTTTATTTTGAGACAGGGTCTCTCACTGGTTTGGAACTCGCCAAGAAAGCCAGGCTGGCTGGCCAATGAGCCTCAGGCATCCTCCTGTCTCCACTCCCCAGCACCTGAATTACAAATGCATGCCCTCATGCCCGACTTGGCTTTCAAATTTTATTAATTTTTGAATGTTTCATTCAACATGTTTTGCATTTACCTCCTCCCCCAAATCTTCCCTGATCCACCAACTCCCCAATTCCCTATTTACCCAACTTGCTGTCCTTTTTTTAAAATTTTTAATCCATTAAGACAAATTTGTGCTCCCCAAATACTATTGGATCTTCCACCAGAGTGTGCTCAGCTTACCAGGGACTACAGTCTAGAGAAACTGTCTCTCCCTTTCCCAGCAGCTAACAACTGCGAATAGCTCTATGTCTAGGGGTGAGATTGTGTACCCAATGCCCTTCTCCACAAGGAGATTGAGGCTGGCTTGAGTTTGCACAGGTGTGGTACATGCTGTTCCAGCCACCGTAAGTTCCTATGCACGGCTGCCCTGCTGTGTCCAGAATGGACTCGGGTCCTTGCGGTTACAAGACAAGCACTTTACTGGGTTTTCTCTCTGGACTTTACTGGGTTTTCACTCACGGCTGAAGGAATTTCTCTGGGGCCCGCTGCTCCTTTGCACTCTTGAGTCCTTTACAAAATTTATTATTAAACAGGCAATGCTTTCACCAGCAGGAAGAGACCCTCATTCTGTGATCCACCTCCAGATCATTGCGTCTTTAAGAAAAAGGACTTAAAAGAAATCAGGTCTGGCTGGCATGTCAGCATTTGGGTAGAATCGTGTCATAGTCTTGGACTCTGCCTTCTGATCAACAAGCATCATCGAAATGAAAAATAATCACAGATGGGGAGCGTGGAGCTGAGTGAGGTCAAAGGTCAGGCTGCCTTTCCTATGCTCATCATTTAAAGGTCAAGCTGATGCTGATGTGACTGGGACACCAGTCTGCAAGTATATGGTTTAATGCTGGCCATTGTAATCCTGCATCCAATCCAAGTGTTCTGGGATCTCTGCCTCTTTCAGAGGAACCACTGTCACTTTTAGGTTCCATTAAAGGTCCCCAGCACTCCTGGCCTTTCTTCTACAGGCAGGGGCTGCTGTGTAAGGCATTTGTGCTAGGATAAGCTGCTGGAACTCTTACCACAAAACACAAGGCTATAATGCCAGTGCAGTGGGACGATGTCCCTAAGTGGCCATCTGAGCACCGTGGCGTGCTGGACAGAGGTGCTGGTTGTTTTGTACTCTGACCAAGTGTATCACACAGCTCTTAAGCTACAGGTGAGCCATTGGGGTGCTGGTCCCCTGAAGATCAGCATAATCTGAGCAAAAGATAAGATTCATTCTTCTGTACACAGATGTCAGATCCTGAGCAGGAAAGAGAAGTTTCATCTTCACCCACACCATGCTTGGTGATAGGTGGAGGACACCAGAACCAGAACTCCATACTGCAGCTTTGTACTTAGATGCTGTTGGGGCATTTAGGAGGGTGGCCATGGCTCAGGAAGCTTCCCTACAATCACGATAAACTGAGCTCTGAGGTGAGAGAAGGTAGAGGCAGGGATGGATTCCAGGCAGCAGGAACACAGCATGTAAAGCCCTTGTGGGGTGAGGACAAAGGGTAGGCTGAGAGAACTATAAATTACTCAGCGAGAAAGGGCAGAGGGTGCGAAGAGAGCTGCCCAAGTAGACGCTTGTCTTGCTATTTGACGTCAGAGCTGTGAAAATCCAGAAGCTTCTGACGCCAGACAGTCAAGGCGTTGGTAGCTAGTAAGGACCTATTCTAAAAATTGCTCTGGTTATGGGGAGATTGGGTTACAAGGCATCAAGAGTGGAATCAGAGTGAGCAAGTAGAAATCTATTGCAATGGTCCAGGCAGGAGGTGGTGGTAACTTAGACTAGGGTGGTAACAACGGAATTAGGAGAAGAGGAAATCTGAGAAATACTAGGAGGTCAAAAATTCAGGACTGGCAATGATCCGATGTGTTGACCTGGGGGGATTGTTAATAAGAGTCCTATAGCCCCCCCCCCCCGCCCCCGGGATCAGGGAATGCAGTTTGGCACTAGATCTGTACCCATAAAAACTCCAAAATTAAAATTAAAATCAGAAAATTTTTGTAGAACTGGAAATTGTATTTTGGTGTGTGTACAGATGTTTTGCGTGTATGTGGGGGTGGGGTGGGTGTGTGTGTGTACCACATGAATACCTGGTACTCATGGAGGCCAGAGGAGAGTTGGATCCACTGCAAATGGAATTACTGACAGTTGTGAGGCACCACGGAGGTGCTGAGAACTGCACCCCAAATGCTGTGCAGAATATCCAATACCCTTGAGTACTGAGCTACCTCTCATGCCCCAGAAGCTGTATGAAGCTACCTCCAATGTCTAGCACTGGATCTGCAATGGAGGCAAGGAGGGATGACTCAAATAAATAATAACTGAGTGGATGTGGAAGGCAGGTTCAGAGAAGTGTGTTCAGAGTCAGGAGGTAGAAATAAGCAGGGAGATGGGTGCCAGGATGCAGAAACAGGGGGTGCGGCATTGAACATGTGGAGGCAGGAGGAGGGCAGGACAACTGGAGCATCCTTGATGCTAGGCAGCGAGGGCTCCATGCACTAAATGTAAGGCTTAGTGAGAGATCAAGAATTCAGAAGGCAATTGCTGCTGTTATGCTGGCTGCCGTGAAGCCGGACTTCCACATGGGAAGGGGCAGATGCCCACAAAGACAGTTTTATGCCTAAAAATTTCTTGCTCTGTAGTTAAAATCAAGAGTTTTCAAGAACAGAGCCTTGGAGAAATATGCTGTAAGAACAATAGGGGTGTGTGCTTGTGTATGTGTGTGAGTGCCCATGCATATGATGTATGTAAATGAGTGCATCTGTATATATGTGTGTGTGCATGTGTCTGTATGGGATGAATGTGTGGGTGCATGTGTGTGAATGCACATATGAGCACATATATGAATGTGTGTGTAAAGATGTGACTCTAAAGAGAAGAGGAAAGAGAGGGGCATAGAATTCTAGAAACACTCGCTATAGAGATGATAAAGAAACTCTTTCCAGTTCTGTATTTCTATTTGGAAATTGTGTAAGTTCCATTCAAAGGAAACCTCATCTCCCTTACGGAATGGTAGCAGTGTGATAAGAAGCTCAGGGCTGATGGTGGTTTGAATAGGAATGGCCTCCATAGACCCATGTGTTTGAGTACTTGGTCCATAGGGAGTGGCTCTATTAGAAGGTGTGGCCTTGTTAGAGTAGGTGTGGCTTTGTTGAAGGAAGTATTTCACTAGGGAGTGGACTTTAAGGTCTCAGAAGCCCAAACCCAGGCTCAGTGGTTCACAATCACTTCCTGCTGCCTGAGGATCCAGATATAGAACTCTCAGCTCCTTCTCCAGCACCATGTCTACCTGCAGGCCTCCATGCTTCCCACTGTGCTGCGACCTCTGTGGATTAGATCTCTGAACTGTGAGCCAGCCCCAGTTAAATGTTTCCCTTTATAAGAGTTGTCATGGTGTCTCTTCACAGTAACAGAAACACTAAGACAGGGCTTAAGAGCCACCATGGCGGCCAACCCCCTTGCTACATGCAGCCATGCTTCTGGTGGGCCTGGGGTGACAGGCAAAGTTCTAGCTGTCCCTCCAGCACGGACTTCACAAGGGAAGCTCCAGCTGGCATCGTGTCTCTCCAACCACTTCTTCTTGGACACTAGAAGTGGTTTCAATATAGATTAAGACAGACCTACCTGAATGCTGTGTGCTTTTCCCGTTAGGCCACAAAGAAACAGGGGGCCAGGACAGATTCCAAGAGAGAGATGAACCTGAGGGGTTTTAGATAATATAAACCTGGGAAGCAAATGCATGTCCTCCAATGCCTGGTCCCCAGCTTTGCCTCTCAGATCCCTCCCTTGTTTTCAGAATTGTAGGCCATGGCAAGACCCTGGATCCACATCTCTCCCACTGTGAAGGACCATCCTGTGGCTACATGAGGCTCTCTCTTATACTATTGGTATAAGATTTGGTTATAAGTTGGAGTCTTTTAGTGAGCCAAGGAACTGGGACAGAAATGGAAAATGAATGGCGGGCACACAACCTCTTGGTGTCGTTTTCCTTCCTGCTCCATCTCTGGGGGAAGCAGACCCCACCCGAGCTGTCCCCTCACTGGAGACCATGCCTGCTTTGTGCTGAAAACTCAATTCCCACCCTGGCTCCTACCACTCACAATTAGAGATCCAATTCTATTTTAGGAACGTGGAATGCATTTTCCAAGAGGGAACATTGTGAAATATCGGGGAGTCGAGTCCAAGCTCAGCCAAGGCATGTGGGAGTTTGAGGAAGGACCCCTCCAGAAGATAGGCTTTGGATTAACTGTCCTAGAGTGAGTGATGACTTAAATGGTGGAGGCCAAAGTGTAATCTTATCAAGAAAAAAAAATAAAAATCTTTTCTTTCCCTGCCAACTTTGGTTTTAAAATGTTAGGAAATAACTTCCGACTGTTTCCCGAACAGCTCTGTTCTTCCTTGGTGCCTCGTCAGCTCTCTGGTTCTGTCTCCCACATTCCACACTCTCAATCTGACACTGTCTCTGTACAGTTGAGGTGTCACATTTGTTTTGTATGTCCCTCTTTGTGTGCATGCATATGCTCATTTATCAGAAGCATAACTCCTCTTACCATTGAGACAGATCCGTTTTTTTCTATGACTCTGATCACAGGCATAGATAGAAGACCTGTCCAGGTAGTGAAATGCTAGCTAGCTAAAATGCATTTGAGAGTTGGGCATGGTGGAGCATGCCTGTTATCCCTACATCAGAGTTGCTGAAACAAGAGAATCACAGCAAGCCTGAGGCCAGTCTAAGGTACCTCGTGGGCTGCAGGCGAACCTGGACTGGAGAGGGAGACTCTGTCTCAAAACACAAAACCGAAAGTTCACCCAAGGAGTTCCTGCTCCTGGAGGATGTTGTTTCCCTGGACACATGGACATCAGAGGGCTCATACTCATTTTCCTTCTCCACTACTGATTCATTTAGCTCCTAAAAAGATGTCGGCTATTACAGCACAGTCACTCCATCCCACCCCCCAGACCTGACTTCTGCTCCTAGCTATCCATGTGTGGCTACCTTTCCTTGCCTTTCTCGGCCTCAGTGGCTTCTCTCCTGCAGATCTCCACTCTTATCCCCTCGGGTGGAAAGTGTCCATTGACCACTCCTAGCTACTCTGTGAGCCTCGCCAAAGGTTCAGTGCCTGTTACCCACCACAGCAAAGGGGATGCCTACCATTCTTCACGGTCTGGATTCTTTCTGCCTGGCCCCAGCATGGCCTCTGCATTCCTCTTCTCTTGAAGGCTTAATGTTCAGTGAAATAGTCCTCTCATAGTTGCCCACTAAATTCTTCTGGCTGACATGATAGTCAAGATATCCTGGCAGTCAAGAAATCCTTCCAAAATATTTCTGAGTCTAGAAAGCCCAGAAGGATGGTTATAATACTATGAAATTACTTGTCGCACAATACTAGGGGAACAGACAGAAGACATTGTATTTCCCTTGGGGACCCCAGGAATTCAGATAACCTTCTTAAGCATTTTGATTTAAACCTCAGCTATATTACAGACTGGCTATACAATCTAAGCAAGGCCCTCTAACCTCCCAGGACCTCAGTCACACTCCTGAAAATGCCAAATATTAAGAGCCTACCTTCCAGGGTCTTGGAAGATTTAGGCAACATGGCACAAGGCTCCCAGAAGCACATGACCTATGACAGACACTCTGAAGGTGCCCATCTCCTGATGGCATCTTTCACTTCTAACTCCATGAGATGGTAGTGTCCATTGTGTAATAAATAGATCATTCCCATTGTGTGTGTGGTGGGGGGGATGAACATATTCAACACAGCCAGACTTCTAAACTCAAATATTGTCTTTTCTCTGTCTTCCCCTCCCTGCTCTTCTCTTCCATGCTACCTTAGCTATGGGGTAAGGTCTGTCATTGTTGAACTCTTATAATGACACCTAACATATGACTCCCTGCAAAGTCTATATGCTCACATGACTATTTCACCTGACTTGTGGTCTACTGCAATCGCACCTGCCCAGCACTGAGTTAAGACCCTCTTACCACCCCGCCACCAACATCTGGCAATACCTGGAGCTATTTCAGGTCATCACAGCTAGGTGAAGGTGTGTGCTATTGACATCTTGATAAACATTCCATAACACACAGAGCAAGCCCTACCTGGAGGAATTATCTCCAGAAACGTCATGCAATCATGGTTACCCTGAACAGCCAGCTCTGTTGATGATGCCTGAAATCCAAATTCCTGGCTTCTTAATGATTCCACCTCTTATTATCCTAGTGGCCTTGGACATTTGTTTTTTTTTTTTTTTTGGGGGGGGGGTTGGGGCATATTGCTGCATGAGTGTGTGTGTGTGTGTGTGTGTGTGTGTGTGTGTTGGTGTGTGTTCATGGGTCTGTAAATCAGCTCCATGTCCTTATATTTTGCCTCTCAAGCACTTTCCCAAATGAGCTATTTCCCCAAACCCCTGTCTCCCAACTTTTAATATCTAATCAGAAGGTCTAGAATGCTTTACTCAGATGAAAGGGTACACAGCTCTAGCTCACAGTGCCCCGTAAATGCCAGCTACTCTTATTTCATGCAATTCCATCAACAACACCCAGACTCAGAAGCTACCAAGTCCTCAGCTGATGAAGAACAGAGTCGGGACTCAAGCCCTGTCCCTCTTGTCCCTGGTCCATGGTCTTAAGTCCTGTGTTCTAATGTCTCCTTAGCCTTAGCCTGGGAACCCAAATGTCCTGGAGCACCCTGAGTAACTCTAGAAGAGGTGGCCCACGTTAGTCTTGCTAAGAAACCCAATAGTGGCAGGAGCAGGTGACAAGAGTCTCCTGTATGACGTTATTGTCTTTGGCCCTAAACACTGTTGGAGCCAAGAGGATGACTTAACTGGAGTCAAGGGTGTGGCTGCCTCAGCTTTTGGCAGGACATTTTGTGATCCGGTCACCCTCTTGGGTCCCCTGGAGCAGGTGCTGTATCCCCTGAGAAAAAGTCTGAGTGAATCTGGCTGCCTGAGCTCTGGACACTCGCTTCCTGGGCAGCTCAAATCTGGAAGACAGGAACCAGGGCCAAAAGAGTAACAGTGTCATCTCAATGGGTGACATTGCCACTCTGAACAGTGTCCCAGTATGTTCACCTCAGACTGCAACAACTGAGGTTATTGTCAGAGTAAATAAGGCAGCACCCCCAGGAAGCCCCTCCATGGTGGAGCTGCCCAGCTACCTTACTGTATAGGTGACAAGTCAGGACCCATGATGCCCTTCAAGCTTCTACTAATACTTGTCACTGAAAACCCAACATGTCACTTCCTGTTACACCTCAATGTGGTGGGATCCAGCTCTTCTGTTACACTCACAAGCAGGCAATGTGGTAAGATCTAGCTCTTCGGTTCCTCTCCAGACACTCATGAGCGGGCAGTGTAGGTACATTTGTTTCTTTTTGCTCTTGACTGAAGCTTTGTTCTGACTAGCTGCTTAAATTCCTGCCTTGACTTCACCCATCATGGTAGACTGTGACCTGGAATTATAAGCTAAACAAGCCCTTTGTCCTCTCCGTTGCCTTTTGTTCAGGGTGTTTTATCAAAGCAACTAAAAAGAAAACAGCACATGGCGATGCGGATTTGGGGACCACGATTATGCCACCTCTGAGTTCGAAGGGTGCCATCTGTCATCAGAAGCAAAACAACAATGAAAACCTCTAGGAAGTCTGGAACAAAACCTGTGAAAGCAGGCTAGGGAGCCTGCTCAGCCAGGTAAAGCAGGCTAGGGAGCTGGCTCAGTCAGGTAAAATGCTTCATACCCCAGTACCGAAACCTGTGCTCCATCCCGGCGCCTGCAATCCCAGCCCCGAGGAGGCCGAGCGAGACAAGAGCATTCCTGGAACTTGTTGGCCAGCCAGCCAGCCTAGTTGAACTCATAAGATCCAGGTTCAGTTAGAGAATCTGTGTCAAAAGATATTGATGGAGAACAACAGAGGCAGACATTGACCCCTCGCCTCCATATGCACACATCCTGGCATGCTCCAAATACGCATGCATACATTAAAATCAATAAATAAAAGAAAACAAAGCTGGGGCTGGGTGTGGTGATGCACACCTTTGATTTCCGCACTCAGGAGGTGGAGGCAGGTGCAACTTTGTGAGTTTAAGACCTACACAGCAAGTTCACGTCACTCAGGGCTAAACCTTATCGAAAATAAATGAGTATAATAAAATAATTTAAATTGTTTTAATTTAAATAAAAAATGGGAGCATGTATATTTGTGAGAAATGTTCTCCGGGCAGGACAGAAAATCTGTTTTAGCCTGCTTTTCTTACTCATAAATCAGTATAATGACCCAGACTCAGAAGTTAGGGGCATTCGATGTATCTACCAGATTCACAGTGAGTGCTGAATAATGTGAGGTGTCCTTGTTTGCTACACCAATCACAGGCCTAGGGCAAGTACAGACTCAGGTGCTGGGGAGGGGGCAGAGCAAAAGATAGGAGAGCCCAGGAGATGAGTCTCCATGATCTGGGGCACTGAGCCTCTGAGGTCACCAGAGTGGTTAATGCAATACATCTCAAGGGGCAGGACCCTGTCCCTTAGACCAGACAGTAGTACAGCATACTGGCCTGACTCATCTGGGGTCAATTTGAGAACTGCCTCCAATCATCAGAATTCTTAACAACAGCATTCATTTCCTGGTGAGAGAGCTCACCATCCTGAAAACCCACGCTTATCGTTGAGCCCTGTCAATGGACATCACTGGGTCCAAATGGCACTTTGGTTTCTCTGTCATTGAAGTTTGGCCTGATATTACAGGGACACTTTGAATCTTCAAAGAGTGACTCTCACTTACCTTCTCTCCTCTTTCCCCTTCAGGTTCAACCCCTTTTATCACACTAAAGTGCCAATCAATATTGCGAGATAGATGTTACATCTTCGCTTTTTATAACACCGCCTGTCCCAGAAGGGACACTGTATCTTTAAGGAAATGGACCCCGTATCCTGTTTCGGAAGGATTAAAACCCGTTAAAGAGACAGAAGAGGCTGTAAACCCCAATCATATTCTTACTCTCTCTTCATTATCCTGTCCACTATCTATCCCTGCTGAGTAAATCTGGTTGTGTGTTTCTCCAAAGTGGTCATAAGAAGAAATTTATTTACTCCGCTTTGCACTGGAGGGGCATTACCAGGCTTCAAGGCTCTCCGAAGTCATAAAGATTTTGCAGTGTGTGCAAAAGGAGCAGAGATTCAGAACTTCTTTCCCCCTCTGAGGTCGTTTGGCCATCCAAAGGGGGAGTCACTTCTCATTTTCTGACAGGGTTTATTTCCGTAAGATTTTCCAATTAGCAGGAAAAGGTCACACTAATGTTGGTGCTGGGTAGGGGAAGAGATCAAACTATGCAAATAGAAACATCCTTGAAAGGACAATATTAAAAAAAAAGAGGGCATTTCCTAATTTTTTAATTGCATGTGTTATATGCATATATATGCATGTATGTATATCTGTGTGGTGTGTATTTATGTGTATATACATGTGTGTATGTATATGTGTTTATATGTGTGCATGCATATGTGTATATACATGCATGTGTATAAAGATATATATGAGTGCATATTTGTGTGTACATATGTATATGTGTACCTGTGTATATTTGCATATATATGTGCATAGATATAAAGACAGGCAGACAGATAGTAGATAGATAGATGGATAGATGATAGATAGATAGATAGATAGATAGATAGATAGATAGATAGATAGATAACTTTTTTCTGCCAAGGAGGAAAAGGGTGATTGTAACTGTGTGATCCAATTTAACCTACTCTTCTCACCTGTGATGAAACAAGCTGAGTCCACCCATTGGTGCTGCACCAGAGGGAAGTTGAGTACCTAAGATGGGAGCCCTCTTGAACTCTTGGTCTTGGTTGTGTAGGGACAGGGCCTGAAAGGCTGCAGAGTAAGAGTCAGGCAGCCAACACAGGCTCTGCAGACCCTGACATTAGCCAGACTGTCCCCAGCCTGGCCTAGCTTTCGCCTGCATATCATCTCCAATCTTGATCTGACACGTGCCTTGCTGCTTTTGTTGTCTGCTCTGTGCATGGAGAGCACGAGGAATTTCCCTGACTATAGGCAGGGCTTGGAGCTGTGTCAGAAAAGATGTACTCTAGTCATGTGGAGGACAGTAGTCATGGATGCCCACTAAAGCAGAACCAGGGCACAGCTTTGCTTTGAGTCTGGAGCCAACTCTGCTTGTCAGAGCTGAGGACATGCTATGCGAACGCCAGCAGCAATCCCCCAGACTGAGTTCTATCTGTGGCCTGCTGGGTGTGGCAGAGTCCTGTGTGGGCAAGAGTCTTTCACGCTCTCTGCGTGGCCACACATGGATCGGCGAAGCCACGGTGGAAAGAAAGGGTTGTGTTCCTCCAGCTGAGTCCCTCTTTCCCAGGCTGTGAGTTCCTCAAACACTATTGTAAGGGCTGGGCCTGGTTGTCAGTCACTGGCCACATCCATCTATAGCCCTCCCAATACCAGGTACTGAGCGAGGGTGCTTCCTCAAGGTCATACATGGCCACCCATCCAAGTGTGGATAAAAGTCCAGTGTAACTGTCTATTATCACCCTGCCTGCCACATAGGTCTTACTTACTGGAAGCTTTTTAAAAACCAGGCCAGTGGGTTAGTCCTGTTGTGTCTGGAGGGTACCATTGCCTTGGAGTCATCCATCAATCACTCCTTGCTCTTCCAATCTGTATGCCTTCTCTTCTGCATAAGGCCCTGAGCTCAAAGGGCAGGGTTTGAGGGAGATACCCCATTTAGGACTGAGTGCAAACTCAGAGACTGGCAGCCCACATAGAGCCTGTACAGGTGCAAGCCGGATGGGTTCCCAGCACTGAGAGGGGAAAGCAGGCATGGGTTCTACCCCTAACCAAGAAAAAGGCATCTTCTCCAATAGAGTCTCTCTGGCTATGTTAACCACACTTCAGGACAGGCCCCATGCCCAGGAATAGATGGCCAACACAAAACAAACTCAACAGTATTTTTCTAGACTTTTTGGTCTCATATTGCTCTGTTTATACTTTTCTTTCTTCTTTCTGTCTTTTGTTTGTGTGTTTTGATTGGTCACTCACTTATATATTTTTATTTCCAATTTTGTGTTTTTGTGGCGTGTGTGTGTTTGTGTGTGTGTGTGTGTGTGTGTGTGTGTGTGTTAGAGAGAGAGGGAGAGAGGGAAGGAGATATTTCTTGTATCTGATTATTTCTTAAAGAGAGAAAGAGCTTGGAGTTGGGTAGATAGGGAGGTGGGTAGGATCTGGGAGGCGTTGAGGGAGGGGAATGCATGATCAGAATACATTGCGTGAAAAAAAATCTTTAAAGAAAAAAAAAAAACAGGCCTATGGGATGACTGAGGCAGTGAGTCGAATCTGGCCGAATTCTAAGGAGCCCCTGTGGTCAGTTCTTACTAGAATGTAGGTGAGACGATGCAGTCGTAGATTAGGTAGATGTTAGAAAATCTGAAATTTGAAAATAGTTGTCACAGTGATGTCCCAGCCTGACCACTGTTCAGCTGAGTTATCAACATGCAGCATAACTGTGCACATGGTGACCCCCCACATGATACGACACACACAGGCTCTCATGTCATTAAAGACTGTTTGTCTTTACCTGAAAGCATAAGACAGAAACAGCTCACCCACAGCTTAAAGACCCTGCACTCCTTAAAGACTAATAGTTAGAGAGGTCATTTGGATTTTAACATGAAAGAAAAAAGACTTCTAAAATTTCTTTGCTACTAAACAGAGAACGACTCTTTCCTTCCTGTTATCAGAATATCATTTCTTTTTGGTGCTTAGCAAGTATTAGTCATTATAGCCAATGCCCAGCCCTGTTTCTCCTTAGAACAAAATGAGGTGGAAAGAGAGTTATAAAGCATTAGCCCTGAGCCACAGAAGCGTGGCATGCTGTGCGGGGCTTGTTAACAGCTCCAAGTCCAGTCATAACAAGACTGAATGTACCACATGTAAATCATGCTTTGGGCTTTATCTGGAGGGAATTATTAAAGTAAATCAAGCATACAAACAAACAAGTGAATAATCATCACAGTGCCCAAACATCAAAGTAACCTAATCCCCAACAATATGCAACTGGTATGTACATATCACTGGAGAGTTGATTCAGTGGGTCTGCGGTAGGTCATGGGTACTCAATCTTTAAGGCTCAAGGAAGCCTGTGTTCCAATGTGTGCTCTTGTCTCAGCAGGGACATTCATAGCACCGCTTACCTGTACACAGCCACCCCAGTTTGGACAATAAGCTACATAATTAACCAGGATCCCACGAGTTTCATACAGTCAGGGCAGTTGGGGAAGCAGAACTCTGCAGAAGTTCACAGATGTGGGTCTAATCGTCAATCACTAATTAGCCGCATGGCCTGTAACCTCATTAGCACATCTCTTTTCTCACCTCCAACACAGAGGTGAAGATTCCTAACTCTTGACTGTTGATAGATGTAAATTCAAGTTGCTTCTCTCCAAAGAAGCAACCTGCTTAGGAGGTGTTCAGCAAACACCACCTCCCATCTCATAAGGAAGGTTAAAAACCCTGGAACTTGTCATTAGAAGCCCCTTCAGGATCATGCTCACAGGGTCTTATAAAATGTGGGTATGTCTGAGGTGAGCAAATATGAGAAGGATCTTGAAGTCTTCTAAGTCTCTGCACCCTGCTGGGAAAGGTGAGAAGTGAGAAAAACACCAAGTCAATAAACTATTTGCCAAAATTCAGACCCACTGCCAAAGATAGCAGATATGATACGGCAGCCTGCTTGTCACAGGAAGAATTCCAGTAGCCAAAAGAGAGACACAATCCAGATTGTATTCAAAAGATTATTGATTCAAAGTCATAAGTACAATAATCTAAACAGCCTTTCCCATAAAGTTTGCAGTTGCAAAAGCAAAGGGGAGTATCAACACTTGGGACACAAACCATGACTCAGACCGTGCAATCTGATGTCGAGCAAGATCAAAGTGTTTCCACTGGTGACTGTGGCTGGTGTGGGCTGTGGACTCTCTTGGCCACTGCTCAGCATTAACTACATGTGTGGATTTCACCAACGGGATACAACCAGCCAGTTCCAAACAGATTTGTTCCTTCCTTTATAAAGTGCCACCCACAGCCCGGACAGCTATGCCAAGTGCTCATGTGCCTGCCTACGGAGTCCACCACTCATGGAGAAATAACAGAAATAGGGAGACCCAGAGTGCATGCACAGATGTGAGCTTTGGTTACTATTTATTTTGTTTATTTGTTATTTGTTAATTCTTTGAGGCAATTTTCTGAGGGGGTCTGCTTGGGGTCTTACAGGCATAGTTTGTTATAATCTTAGATTTGCAGCCCTGGAACACATTATTCTGATGACAATGTGAGATGATGTCACTCAGAGAGATCCATCCAAATGCCTCTGCACTCCTTACAGCATCTGTCAGCCCTGTCAATACTTCAGTACCTCTTATAGCATCCGTTGGTCCTGTCAATAACTCAGTACCTCTTACAGCATCTGTCAGCCCTGTCAAACCTGAACATTTTTTACTCTGACATAGATACAGTTTTCACCTGGCTTGGGTGACAGGGATAATGTCAACATGATTTCTTCTTTTTTGAAGTGACTCATGTTATCAGCATTGATGAGAAATAACTCATGGGATATTTTCATATTATAGAAAGTTCATTATAATAATGAGTACTTTGGCCCAATAAAGCCACAATCTCTTAGCATGTTTTAATTCTAACTCAGCCACATACTGGCCATGTGATAGAAGAAAGTTCTTTTGTTTTTCCTAAGCCATATTTTTCACTTCTGTATTTTGAGTTAATAGTTAACGACTCACCTCACAGAATTCTAGTAGACTTTAATGAACTGGGGCATCTTGCACTCTAAACTCTTGCACTGTTAGCATTTGGTAAACTAAGTTTGGTTCTGATGATGCTGATAGTAATGGTGGGGGAAGTGATGGTGATATTGCTTTTGGTGATGATGATGATGATGATGATGATGACAGTGTTGAAAGTGGTGATGTTGATGGTGATGAATGGAGTGAAGATGTTGACAGTGATGATAATGGTGGGAGTGAAGATGATGATGGTGGCAATGTTAATGGTGATGATGGTGATGGTATTGATGACGATAATGATGATAGTGCTGATAATGATGTAATGATCATAGTGGTGATGGTGGTGATATAATGATGATAGTGATGGTGATAATGTTCATGATATAATGATAATGATGGTAGTCATGGTATTGATGATAGTAATAGTGATAATGATAGTGGCACTATGATAATATGATAATAGTAACATATTAGTAGTGATGATTGTGATGATAATAATCATTGTGTCAATGATTTTTTAATCTTAAAAACATCTAGTAAGGAAAAGAAAGACTTCAAAAAGTACTTGGAAGTAGAAAGGGTCAGATTTATGCCCCACTAGTCCTGGGGCCGCAGCCTTTCCTGTACTTAGTACTTGTGAAACACTGTGACCAGCATACCAGGCTCTATTCCAAAGGTACCCCCAAAACAAAGAAGTTCATCTTTCCTGGTTTGGAGTATTTATACAGAAGATTCATAATGGAAAGTGATCCAATCCTATGATGGGTGTAGGCTACTTAGCCACAAGGAGACTTATTAGGACTCTAAATATGTTATAGTCTTGTAAGACTTTGAACAAGAGCCTGAATTTGGGACTAGGGAATTAGCTCATCATGAAGACCAGAGTGACCCTCAGAACTATTGTGAAAAGATGGCCATAGAACAGAATGTTTCTAATCCCAGTGTTGGGGAGGTGGAGATGGGTGGAGAAGTGGGGTTGTTAGCCAGCTTGGCTAGAGGAATTAACAGTTTCTAGGCCAGTAACAGACCCTGTCTCAAAAATATTAGGAATATTAGGTGCATGACACCTGAGGAATGACCCTGGAGATTATCATCTGGCCTCCAAATGCATTTGCACACATGTTTATGAACACACACATGTTGCACACATACATACACACACATACACACACACACACACACACACACACACACACACACACACACACACAGACCTGACCTTATCTGAACCTAACCATTGTGTCCCCAAAAATTTGACTCTAATTGTTTTTCCCTGGCAGTCTTTTGGAGGGCAGAAGCATGTGTCTGTACCCACACACAGATACTGATGAAAGGTAGCCATGAACTCATGAACTCCATCATCTCAGTCGCTGTTTCAGCATTGGATTAGCAATGGTAATATGTAGAGATCACATTACATTAGAGAATCCACTAAATCTAGAACACCATCCAAATTCTGTCCCTTCTGTAGCATCTACTCATCAGCAAGTTCTTTCCCCTTCTTCCCTGGATGCGCCTCAGTTCTAACACCTGATTTCCAAGCTGCGGTCAGCTTGGTGGAGGAGACCATCCCTTGATAACTTTGCTTCCATGGCTTCCACTTGCCCTTCTGCTTCCACAATCCCCCTTTCTAGTTCCCTCTCCACATAAGCAGAGCTGCATATTAAAAATGCAAACACATCATGTAACCCCTTACTAAAGCCCTCCCAGAGTAAGCCTACCAGTAATATACATGAGCCTGAGGGGTGACACCCAAGGTGGTCCTCTGGACTCTACATGCATTTGCACACACACACAAACAGAGACAGAGACAGAAGACAGAGACACAGAGATAGAGAGAAACCGAGGTAGTGTGTTCTCTTCTATCATTTTAGTCTCAACCACAGTGGACAGGAGATGAGGAAGGACAGCCAAGTTCATTTTCTGGCCCTGGGCTGTTTTTGCACACACCTCCATATGTACATATACCTGAACATTTCAAACAACACCACACACACATACACACACACACATACACACACAAATGGGGAGAGACAGAGACAGAGAGAGATCATAGCCTCTCCCTATGGTGTCTGAGAACTTTTCACAGTGTCCAGGATAGACCAAACCCTTTAAAAGCTGGTGTGAAGTGATTAAGCAAAGTAACAATAATAGAGAGGCATCCTTCAAAAGAGTCAAGTCCCAGTTTTCAAAGCAGGCAGGAGAGCCATGGAAAGAGGCACTGTTAGCTCATTCTATCGGCTCAGCCCTCCCTTTTGGCTGGGAGACAAGGAAGGAGGGAGCAGGCACTTGATAGAATCACCTCCCCCTCCATCCTGACCTCCTGGAGCAGCCGTCCACTAAGTGTTGCACTTGGCCGGAGCTCCCCATAGTAATTTGGTTAATTGGATGAACAGGCTCTTTAGTGACACCGCCTGGATTTCCACGCAGCAGTCCATCAAAACTAATCAGTTGGCCGAGTTCCATTGCTCAGCCACCGACAGCCTCACCAGGTCGGTGAGTAGATGGTAACTTTTTAAATGGAGGAACTTGCTAAATGATGGTAGTTAGCACTTGGCAGGGATGAAGGGGCAAGGAGGAGAGAGATGCAGTGTTTGGCTTTGTATTTCCTAAAAGACAGAGTCTTCTTGGGAACGGCTGATTACGAGTTCCTTCCAAAGACGCTGGTGAAGAGCAATCACCTCGCAACTGTACTCTGTTCCTTTGCTGCCAAAGGGAAACGCCCCCAAAGCTGGTGTGGTGCTCTCTCTCGTTAGTGGGTGTTTATTAGACACTTGTTACACCTAGTGTGTGCCTGATTTAGCACACCCTATGAGTTACTGCAGTATCCGCTGCTGTAATAAGCAAGCCTTAACAATTGAGAGGCTTAGCACAAGAAATCAAACTTCCTGAGTCTGTCCCATCAGGAGATCTTCATTGGAAGTGGTTCTCTCTTCCAGGCGGTAACTCGGGGACCCATTCTTCTTCCATCCTGCTTCCACTAGGCCCCTGAATGTAGGTGTGTCCGACCTGAAACCTGCAGGCCTCATGTGCTCTGGGGTAGCCGTGAATATGAGCTAACAGAAAACCCTAAACTTTGTTAAAGCACTATGAAGTGATCTTTGATGGCTTGCATTGTAAAGTTTCCATAATTCAGTTGCATGTTTCTCAAGTGTGAACTCTGTGGACGGCAGTGACACTCACCGTGTCAAAAACTTAGATGTGCCTGCACAGTTGGGGGCCTCAATGGAAACTTCCTAAAACCATGAGCGCTTGGGGGAGACTAACATGGAGAAGATATGCCTGGTTTTCAATTTTCAAAAGCCAAGCTCCAGAAATAGCATGTGATACTTTGGTTAAATTGTTATAGTGAGGACTAGTGATGTGACCACACCTAGCTCCTAAGGGTTTGCTCACTGTGACAAAATACCTGAGACACACAACTTACAAGGAGGGTTTCTTTGACCCAGAACTTCAAGGGTTTCTGTCTGTGGTTATTTCATCCACAGCTTTTAGGCATAGTAGAAATCTCACAGCAGAAAGACATGACAGAGTCAGGCTACTCCTGTCAGTCAGGGAGAACAAGGAGAAGGGTCAGGGAAGAGACACCCCTCTAAATGCATACACTCAAATGACCTGCTTTCACCCACTAAGTCCTACCTCCTAACAGCCTACTCCTCTGGGATTCATCAAGAAAGTCTACCTGAGTGCTAGTGTGTATGTACACCTGTGCGTGTGTATGTTCATGCGGGGATGTGTGTGTGTGTGTGTGTGTGTGTGTGTGTGTGTGTGTGTGTGTGTGCCTGTGTGTGTCTGTGTGTGTGTGTGTGTGTGTGTGTGTGTGTGTGTGTGTGTGCTTATGTTTGCATCTGAAGGCCAAAAGACAACTTCATATGTCCTTCCTCAGGCACTGTCTACCTTTTGTTTTTGAGGCAGAGGCTTTCAGTTAGCATAGAATCAGCACTTAGGCTATGCTGACTGGCTTGTGATCTGTCCCCTCATCCTGCCTATACCTCCCCAACACTCTGATTTTAAGTGCTAGCTGCTGTATTTGGGCTTTTCTCTGTGGGTTCTGGGGATCAAACTCAGGTCCTCATGCTTTCAAGGCAAACACTTTACTGACCAAAGCATCGCCTCCTACTCTCTCCATGAGTTTAAGTCATCAGGGAAGTTACCCGCCTCATAATCCAGTCACCTCCATGATGCTCATCAACCAGGCACCTAAACCTTGAACACAGGGAACCTCACATGCAAGGGATCTGAACAATATGTGCCCCCTTCCCAGTGACAACTCCACATCATGAAAGGGAGAGCCTGGGCTTTTGTGGGTACCTAACTATCTCTGCTGTAGGTAGCGTCCAACCCTAGGAGAAGTAATTGAATTTTCCCTTTTTCTAGCAGAGAATGAGTGGCTCAGATGGATAAATGCACATCTGTGGCCTTCTCCCCTTGACAAAGAGCAGGGTCAAAGCTTGTACAGGTATCATATTAAACCGCTGTCTCCTCCTGCTAACTCTTTCCCCTGTCCTCACCCATCCCCTTGTTCGGCATGTTGTTTCCTCCCGAAACTTGAGTGGCTCTAAGGCAAGGACCTTTTGCCTTCTGGAATCTTGTATGTTCCCCACATGGCTGTTGTGTCCATTTGGGTTTGAAAACCATCCCTACTGAGCAATCTTTAACCTAGACAAGGTTGGCGGCGGCGGCGGCGGCGGCGACATGCCAGATCATTGCACAAGTACTCACTTTTGCTTTCAAAAGTAAAGAGAACTCAAAGAGGACAGCGATGGAAAAAGGCATCTCTAAAAGGCACATTTGGTACTGTCGCTACTTGGTCACTACTTGATATAACAACCCTTGATGTCTTTCTATCATATCCATCTTGTCTCAAAGTAGCTGTGATCTCTGGCACTGGGTTGGGGGTAGCTCAGTGGGTAAGAGTGCTTACTCTGCAAGCATGAGGACCTAAGTTCGGATCCCCACTACCCACGGAAAATGCCAGTCATGGAATCATGTGCCTGCAACCCCAGCATCTGTTGTTGTACAGCCTGGTCGAAATGGCAAACTTCGGTTCACTGAGTTTTAAGAGACATAAAGAGACATACTCAATATCCTGCTTGCTCTCCATATTCGAAAACAGAGATGTGTGAACCTGCACACTCTTATGCATGTACTACATATATACAAAACACACACACACACATACACACACACACACACACAATTATAGCCGTGATCTGGCTCAAAATGACCCCATACCCATGCTGCCTTCCCCCTTCTCCTGCCCGGCTCTTGTGGGCTCCACCCATCCCTGCACAGTGCAACCCTACTAAGAGCCAGATTTAATCTCTGGCTTACGCATATGTTTTGTGTGCTTTCCCATTTAGACTGTGAGATCCATGAGAACGAGGCAGGACCTTTGTCGTTTTACCTCCTTTGTGCCTAGCACGGAGCCTGACACAGGCCGTGTTCATTCAAGTGTAAGTGCAGGAGGGAAATGAAGGCAGCCGCGCAACAATGTCGTAGGCAACTGGAGTAAAGACTTTCCCATCCGCTAGAAGTTTAAACAGAATAAAAGCTCCATTTCCACTCAGGTGAAACTTTCAGTGCGGCGTAGCCATGTCTCAGTGAGCTCCAGGGCTGCTGGAGACTTGTCTCAAAACAAACAAAGAGGTGGGTGGTGTCTGAGGACGACTCCTGATGCCAGGGTTGTCCTCTAGCCTCCACGTGTGCACACACATGTGAAACCAACACCCACACATGTGCAGCTGCACATACACTCTCACACACACACACATTCTCATACACATACACAAGAAAACTCTGTGTGTGTGTGTGTGTGTGTGTGTGTGTGTGTGTGTGTAAGAGAGGGAGACTATGAGAAATGAAGGAACTGAGGGAAGAATGAAAAAGGAAGGAAGGAAAGAAGGAAGGAAGGAAAGAGAAAGGAAGGAAGGAAGGAAGGAAGGAAGAAAAAGAAAGAAAGAAAGGAAGGAAGGAAGGAAGGAAGGAAGGAAGGAAGAAAGAAAGAAAGAAAGAAAGAAAGAAAGAAAGAAAGAAAGAAAGAAAGAAAGAAAGAAAGAAAGAAAGAAAGAAAGAAAGGATTGGTTTCTGGATGGGGGGGGTGTGATGCAATGGTATGGCATGCTGTCTGTGTATCATGGCTACGTGTCATAAAACACAGAAGACTGAACATTATAGTCTGAGTAGGGAGGCTACAAAGGAGGCTCTAATCTCCCCAAACTCTGACTCCAGGGACCTCTGACCTACTCCTTCATGTTAACAAATACCCCAGGGCCTTTGGAGACCAGGCCCAAATGCTCATTGCTCCACTGCCAGGTTTGTACGGAGGCTTGCAGAGAGCGCGCCAGAACCCATTTCTAAACACTCTGATGATTTATTTGATGCCTTTGGATATTTAAGTAGTCTGCAGTATACACCAAGTGTCTAAAATGTTTATTTTTTTTCTTTGCTTTAATGTGCGGGACCTCTCACAACGCCTTGTACACCCCAGGCACTCAATAAATATGATTTATGGAAGATGTAAATAAATCCAAAGCAAGATTATGTCTGCGTTCATTAATTTGTAGCTCCAGCAGGCAGTCCCCCTCTCCAAACTTGAAAAGAAGAGAAAAATCCACACCAAATTACAGAAGAAAAGAAAAGGCAAAATACACAACCCTTGGGCCCTAGTACAAATGGGGAAACTCCCTGGAGTAAAGTATGTGGTTTTCTCTGCTTTCATATGCATAGGCTGTGTGACTTTGAGCAAGTTCCTTCACTTTTCTGGGCTGTATCTTCTGAAGTAAGTATTGAGTGGGTAGTTCAATGGTAGGTAGGTAGTGACCTGCAGAGGAGGCAGGCCCAGAGGAGCCAATGTTGTGTAACAGGAGGTGTGGCCAGTGGTTCTCATTTGGGGATGCAATGCCTGGAGCCTACGGACTCCTACATCAGAGCTGAACTCCAGCCTCTCATGCCTCTGGAAGGAGGAAATGGATGGCGAAGATGTTATGTAGCTCCATGACTCTAGCTTGGTCCCCAGCACCCTGTGGTGCTTCTGTGGTGAGCATGGCTTATCCCACATACCCAGATACTCTGCTCTATCCCACATCCCCGGATGCCCAGCCCCGCATCTCTGGTCCCTGGATCGACTAGATTTCTGAGCATGTCTAGTGAGGCAGCCCTCCTCATCTCTGGCTCACCCTGCAAACCCGACTTTACAAGGCCATTGCCCACTCTCCTCTTTGCCACCACTGAGTACATGGGGACAGAAAACCCGAGAGAGAGAAGGCCAGTTGGGGAGCAGGGTGGGGTTGCCATCTGCCAGCACAGCCCACCTGCTCTTGGAGGACGATCCCACTACTGCATCCCTAGCTGTCAGGCTCAGTGGCCTTGACCATGTCACTCTCTCCCTGCTCCCGAGTCCTTCAGTGCTTCACCCGCATGTGACACACCTCTGGTGCACCCCCATCCACCCCTCTTTTGTGCTATTGTGCCTGTACACACTCGTCGAGCTGCGCTGTGACTCATCAGGTCTCACTTCTCTGTCATTTTGCAGCTGTTCCCTGCATCCCCATCTTCTTTATCCACCTACTGGTAGGCATGTGGGTTCTCTTCTGAGCTCTGTGGATTTAACTGCTATGAACATTTGGATGTGTTTATTTTGAGAGACAAATGCCCTAATTTTTCTGGGTGATAGTGTGTTAACTGTTAATCACACAGGGTTAAGTATATAGAGTTTGCTCCCCCATTTGGTAGAGGACACATTCGTTGATCCAGAGTGAATGCTCAGAACTGTAGATGGGTCTCATCTCTACATTCTGTTTTCTTCTTGCTGTCGGTCTTGGAAACTTCAGGGTAGTGTTTTTTCTTAGTAAGTCAAGAACTCTTATCTTTTCACCCGAAGTAGTCACTTCACAGCTTCTAGCTGACATATCAAAATTGTCAATGTCATTTCTCTTATGCTTGGGACATCATCAAGTAAAGATTACCTAGCATAATAAACACTAAGACTCCGTGAGAGTCTCTCTGAAAACAACATAGAGACTCAGTAACTAACGGGAGGATAGTGCATACAGTATGGAAACAGTAAAAAGAGAAGGATGGAGCCAGATGGCCTGCAATCTCCTAGTACTGCTTAGAATCATGTGTCAGTTTGTTAAATGGTTAAAGTTTGAGAACTTGTTCATCTCGCATTTTCCATTTAATATTTTCAAGTCTTAGTTAACTTGTGTAACTGAAACTATGAAAAAAATACAATTCTAGATAAGAGAAATGATTTGTGTTTATTATTACATGATGTGGTCTCCAATGGGAAAACATTCTCCGGCAAGGTCTATCAGACAAGTGTCTGGATATCTGTGATATCATTGGATCCCACTGGCTTTGTGTCCCAGCTTTAGATCAGTTCCCCTATCTTCTGGTCTTTATGCATAAAGATTTCTGCTTCTGTGAAACACTGTACCTGGGCTTCAGGTTGCAATGAGATGTTCAGCATTTATCCCTCACGTGAAACCTGAAATTCAAGTTGGCAAAGATGCCTCTCTGGGATCATGCTTGTCAGCAAATCTTGCTGGTCCTGGGTTTGGTAATAGGGTCTGCTGGACCATTTTTGTCTGTGATCATGTCCCTTTGGCTGACCCCTCTGATATTTCGCAGGCTTGCCCCCACAGTAGCCCTCTTGATTTCCCAGCTGCTGAGAGTATGGGTGCCATGTTAGAAACAGGTACACATCTAAGTGTTCAGATGGACCAGTCCTTGATGCAGACATCAGATCAATGAAGAAAAACACATCTAATCAAAAGGAGCTCTCTCACTGAACTTTGAGTGACGGAACCATGTTCCCCTGACCCAAGGAGCCAGAGGATAGTGTAGACCAGATCCCTGCTACCGCTCATGTCCTGCCGAGACACACAGCAAGAGCTGCAGCTCCCCACCTTGCGCAGACTCACTGCAGGATATTACTGACTCACCCACTGCACAGTTTGAGAGGTGGTACTTAAGGCACTTAAATACATCAGGTCATCTCCAGAGGCTGGAGTGCAGGGGAGAGCTGGGCTACAAAGTGCAAAGCCCAGAATAGGTTTGTGTGAATTCAGGACCTTGTGCATACTAGACCACTATTTCACAACTCAGTCATCATAGCGATTGGGGTCCACAATACCTCACCGTGAATCCCAGCTTAGAATTGCCTGTGAGACAAGTGACCCAGGGAGTTTCACTTTCTCCCCAGGCTGTAATGTATAATGAAGAACCTCACTAGCCTTGGTAACAAGCCTGGATACAAATGACCGCTTTCCGGTTTGAGTGGGAGGTTTATCTCACCAAATCATGCCTCAGTTTACCCATCTGTAAAATGGGACCAACCTTGTGACATTAAGAATTGAAGAAGCTGCTTATAAAATTACCATGTAGCCTGGAATCTCTGCTTGATCAGTATTAATTCTTGTGGTTGTGATTATGATTGCCCCCTTCTTTTTTTACCTAAGGAGGGCATGCTGAGGACAAAGTAAGGTCAGAGTGCATGGATGGACAAAAAGGTAGGATGTCAGTTCTGCGCTGAGGAAATATTTCCTGCACAGTAGGAAAGGCAGAATTGGAGCCAGGGCACTTCAGTTGTTGTTGTTGTTGTTGTTGTTGTTGCTGTTTATCTATGGATACTTCCCTCTTCAGCTGCAATCAAGTACCCAGCCTGTGCTGGGAGCTCCTGTAGACACTGGAGCCATGCCCTGGGGTGAAGCAAAACTTCTGTCCTCAGGACCTAGTGTGCTAATGGTGAGCAACAGACAAGTTAGCATATGTCTGTCAGTGGTGTTACTAAAATAAAATCAGACAGGGTGGATGACAGAGTAAGGGGACTGGAGTGCTGCAGTGAGGGAACCTCTTTCATGAGGACACACATGTCATGGGGGCTGGACGAGAGGAAGAAGAAAGTAGGCATCTGGGCAAAACTGCCAGGAAGAAAAGCCCAGGAGTGGGTGGGAGCCGGGAGGAAAAGGGGAGCCAAGAATGTCAGGAGCTGGGGAGAGCCATGGCGAGGGGAGGCCACGCCGACCTGGATTTGGGCTAAGGATGGGAAGGCTTGCGAGGGTTAGGTCTGTAAAGGGAGCCATGGACTTTACCTGGAGACACAATGACATGAGAGGAAAGAGGGACTACAGTGAGTCACAATGGATAACACACTGGCCCAGGCAAGCAGAGGCATGTCTCATTAGGAAATGGTCTGTCCTGTGTTATCCCCATTTCACAGATAGGAAAACCAAGTTGAAAACAAGAAAGAAATCCAGACATCAGAGTAGCAGAGGGGAGAAAATAGCCAGGAAACAGGGTGGGTTAGAGAAATTATTCATTTCAGCTAGGTGTGGTGGCACATGCCTGTAACCCCAGCCTTGGGAGGCTGAAACCAAAGGATGGGCGTTTGGGTCCAACATGAGCTACATAGGGAGTTCAAGGCTAGCCTGGGCTATGTAGAGGAGAGGAGAGGGGAAGAAAGAAGAGGGGAGAGAACTCTTTCTACTTCATGGAACCCTATGAAGCTTCAACAAGGCTCCTGATATTTCAGTGTTCTCTGCAGCCCCTACTCAGACATCACCCTTTCTTCCCTCTGCTGAGTGGCAGCCACGCTCACTCCAATATCAGGCTCGTCAGGCCAGGGCAAAAGACTAAGAAACGTCGCTTTCTTCTTCCGCATGGGATTAGGTCGGCATTAGCTCCTTATTTGTTGAGGGACTTGATCTCATTACAGATCAATTTGCTGAGTATTGAATACACGGGACAAGGAGGTGCTTCGTTTCCCCAGCAGCCTGCTGTGGTCTTGAAATATCTGAAGCCCTTTCCATGCTGGCTCTGAGACTAACTCAGGCTCTTCTTGCTCTACGGGTTTCCACGGTTTCTTCCTGTTGTCTGTCACTCAGGGGCTTGGCTGTCATTGCCAGAGTTTATGATATTTTGCAAGATAAGAAAGGTAGAGGCCGGAAAGGAAAAGGGAGCTTTGAAGTAGCTCAGGCCTGGCTGGGATTAACTCTTCCCAGCTGCTTCCTCTCTGGATGACAGGAGGCAGCTTCTGCATCTTTGCGAGCTTCCAGCACTGTTAGCCACCAGGGAGGGCAGGACCTGTTCACAGAGGCCAGAGATCATTGCCACGCTCATGCCTCAAGCATAATGTAGCCCTGTGCCCGGCTCCTGGCTGTTAGGGAAGTGAGCTATTTCAGGAGTGTTTCCCAGTAGATGTCTAGCAAAGCACAGTTATCCCAAGCTACCCAGCTTTGGTCTCTTCTCTCCAGCACCACACACACACACACACACACACACACACACACACACACACTGTGGATGCTCTGGGGGGTCTTGTCCTTGACTTTCCCCAAGCCCTTTGGAATTGACGTCAAGGGCCAAGGTCATATCCACACACTTCTCACCTTTCTTCCACCTCTGCTCAAAGAGAGATTTAGCATTCAAGGACCTGGAGCTTACAAACTGTTTAGATTGCTAAGAAAATCATAAATACAAAATCTCAAGGGCCCTTCTTTAGCATTGGAGAATAGGTCTCTGTCTGCGTCTGTCTGTGAGAGGCCTTGGGACTTTTTAGTTTTTTTAAACAAATTCACAACTTATACTATTTTCTTCTCAAAATACTGGGTACGTACCAGCACCAAATTATGTTTGGAATGATCAGGACACAAAGGAGAGCGAACCATAAAATTGGATTGGCTTGTGTATAGATAACCTTTGACCTCCTGAGGAGGAGCAGCAGAGTAAAGAGTCTTCACGCCTGTTCTTGTACCAGCATCAGATCAATCAAGGACCAAACAGACTTGTCAGCTCAATAGGTCAAAACTGTTTTAATTGCAATTCCTTGGATTATTAGTAATATGGAACATGCAAGCTTATTGGTCATGACCCAGTCTATAATCTCATCCTAGTTTTCATATGGCAGAGTGTTTACTGAACATCACTCTTCTGGATGCAGCATGGATGCAGCTTCTACAACCAATGTTTTCCCATGGGAACCGATTAAGAATGATAAATTGGGAGAGAGCAATTTGGAATTTGTTTTGAGACTCTGTGTAAATAAAAAGCAGGCCTGTTTGACTTGAGTTAAATATTACAGGTCTACAAGGATAGCTCAGCTTTCTGGAGTGGCTTTTGTTTCAACCTTACAAAAGAGAGTCTTTTGTAAGGTGGGCTGGGCATACAGCTTTGTCTGTAGAGTGCCTGCTCGCATATACAGGCCCTGGGTTCAGTCCCTAGCATTCCCCCAAGCTGGGTGTGGTAGTACATGCTTATAATTCCAGCACTCAGGATGTGGAAACAGTAGAATCAGATTTTCAAGGTGATGACCTCAGCTAGGGAGTTTAAGGCTAGCCTGGGCTACATGAGATGTTAACTACAAACAAACAAAAAAACCAAAAACACAGTGTTTATATCACACAGCAAGGTGGGAGGGTTGGGCAGTTGTTCAGGCATCAGGGAGGCACCCTTGGACATGAACTACGTCCATCCTGTGGCAGAGAGATGTTTTTTCTTTCTTTTTGCTGGTTCCTGAATTTTGAAATTTCAACACACTAGATGGAGATTTTGGAAAGTGAGTCTTAAAGGCAGGAATTTGCCGGTTGTATTAGCTCATTGTCTTGTTGCTGAGACATGATGCTTAACATAAAGCAGCTGAAGGAAGGAGGGGCTTGCTTTGGCTTGTAGTTTGAAGGTATAGTCCGTCATGGCGGCAGGAGCGCCTGGCTGCAATGCCTCCACAGTCAGGGAGCAGAGACAGACTGGTGTTCAGTTTCGAAACACGAGTTTAAACTAAACATCAGAGGGAGAGAGGCTACCTGTAAAACAGAAGCTCTTGCTTATTAGGAAGGACGAAAAGACGGGCACCACCATGGAGGACCACGGGGAATGCATGGCTGCTCCTGATTCTGCATCTCCATCCATCCTTAACACTAAACACAAAACACACAGGCAAGCTGGGACCGAGAGCTAAGTATCTTGGCAGAGAATTAGCCAGAGCTTAAGGCAGCCATGTCCTGGCATTCAATCAGATAAAGGGGTGTCTGGAACAATTGAAAGAGGAGCGATTCTTCAAAGGGTTCCATTTTAATTACAAGCTGGTTGGAGAATATTCCTTTCCAAACCCTCCTTCTACCTGGGTTCACTTCCAAAACGTAATGGAGTTAGATTAGCCAAATGAAAGACTCCCAGGTCAGAGGGACAACTTCCCTGCCCAGCCTCAATCCACTCAGTCTTCGTACAAGTGCCTGCTCGGCTCGAGGGATTTTAGCCTCCGAAGAGAATTAGCTTGCCCTATTTCATTAGGAGACTGGCTACAGATCAAAAAGAAAAAGGAAAAAGAGAGAGAGAGAGAATGTGTTATACTTACCATACAGGCCTGTACACTGAGATTTCTATCCTGCTCCAGCTCCCGCCAGGAACCTGCAGGAGCTTGCAAGTCTCATTCTGCTTCTGTGTTCCCCTCTAGCCCAACCAAATGCTCCACTAGCCTGAAGTTTCCCCCTCAAATTTTATTTCCTTGGTCTCAATATTATTCTGAAAACAAAAGACTTTTTTTTTTAAGTGGAACTCTGATAATGTACCCTCCTAAATCTGTACACTACGACAATGACTTTAGCCTAGTAGATGAGCCCTCCTCAGCACCCCCCCCAATCAGAAAGTGAGAGTATCTCTGAGAGGATATATATATATATATATATATATATATATATATATATATATATGTATATGTATATGCAATGCATGTATTAGGCACCTACTGAATGCCAGGCTTTGTATCTACTTTGCAAGTGTGCTGCTATGGGAGAAGCAACCTTCTTTTGCTGTTTGCTCAGTTCTTTAAATTCAGAGAGCTGGGAGCCATCGTCCCCAGGGCACAGAGGAGTAAATTGAAGCCCCAGGAAGCTCAGGAGTTTGCTCAGAATCTCCTATCTCAAAGAAACAGCCAAGCTAAGGCTCGCCCCCATCTGCTGGGTACCTAAGAAGATTTTATGGTGTTCTAATAGGGCATTGGGGAGAGCAAGACCCTGCCAAGGACGCTTGCACAGGAGTTAATGGGACTGCAAATGCTTCTGTTCCTGTGACTGGGTTTTGAGTTCCTCCATCCTAAAATGGGATTCAGAGGGTATTCTCCTAGCGGGCTCTCCTGTGATGATTAAAAGATGAAGCAGGCAAGACCTGGGACCATGCAAGTCTTTACAAGGGACGTTATTTTTTTGTGTGTATATTTACACGCAAACACACACATACATACATACACACACACACACACACACACACACACACACACACACACACACACACGAATGTATAGACCAGGGATCACATTCTAAAACTGCCTTGTGACTTGATTTTTGTTTTCTTTTGAGACAGAGTCTCTCACTGGTCCAGAGCTCACCAAGTAGACTAGACTGACTATGGAGTGAGCCTTAGGCATCTGCCTGTCTCTACCTCCCCTGCAGTGTGGATACAGCACCATGTACTGCTTTTTATGTGGGAGCCAGGGACTGAACTCAGGTCCTCATGCTTGTGAGACAAGCCCTTTATTTACTGAGCTGTCTCTGAAACTCATTCAAGCAATGTTATTCTGATTAACAACAATTCATGTCACTTAGAAAGAGGAAAATTCCTCACCATGGCTAAGAACCTTCTAGGCTGCTCTAGGTAGAGGGGATTCAACTCTAACAATGTCATGTAGACTACGAAAGGCTTTCTCTCTTGCCAAATGATCCTTCAGCCTCAAGTCAATACAGGGTTACAGCCCATCCCCAAGCCCTCTGCCTCCAAGAGAAGCCTCACTGAGAAAAGAGATACTTAGGAGAGAAAAAGCCTTAAGAATCTGAAACACTCTACAATATTAAATGGCTAAGAAAACAAATGTCACTGTGAGGGAACTTTCTAGAAAAAAAAAAAAAATGAGAAGTTTACAAGAATCTAAGGATGGCCCCCAAGCTTAGGAACTCCATGTGCTCCTTTTTACCAAAATGCTTTCCCTGCTCTCCTCCTCCCCCACCGTTCCAGCCCCAAGCCATTCTTCAGAAACTGGGCTTTTAAAAGCCTTTTAAAATTTAAAAATCCAATAGGCTTTTGCTGAACACCCACAGAGATTTCCCTGCTTCCAAGCCAACCCCTGTTCTGTGACAGGGCCAGCAAGTGGAACGGTTCAAAAGGCACCCTCGGAGGCCAGAGGGCCCGGGGTTCACACCCCGTGGCTGCCACTTAGAGTGCCAATTGCCTTGGGCAAGGTATTCAGAGCCTCAGGACCCGAATTTAAACTTACTCCTTCTGGAATCTTTCATCTGTTTTTCTCTCTTTTGGAAATCTGCTCATTTCCTGCGCAGACTCTCCCTGCCTTCCCTCGATGCCTCAAGAATTACTAGTGATACCTGCAAACCCCAGTACCCCAGTTCAGAGAGCAGGCAACCTTGGCCTGCAGGCCAAACCCGGCCTCCATCTCTTTCAGGAAGTAAAGTCTTATTGGAGCGTGACCACGCCCCTTCATTTACATACCCTCTATGGCTACTTTCCACTAAAACTGCAGGCTTAAACAATCCCCACAAGACTGCTTCCTATGAGCTGGGAAGCTTCAAATATTTACTGTGTGCCTGCTAGTAGAATATGCCTGCCTCCCTTGGCCTAGTTCAGAGTCTCCAACACTAATGCAGGGTGTGGAAAATCCAACATCGTGATCCTTTCTCTTGAGACTTATAACATGTTGCTATATCCAACAGGAATTGATTAAATATAGATAATATACTAAATTAGAGATGAGTTAGAGTGCAGATTTTTGTTCATTTATTTATTTTTTCAGTACTGGGGATCAAACTCTGGGTCTCATATATACTAGTTGAGTGTTCTACCACTGAGCTACATCCCCAGTCCAGTGCTATTAACATACATTTTTTTAAATGCTACAATTTGGAAAGGGAATTCATTTATCTTCTTTCCCTTTTCTGTCTTTCTTTCTTTCTTTCTTTCTTTCTTTCTTTCTTTCTTTCTTTCTTTCTTTCTTTCTTTCTTTCTTCCTACTAGTCGCTCCCTCCATTCCTTTCTCCCTCTCTTCCTCATACCCTTCCTTCCAAGCCAAGGACAGAATCTAGGGCCTTGCACAGACTGAGCAAATGATCTAACTGCCACTGAGGTACATGGACTGGAAATGTTTTGACTGGGGGAGGCACCTTGTTCATTAAATTTTTTGGACAGTGAACTGGGTGGTGTACCTTCAATCAAACTCGTTAAGTGCCTAATCTTCCAGGCACGGTGAGAGCTGGGTATACGTGTGCTGCTGCAATGCATCCTCACTAAAGCCCTATAAGGTTAACATCGAAGTCATTTCCACAACAGGTTACAATGACCATCATGTCATGGTTGAAGTCTTCAGTCTTCAAAAGCAGGAAGTGATGTAATTTTCCAGACTTTATGCACAAAATGGGGGTGAACTTGATAAAGCAGTCACCAAAAGCCACACAACTGGTGACATGCTGGAACCGTTATCCAACACCAGGGTCTCCTTGGTTGACCTTTTAGTTGTGTTGCCTGTCTGTCATGCTCAGTGGGATGGTGCCAGAGTCCCATAGTCTTGAAATGTAAGGATCTTGGTAAGTCATCTTCTCTGAACACCTGGGTCCCCTCTCTCGGGACTCACTTCATACCTTCTGGTTCCACTCCCCTCTCTGTCTCTCTGTCTCTGTCTCTGTCTCTCTGTCTGTCTGTGTCTCTCTCTGTCTGTGTCTCTGTCTCCTCTCTCTCTCTCTCTCTCTCTCTCTCTCTCTCTCTCTCTCTCTCTCTCTCTCTCTCTCATGGGCAACACCAAAGTAAATGCAGAGCCAAAGCATCCTTCTCAGTGTCATCTTTTAACTTTGCACGTCAGCCTCCAAGGTATAACAAGAGCTTCCTTTCTTCTTACCAGAGCTCAAAAGGCCTCTGTGTGTGTGTGTGTGTGTGTGTGTGTGTGTGTGTGTGTGTGTGTGTGTGTACTTGTGAGCACACATACCTTAACTTAATGGGAACCTTTGCAGATGGTATGTCTGTATTTGAATCCTGGTCCTCACTACTAGTTGTGGGACTCTAAGTGAATACTTCTATCTCTGAACTTCCTAAGCCTCTCCTGAGAAGCCAGGCATAGGATTTGATCTGTGGCTATGCTAGGGTTCCATGGCATAGCATCTATAGGCCATATTTTAGTGGAGTGTCTGTCCACTGTGCTGGAGTCAAGAAGGCAAACTGCACAATGGTGTTATTTAGATGTGTTGGCTGCCTTCTGTCTTCCTGAGTCAGGTTTCTCTTTTTCTCACTCCAGGCTGTTTGTATCTCTACAATGGATTGAAAAGTGTCACCTCCAGATGGTGTGTTGCTCTGACCTTATTAGGAAGAGCCTTCGCAGATACAATTAAATCGAAGATGTTAAGATGAGGTCATCACAGATTACTGTTTTGGTTACTTTTCCATCGCTGTGATAAGGCACTATGGCCAAGGCAACTTTTAGAAGGAAGAGTTTATTTGGGCTTATGGTTTCAGAGGGAAAGTCCATAATGGGCAGGGAGGCATGGCAGTAAGTGGTAGCCACAGCAAGAGCTCACATCCTTAACCACAATCCTGAAGCAGAGAGAGCAAACTGAAAGAGGCATGAGGCTTTTCACCTCAGAGCCTGTGCCCCACCGAACCCCAGTGACATACTTCCTCCAACAAGACTGCGCCACCTAAGTCTACCCCAACAGCGCCGCCAGCTGAGAACCAAGCACTCAAATACTTACGGAGCGTATGCGGGACATTTCTCATTCAAACACGGCAGTTAGGATGTGCCAGACATCCACTGATAAGACCGTGCTAGTAAGAGAAGGTTAGGAGAGAATGTACAGGGGAGGGATGCTGCAGATGGGAGAAGAGATTAGAGAGATGTGTCCTCAGACCAAACATTCCATAACCACCACCTACCCGAAGCTGGACAAGGCAAGGAGGATTCTCCCCTAGAGCTCCCAGAGAGAGTGTGGGCCCCACCCTAACTCGAGACTTCTGATCTCTGGAACTATGAGAAACAAACTGCCGTTGTTTTAAACAACCAAGCCTCTGGTTATTTGTTACAGCAGTCACAAGGCATTGATCCTTCATCTTTACTTTTTTTTTTTTTGGTTTTGGTTTTTCTAGACTGTGTTTCTCTATGTAGTTTTGGTGCCTGTCCTGGATCTCACTCTGAAGACCAGGCTGGCCTTGAACTCACAGAGATCCACCTGGCTCTGCCTCCCAAGTGTTGGGATTAAAGGCGTGCGCCACAGCTGCCCGGCTCATCTTTACTCTTTATCACCTTTCCATCCATGTCCATCTGGCTGTTTGCTCACTCTTTGGACCTCCAGAGATGGTTGGCAACCTACACAGGCCTCGACTCTGCCATTTATTACCTAGGTGTTTCAAATCCAATCTCATAGCCTCCTTGAACTTCCATTTCTTAACTAACTGCATAAGCAATAATGATTTCTCATAAGGCTATTATATACTATTATTATATAATAGTGAGTATGACAATATCCATCAAACTCAGATGATATAGGGTCACAATGATGGCAGGCATCATTTTATCTACCACTGTTCACATGTATCAGATGAAGAAACTGAGTCATAATGAATTGAAAGTAAGTTGTCCAGACTCACCTGAATGTAAAAAAATTTGTGTGCTTGTGACCTGAGCAAATCTCATTGCGACGGGCTCTGCTGTCGGCAGTGGAGATTAGCAGAGGTCACGTCCTCCTTGGGGAGGTGGATACATCTTGAAAAATTCTGCGTGTGCTACGGGAACTGAGTGAGCACTTAGCCACTGGGACTCCACACTGCCCTCTGAGCGCTCTGTGGAGAATAAAGAAAAGAAAAGGAAGGATTGAGTGGCCACAAGTTCACACTCAATTTCTCTTGAGATCATGTTACCTCGGCTTCACTAAGGTTCCTTTCCCGAGCCTGTGGTTCTTCCTCCCTCTTGCTGGGAAACGGCTCTCAGGATGGGCCTTGTTCTCGATGCTCTGTGCAGTATGAGAAGGGCCAGTCTCCAGGGCATGATGCAGACCATCATCAGATCATCTCCTGACACTCCTCACTTCACCTCAGTGCTGACCACGTGCTCTCAGCCGATGTCCCCCACTCTGTCACCTGTCCTCTCCCCAGAGGAGGCCATTCCTTACCTCCTCTTTTCTCTTGTGTTCATATTTTATCTGTGGGTCTTACAACCTCAAGTTTATTCCCACCCCTTCTTTTTTTTCATTGTTTTTACTTCTTTTGAAAAAGCTGCCGGGGTCCCTGTCTCGAAAAATGAAAAAAAAAAAAAAAAAGTTGCCGGGGTAAGACTTGTCTATAATCCCAGGACCTGGGAAGCTGAGGCAGGAGGATGAAGAGTTAGAGGCTAACCTGGGCAAGATAACAAGATCCAGACCAGCCTGGGTATATATCAGATCCTTGTCTCAAACAAATGAAAAATGACAATCAAGTACATAATTTTGGTAGAGGAAAGATCATAGAGGTGTCTTTTAAAGTGAGAACTAACCCAACATAGCTCCCAGGTACTCGTCTCCAATCAGGCCCACCTTATATACCAAATTATCTTATTAGTGCCCAGGGTCACCATCCCCATTCCAACTAATCCCCCAGAAGAGATGGACTTTTAACTTGATGGAGTCACCGGACCCAATCCCTTGTCCCTTTAGAGAAACCAGAACTCCTCCTCAGGTCTCACAGTGTCCTATAAGCTGACAGTAGGAACACATTTCCTCTCCCTATTCCCCTATCACTTCTCCAGTTTGCATAGCCCAGTCATGACCCCAAACCTGACTCAATTAGCACCCCAGGATACCATCTATTCAGGAACCGATACTCATTGCACTAACTCAGCACCAGGCAATTTGATCCATGCTAGTGTCATCCTTTGGTGTCTCCCCGGCAGATGAGAAGGCCTGTATCAGCTACTGTATTCTCCCAGGCACCTAAAACACTTCTGGCTCCAAAGAGAAGGCTCATGTATTTTGCCTTTTTTTCTTTTTATCTCCTGCGTGGAGTGCCCAGGTCTCCCACCAGCATTGCCTTCCTCTGTAGTGTTCTGACTGCATTTCTCAGATCTCAGCAGGATCCTGGAAAGGAGAATTCCCCCTTCAAGTTAAACTTGGCCCAGAAGTGTCCCTTGGGGAATCTACAAAATAATCAGGAGCGCAACCAATGCCACACTCTTCATGAAGATACTATGTAGCATTGTTGGGTGTAAAGGCAAAGACTCCATCCCTAGTATGACTTCAAGGCTTGTATTCACCCTTGACCTTGTGCTCAGCTGCTCTGCTTCCTTGCATGAGCCTGCACTTCTGAGCAGTCCTCCGTGGGTCCTGCCTCAGCACCTTCCCTGTGCCCTTTCCTCTGCTGAAAAACCCTACCTTGCAGGCTCAGCTGATCCCGCTCCTCCTACTTAGAACACTGCTGGTTGCCACACACACAGTGTTACCATTTGGCCTCTCCCACCAGCCCTAGGTTCCTGTCTGTAGTCCTGTCTCTCACTTCTTCTGGACAAATTATAGGATTGGCTATTTGCATTAGCCCTCTAGAAATTACTTACATCTTTCTGAAATTCAGATTAATCTTAGGGACTTGCATGTGTGTATACTAAGCCTGGCCCCTGCCCTGAGCTCTAAGTTGCTTCCAGCTGCTCTTGGGCCCCCAAGACTATGCTCTGGAATTTCCTCTGTAGAGAAATCTGGAAGGACAGACTTGAAGGAATGGCCCTGCTACAGGCATCAGCTGCCCAAACCGATGCCTGGCACAAGGCAGCTGCCCATAGACCCCTGGTGGAAAGTAAGCACTAAGGATCCCAGTGATGGCTGCGATGGGGGTGGGAGGACAGGAGTCAGAGATTGGGTGCCAGCTAGGTCCCAGGGTTCACGCTCCACACTCCACTTCCGTTTCTGGCTGGACTGTGATCCCTGTGGGTTCACCTCACCCTGCTCATTTTCAGAAAGGGAATAAGGCCTGGACTTCCTCTGTGGAGCTGTTGAACAGCCTGAAGGAGCTGGCCCATGTGTTAAAACAAGGAAGACAGGGCCTCCCAAATACTCTAGAAATGTCGTCTACCATCCCTTAAGTGCCAGGCCTTGTCAGAGCCTCCATCCCAACCAACCGGAGCATACACGGCCCCTCTTAAACCCAGTCACTGTGGTGCTTGGTGAAGAGGGCTGAAGATGAGCACCAACACTCATTAGCATCCGATTTCCAAACTTGTCCATTATAAGACATTGCTATATGTACATTTTAACAAATAGTTGGAGGCACTGATCCATAGCACTTTTAAAGTTTATTTCAATTAGAAAGAGTTTCAGATAAAGATCAAATTAATTAAGTCCCCCCCTCCCTGCTTAAAGTTCATCTTAATTAGCCATGTTTCCCCCCCTGAGGATGGCTTATAATTGGTTGGGTTTCAACGTGACCCCAGAAGAAAGTGTCACCACCTAACACGTTCATGGATGCTGGGCCTGGGTGAGGGTGTGCAGGGCATGTAGGGTGAAGGAACCTGTTAAATAAAGGGCTAAGCTTTGGGAATAAGACCTATAGCTTGTCCCTTCAGTGAATTTTCCAACTGTCACTGCTGAGACAAATGGCTGGACAGGAGGCCATTATCTTTGTCTCTGGGCCTTACATATCGTTTTTGGTGAATTTCACGAAGCCTGGCAGTTCTGAGTGCTGCAGAGAACCCGGCAATCAGATCTCCAGTGGTGATGGTTCCACAAGACTGCTCTTCCAGATTGAAGCTTGGAACAGGATAAACTAGGGGAACCTTCTGGCATAAACTGTGTTTCCTTGTGACCCGAGATGCCCTCTCCCCACGTGTCTTGAAACCTTAAGAGTGAGCATTTTACTGTCCACTCTTTGCTACTCAGGCAAACAGGTACAAACACTGTTAAGTGTCACACAGATGATTTTTTAAAAGGAGTCATGAAATTGATGTATCCAACAAAATATAATGTTTAATTTACTCCTTCCGAGAAGAAGGGATGCTGTGCCAGGGGCTGTCTGTAGCAAATCATTCTCCAGCTCCACAGCACCTGGAGATGTGGTTTCGGGAACCTCCTTGTTGGCAGGTGCAGGGCTGGGTTGATGTATCCATGCTGTCTGGTTCCAGGCTGCAATTTGCATCTTCATGTTGCCAGGCTATCAAAGGCTGTGAATATTGGACACTTGAGAAATTTCTGGTGTGCTGAGTAGACAGTGCACAGCCTCCTGAGCCAGGAAGCCCTTTCTGATTAGTGTGACTATGCCTGGGCATCCAATGCCAATGTTCATCAACTGTTTGGTATGTAACATGATGATCTCTTAAGTAAAGCCATATGGTGCTGTGTCCTCACCACTTGGGAATGGGTCAATCAAAATGGATTATTCTCCATGTAGCTCACTGAGGCCAAGAACCCCATGAGGCAAGGATCCCATCTCTCTTGCTGATCTCTGTATCACCAGGGTCTGTAATAACATGATTTTGAGCACATTGCAGTACTCAAGATGCATTAGAAGAGTTAATGAATGAGTAAATGGTAGAACATACTCTGTTCTCCCTTCAATGAAGCACTGAAGGGAGATGTAAGGAGACTTATGGTGTTCTCATGCTATAATACGTGTCCATGTGTTCATGGAAAATTAGTGTGAGTGGATGGAATGAGTTAATGAATGACAGCAACTTTGTGAGTTGTAAGTTCTTTCCAGATGAGTTTGGGGAGCTAGAGAGTATAATCTCCTAAGAACTGTCACACAGATGAAGTGCAGACAGTGTCATGTGCTTAGTGGGCTATGAGATGAGCGGACTCAGAGCCACACCAGCAACCAAGCATGAGGAAGGGGGGAAAGTAACATCGGCCCAACCTGGGAGTATTCCCTCTGGGAGGTCAAGAGCAGGGTTGGTTTTCTTGTTGTTGGAGACTTTGTGCCTGGAACAAATAAGGACATATTGCAGTAGCTGGGGGAAGAAGGAGAAATAAAATTAAGTTTGGCGGGGGGGAAGGGAAAAAAATCTAGGACCAGATAAAGGACTAGGTAACTTCACATCCTATCTTCCTTGTGTGATACACAGCATTTTCGTTTCTCGGACCCTCAGTTCCCTGCTTTGGCTAAATAGAGATAGAAAGGCTTCCTGGCGGGTGGGTATGAGAACCAATAGGGTGGTTCATTTCAATTGACTGCTGTGCTGATGCTGTGAGGAGACCCTGCCTTCCCCAACCCCACTCTTCTCACTGTTAGTTCAGTGTCCTGATGTCAGCCACTGGCCCAGACATAAAACACAAAACCAGGAGTACCTATTTATATTTATACCTATTTATCTGGATCTTCCTCTGTTCTGTCTCCAGGGCTCATCTATAATACCTTGCAGAAATTCTATGGATTGTAACCCTTCATTTTCCATCTACCCACCAATAACCTCTCTATTTGTTCTTAATAGAATTCTTGGCTCCCTGGAATAGATAGGAAGCCACCTGATCCTCCAGCAAGAGTGACCAAGGGCCACTTCTTGTGGGCAGTCTCTGAGAGGAGAAGCTTCAGCTCCTCAAAGTGGGTGTCATATAAGGGAAAGGAAGCAGAGGGGGAAACTGAGGCTCAGAGAACTGAGCATTCCATTATGGTCAACATGGAGGTTATGGGTCCGGAGGGAAGACAAGAAATTTGCTGGTGTCCCATAAGCTACTCTGTGTGGGCATCTGCCCTCTCTGCGATGGGTGAGCATGGCAGTATAAGATCCATTTAGAACGTCTGCCAGCCCCACATTCTATGGAAACAGATGGGGTAACCTTGTCAGTACCATCTTCACCTAAATAAGGCAATTGGTAACTTCAAAGTAGTCTCCAAGATCGAATCAGGAATGGAAAATGTGTGCCATCGAGTGAGTCACATTCAGAAAAGTGCCCACGCCCTGATGTGGCCCTGGGCTCTGTTTCTACCAAAATAAACCCATGTTTTGCATATTAACATTATATGTGTTGGTGACAGCAAGTCAAAATGACAAGTGAGTCTTGGTCATGAAAACAAACTGGTCCACTTTGTAAGGACCAACAACTCATGCAAGATTTTTCAGAATTGTAGGTGCTGGTCTGGTGGCCACCAAGAAGAGTAGGGACCCTACCACGAGGGGACAAAAGGCAAGCCCTCCCAGATATGCCTGGAATTCTTCTTGGACAGCCTCGCTCTCAGTTCTTGAAGATGCCTTATTTTTGAGAAGGGGTACAGGAGAGGAGGATATACCAGAGAAGTCAGACTCAGGCTTTGAAATGCGCCACTCAGCACTGTAATTTCCGCCCATACTAAAGAACTCCAATCCTTATTGGAACCATCTAATTGAGTAACCCGTCCTCACACCAGTGTTCTAACAGCACTGTGGTACAGACACAGTCTCCAGAGCTTGGCAGAACCAAATTCAGTACTCACTGATAGGAACCCAGACAGTTTGCTCACCTGAAAAATGGGCAGGTTAAATAAAAAAAGGTGCATTTAGAATGCTTAGTAAGTGTGTGTCACCCATGATGTTCAGCTCAATGGTATGTCCACTGGTAGAATCTGTAAGAATCTAAAACATACTTGTAATGAAGTTTTACAATCAAGATATATATATATATATATATATATATATATATATATATATATATATATGCTGGGGATTGATTTCAGGGCTTTAGATAAGCAAAAAACAAAATTCCCCATTACTACTGAAATACATCTCCAGCCTGTTTCCAGGTTTTTTTGTTTTTTTTTTTCCCATTTTGAAATATGGTCTCAATAAGTTACCCAGACTGGCCTTGAACTTGTGACCCTCCTACCTCAGCCTCTAGAATAGCTGGGATTACAGGTGTTAGGCCCCTTATCTTACTATGATCAGGTTGTTCTAATCAACAGATGTTAATGCCCATTCGTCCTAATAAGATTTTTATAAGTAAAACACTGATTTCAGTATGACACTCCATTCCGTAGTTCCATGACTGTGGTGGTATTGTTTCCCCCAAAATATTGTGTACTCTAATAAATTTATCTGGGGTCAGAGAACAGACAGCCACTAGATACAAAGGCTAGAAAGTGGTGGCACTCACACCTTTAATCCTAGCATTCCAGAGATAGAAATCCCTCTGGATCTCTGTGAGTTCAAGGCCACATTGGAAATAGCCAAGCATAGTGACACATGCCTTTAATCCCAGAAAGCCAGCCTTTAATCCCAGGGAGTGGTGGTAGAAAGCAAAAAGATATATAAGGCATGAGGACCAGAAACTAGAAGCATTTGGCTGGTTAAGCATTCAGGCTTTTGAGCAGTAATTCAGCTGAGACCCATTCCAGATGAGGACACAGAAGCTTCCAGTCTGAGGAAACAAGACCAGCTGAGGAATTGGCAAGGTGAGATAGCTGTGGCTTATTCTGTCTCTCTGATCTACCAGCATGGACCCCAATAACTTGCCTCGGGTTTGATTTTATTAATAAGAACTTTTAAGATTCCTGCTACATCTGGCGCCCAACGTGACATAGTTTCTTTCTATGCTTACAGCTTCCTGTATCACTTCCTGGCAGGTTTTATGGTTATTGATTTGTTATTGTCTAGTTCTTCCCACTGGAATGCAAGCCCCATGACAGTTGGGATGTTATTTCATTCACTCCTGTATCCCCAGACTCTAGAATAGTATCAGGCACATTGGAAATATTCAATACTACTTATTAAATGAACACAGAAAATTACTAATATTGAAAAGCACAAAGGATGCAGCCCTGTATGTAGCGCACAGAAAATGTACCTGTACAAGTTGCTTTTCTCCCTGGAGTGTTTAAAATGCCCGACAGAAGCAACTGACAGAAGAAGGGGCTTTATTTGGGCTCTCGGTCTGAGGATATAGTATGTCTTGGTGGGAAAAGTATGATGGGGGAATGGAAGAAGCCGGCCACATTGTGTCTACAGTCAGGAGGCAGAGGGCAATGAGCACATTACTGAGCTAGCTTTCTCTTTTGATTTATTCTTTCTAGAATCCCAGAACCTGGACTGGTGCTGCTCGTATTCAGGGTGGGACCATCCATGTGCCCTCCTCCAGACAGGCTCAGTGGTGCATCTAGGGGGTGATTCCAAATCTAACCCAGTCAGCAAAGAAAATTAACCATGACAGCTTCTACCTGCATTAACCTACAGTATCGATGCTATCTGGGAACAAAAGCAAAAGTGAGCGATGTCACCCATCTTTGTTCTTTCAAAAGTCAGTAAGCCAGTTCCTACAAAGGAAGATCCAGGGAAGTCCTCATATCCTGTGACGAGTCTGTCCAAGGCTCCCAGGGGAGGTTCACACAGACAGCAGCTAAGGAGAGAGGTCTGTCCTATGTGAGAATGGCTGCATGCTATCTGGGCCTCAGAGTCCCCCTGGGCTGTTTCTTGAGGTCCATCTGACAGAAAACCAGACTTCTCTAGGGGCTGTATAGTCTACAACAGGCTATACAGGTGACTAAGACATCCAACTTGACACCGGCTTAGCTGACCCAACAGGTGCCTCCTTAACAGCAGAAACTCAGAGCCTCACTGCCACCCTGGGAAGTCTGTCTTCTTAGACCCCTTATGCCCTGTTCAGTCAGCTGCACCCAGTGGCTTGGGTGATTCATTTATTCTCACGGGAGGAAACAGAGCTAACATCTGATGGGACACCTGCCCAGTGCCTCACTGTGGCCCATCCCAGGCACAGAGTTTCCTGGCTAATTTTAAGCCATTTTCTCCAGCTTTAGGAAAAGTCCTGAGGCACCTACATGAAGACAAATGTCCTCAACACACACACACACACACACACACACACACACACACACACACAAACTGGGAGAGTAAGGGCCACAGTGAAGCTAACCGAGTGCCGCTCCTCTGGGGAAGCTGAATGCCTTGTCAGTATTTGGTCTCAGTAGCCAGTATTTCCTCCACTCAAGGGCTTCTTTGACCATGGACATACCCATGAATTAAAGACACTCATGCCAGGGCCAAGTATAAGGAAGAATCCCACTACTGGAATCAGTCAAGGGCAGCACACACCCAAAGTTAGATAAGTTAAAATGAGCCAGGAGGTGGTGGCACATGCCTTTAATCCCAGCATAGGGAAGCAGAGGCAGGTGGGTCTCAGTGAGTGCAAGGCCAGCCTGGTCTACAAGCTGGGTTCTAGGACAGCCAGGACTGTTACACACAGAAACCTTGCCTGGGGGGGCGGGGAAGAAAAAAAAGAAATGTTGAAATGTGAAACACCAAAGGCATCTGGCAGCAAAAATTCCCACTCACCAACAGCCACTAACTATATCCTCCAACCTCAAGATGTCCCTAGGTGACTCATTTATCCTTATGTTATGGGATCATCACAGAATAACTCAAACCATAAGCGCCTTACACTAAATCCCCTCAGGAACCAGCAGTTTGCGGGCCATGCCCAGACAAGGTTTACTGTACCTGCTGGCTCCTCTGTCTTTGATAGTCCTTGGTTGGAAAGCTGAGCTGAGGTCTCTAGGAATCTTGTGCTCTCCACTGGGGAGTTGAGAAAAGAAGGGAAAGCCTTCTAAGGTGGGGCCTCGGAGTCCTCCAGAAGCAGAGATTAGACTGCAGGATAGCCTCCCAAGACCCCTGGGATACTAAAAAGCAAAGGAAGAAGAAATGCCACAGCTCAAGATGTCCCCAAAGTGACAGAAACAGAGATGTGATTTGCAGAACTACATGAGAACAAAATGAAAACCGTTTAGGGCTTTGAGGAGGCAAGAGTTCTGTTGAAGGACCTGAAAACCCTTTAAAATAAGCAACAGACAGCAGGCTTTCTTTTCTTTTTTCTTTCTTAGAAACTGCTTTCTAAAATTCTGGGGTGTGTGTGCCGGGGGCTGGGGCCTGTGTATGTATACCTGTGTACATGCTGACTCAGAGGCCAGAGGACATCAGATATTCCCCTCTATCACCCTCCACCTTTTTCCTTTAAGGCAGGGAGGGTCTTCCCCTGAGCCCAAGGCCACGTGTTTTTCATCTAAGCCGGTAACCGGAACCCTCATGATCCTCTTTATCTCTACCCACCCATTACTGGGGTTACAGGCATGTACAAGCCCGTGCCCAGTTTGTTAGGTGGTTGCTAGGATTCGAACTCAGGTATTCATGGTTGCATAGGCAGTGTTCTTAACCACTAAGCCATCTTTCCAGCCCCTCTGGGTTTTTGTTTTCTTTTAGAAATAGGGTCGTCGGGCGGTGGTGGCGCACGCCTTTAATCCCAGCACTCAGGAGGCAGAGCCAGGCGGAACTCTGTGAGTTCGAGGCCAGCCTGGGCTACCAAGTGAGCTCCAGGAAAGGCGCAAAGCTACGCAGAGAAACCCTGTCTCGAAAAACCAAAAAAAAAAAAAAAAAAAAAAAAAAAAAAAAAAAAAAAAAAAAAGAAAGAAAGAAAGAAAAGAAAAGAAAAAGAAATAGGGTCATGCCATGGAAGCCCACACTGACTCCAAACTCTAAATCCTTCTGCTTCAACCTCCCAAGCTCTGGGATGATAGCCATGTACTACCATGCTCAGCGACGGTGAGTTTTGAAAGGCTTTTCTTGTTATTCTGTAATAAAAGCCCATGCCTGGGAGCTCAGCATCATGGAAACTGGTACAGAAAGGATTTTGCTGTATGGGTGGGTCCTGTTCATCAGCCTTGACCCTGGCTCCTTTCCACTCAGCCTTTCTCCCCATACAACTCCTGGTTCCATTTCTCATTCTCGGGGGCATGTTTCCTCCCATTCTTATGATACAGCGAAGACTGATTGTGTCATGGAATGAAACCTAGCCTTCACCTCCATTGGTTCTGCTAAGGTTCATTGAGTAAGCGCCTACCAGTGCCAGGCACTGAACTGGTCCCTTTCCAGCCTTCATGTGTGGTGCTCCTAACAAACTTGAGACAAGAGAATGACCGTTCCCTTCAGATGAGGCCTGAACATTCGGAGTGTACCCAAAGCCATTTAAGTTGGTCTAGCCAGTCTCTCTCTTACTCCATTTTTATCTGCAGGCAACCCTTTGGCCCCCTCCCCTCCTCCTCTCATTCCATGCTGGGCAAAAGACACCATAAGACAGAGGGTCTAAACCCTGTTTAGGGCTGCACCCAGCCAAACATCAGAGATCCTTGCCCGGTTGCAGGGTAGTCAGCGTGCAAAGGTGCATGTCTTACAGCTAGTGAGGATAATCAGCCTCATCCAATACCCTTATCAGAGATGTGGGTGAGATAAGAGAATATCCACTCTCTTTCCTGGCAGATGGCTGAAGACAGACCCAGTGAGCAGATAGGAAGGGAGCGGCTTATTGCTTTACAGAATAATTGCCTGTTCATTGACCCTGAGGGCTGAGAAGTTTTCCCATAGAGGCTGTCTTATATGTGTCCATCACAGGTCTCAGAGCAGGAGATCTAGAAGGAAGGGATTTCTTTCCTTCTGCTCTGGCTTGGGGAAACAAAACCTAAATCAGCACTTTAGAATTGGAGTGTGTGCCACAGTGAAGACACCAATGGAGAGAGAAGCTTTCTTCTTCAGAACAAACATACTGAGCCAGCCTATGGGAAAGACACACATCAAAGTGAACAAAATTGATTCAATCAGACATTGGAGAAGATGGTTATTATTTTATATCCATTTTCTGACTTCAGGGCTGGGCGGGTGCCACTTACCATTTTGCAGATCTGTGCCACCATGTCAGCCTAGGACAGAGGAAAGGGCTGGAAGGGCATACCCAAGCCATCAATCTTACATGCATTTTCTTTTACATTTGCATGAAAACCTTATTTTCGTAATAGTAATAATGAAGGAGGAGGATGAAGAGAAAGAAGAGAAAACAAAAAAGAAAGCTAGTAAAGAGAAGGAGTGAAAAAATAAAGAGCAAAGTGTGTGTGTGTGTGTGTGTGTGTGTGTGCCCTTGCTCATGCTTGCTCATGGAGGCCAGAGGCTAATCTCGGATGTCTTTCTTGGGATGCTCTCCACCTTGTACTTTTTGAAACAGGGCTTCCTACTGACCTGGAGCTTGCCAGCCTGGCTCATCCGAAAGGCAGTAAGCCCCAGGGATCCACACGTCTCACTCTCTCTCCAACCTGGTTTTATAGCCTTACACCACAATGCCTGGCTTTTCTGCCTAGGTTCTGGTGATCAAACCTAGTTCCCAGAGCTTGAATGGCAAGCACGTTACTAACGGAGTCATCTCCCCAGCCCTCAAGGTCTCCCAGACAGTGCGGAAGAGGACTTGCATAGATCTCTCTCATTCTCTGCTAACCCCTCACCATGTTTCCCTTTCTACCATCCTACCCTGCCCCCTATGCAGGAGAAGGCTTTCAAACTCACTGTGGACTCTGCAGAGGGCCACTGGCCTCGTTTGGTCTCAGGGAAATTTTACTTTCATGATCATAGAAATTGTGATGCCTTTTAGGATTTCCATGGAGCTTTTGGGGGTCCTGCGTCAGCCTCTGTCTGATCAAGCAGAAGCTGGAAGGATAGAATGAAAAGCTTTATGTGTTGGGGAGGGGGAGGGGGGAGAAGCTATGAAATTGAGTCCCTAATGAGTCCCTGAGTAAAACAGCAGAAGGTTCTGGACTTGCTGACTACAGCCAGGGAGGTGTTTCTGACCCAGTCTGGACTTGGCACCGAACCTCTCCACTTGGTCAGTTGACCATGTTACATCACTCTACCTTTCTCCACCAGAGGCTGCCGTGAAAGACAGGTCAGAAGTCATTTCCAAAAGCATTCCACACGGGTTTTATAAAACTGGGGTGGCTTATTTACACATCAAACCCTGAATATGCCTACTATTCAGGAAAATTCTCACTACCCAGGGTGTCAGAGACAAAGCACATGCTCTTCACTTCAAGAACAGCAAAGGGAGCAGGAAAACCATAGTAATACCCGTGTGCCATTCCTAGGGCGAAATGACGGAAACCAGAGCTAGTTTGGAGGAAAGACTCACAGTGAAGAATGAACGGAGGCTCTCTGGACATGGCACTTGGGCCTTCTCTTGTGCTTTGAAGCCACTTTGAACCTAGAGAGAAGAGTGCATGAGAGGACAAGCTCCCAGCAGTGAGAGAGAACCTGGGGAGCAATCCAGGTTCAGGAGTCGCTGATATGCCGCTGGGGGGTGATCCATGCTGAGTATGTGGGTGTTTGAATTGGATGCACTTGGCAAGCAGAAGGGAAGAAAACAGTTACAACATCATCCAGGGTAGGAGCTCATGCTCCTGGGAGCAGCAGCACCAAGACAGTTTGCTGAAGAGGCATGCCTTCTGCCCAACACCTGCCAGCGCGCAGGCACCGCCAAGAGCAACTGGGTACCAACTTCCATAATGTCACAATTTGGTATTTAAATAATGCGACAAGACTCGTTTGGAACCTGACCAGGGACAGCTCAGGGCAGTAATTTTCCTTTTAGCCGTGGGAGCTGAGAGCCTACAATTTCCCCAAGATAATATCACTCCATCCTTCTCTAGAAGAGCTCAAAACAGTAGCCAACAGAGGCATGAGAAACTGACCAAGTGAACAGCTGACCATCGTGACAAGAATCACAGTTCCTGGCCAGGAGCAATGATCTATTTTACTGAATGTGGTGGACTCAACCCGGGGGCTTTGTGTCACAGTCACCTTGCTGGTGAGACGAACCGTACATGTGGGGCCCTGGCTACCCCAACCAGATTCTAAATGCAGATGCCAGAGCATCAGTCATCCAAAATGGGCTAGCTACACCTAGAGGCGTAAGACTGCTCACTTCATTTCTTTTGTCCCAAACAGCAATCGCCAACAGGTCTCTTTTAGCTAATTCACACTGTCTCCCTTAGGCAGTCCTAGCTGACTCTCCCTCCCCACTGGGAACTTCTGGGATTTACAGTGAGTGAATCGGAGGCTGGTTTTTAGGCAGAAAAGGGTGGCTGGGCCTTGCACAAGTGACATCGAGGCTCCATGCTGCCCTGATCCATTAAGGGAAGAAAATGGGAGAAAAAATACTCCACATTTTATTAATTCTTGATATGACAGTTCATTCTTCGTTTGATATTTATCCATCTCTTCTGATAACTGACCACGGTTGGCCATGTGATGGATAATGCCCTTTAAGCCACGGTGTAAGTTACAGTAATGTCACCAGGCTATTAACCTCTGGATATTTGCATTATTAGTCAATTCTCAAGTCCTTGGAGTTAAACCAACGAGTGAGATTTTTTTTTATTTCCATCTTGCAAGAACTAGGGGTGCTGCCCTGTGGATTTCCAGCAGTAAGGAGACATGGCTTAGAGTCCTTGGTTCTCTCTTAGGGTTTTGTTAGAAGAGACCAGCTACATCCCCAGACTGTCTGGGAGGGAAATATGCTAATACACACTTGGTAATTTATGGTCGGAGTTTAATTCAGAAAACTCCTTCTAAACAATCCTGACATGTGTGTCCTCAGTGGATGGAGTACTAGGATACAGTTTCACTGCCTTGGAGTCTGCACTGAGGCAGAAGCATTTTAGCTTTTGACAGGAGTTATGAGCCTCCTGCAAAAATAAAATATATGTCTAGATAAAATATCCTTGTTCCATCATGTGAGGCAAGGCACCAAAATCTAGGGCAAAACAGTTGACATATAAAACCCAACTTGAATATGAAGACATAAGCTGCCACCCTGGTCCCTCACTGGGAAGCAAGTGGGGGAGATGGGGTTCTAAGAGAAGCTGGACTGCTGTAGAAATAAAGGAGGGAGAGGAGGGGAGGGAGGGAGGAGCAAGAGAGAACTGCAAACCCGACAAAATGGTAGCCTTAAGTGAATCTTCTACAAATAGCCAATAAAGACAATTATGTAACAAGGGACTGTGAGCAGCTGGCCATGACTCAAGGTGTCAGCCAAAGGAGGTCATTCATTTGTGAACCAGGAGACTGCAGAATACCATATTGCTTTTTGTATTGTTCTGCAAGCTTCAATAGCTCCACGTGTCGTGTCCTGGTTTACTGAAATCCACTACAGTGTCCAGAACTCCGACCACATGCCAGCCTTGGGCTGATAAAACCACTTATACCCAAGCCCCACCTGACTGCAGCAAGGCCCCATCAGAGCCTGGCCTCTTGCATCCTCACCTCATGCCACTCAGTTCACATGTTCGTATTCATTTATGTGTACGTGTACGTGTGTGCGTGCGTGTGCGTGTAAGTTTGGATTGACCTCTATTTATAGCCAGCGATGATCTTGAACTTTTGATCCTTCAGGCTTCACTTCCTGAGTTCTGGGTTTACAGACATGTACCACCACCTCTAGACATCAAACTCAGGCTTTCCTGAAGTGCTATGCAAGTATTCTTCAACTCAGCTCCATCATCAGCACCCAGCTCATAGTCTTTCCTTACAGAAATGGCTCATCACTCCAAAGATGGGATCCCCTGCTGAGTCTTGGAAAAGTGTTGGGGCTTGTAGGTGCTAAGAAGAGAGTCCAGAGGCAGGAGAACTGTGGCTTTGCCTTGAGACCTACTGTTTCTGAACTCCACAGTTAGAAGCAAGTTGATGATTGCTGTCTCTTTAAAGTTCATAGATTGCTTTGTAGATTAAGGGCCATGCTTGCCAAAGGCAGGCATCTGTCAATATACACCCAGGAGTCTGTTAATGGGGCTTCAGTGGGCTGAGGGTTAGCTCAGTAGTCAAGTGTTTGCCTAGTATGTGAAAAGCCTTGGGATCCATCCCCAGCACCATTTAAAAAGAGATGAGGAGGGCCTCCCATATTTCCAGACGTCAACACAAAAGGTGGTCTTTGCACAATAGAAAATTCCTCTTCAGGGTAAACCATGCTAATGACAGTTGAATTTTATTTATGGTTTCCTGTCTTTTATGCCATGCATATTCATCACATAACTCTACAATTTAAAAAAAAAAAAAGAATTAAGGTTCAGAGAGGTTACTGACCTGACCTCTGGGAAGGGACAGAGGTGATGCCCAGAGACCAACCTTGCACTACACAAGACTTCCCTAAAGTCCAAGGTGATTTGTAAGCTGATACCTCATTTCTTCACAGTCTAGGTCCTTATTCAACTGGGACACCCATGGTAAAATTCCCTAACTCCTGGCCCAGCTGATCTGATCATCCTCAGTGTCTTAAGTGATCAATGTGGACCCATGTTGGGTCAATTCAGTCATAGTGATCACTATTGATCACCTAGACAGCCTCATTGATTGGGTCAGCAGGCCTGTAGGTCTTTGGGGACATCACAGGCATGCCACGTTGTGTCTCCCAAGTGTTCTGTCGGATATATTGTCACTGTGCCTAAAACAAAAGAAACTGAGGCACACGCAGATGCTCTCGCATGGCAGTTGTAATAGTATGGGGGACAGGAGGTATTTCTTCTTTCACAGAGCCCTGTCCAATATCCACCACAGGAAAGGACCAGGAAACAAATGGATGGGGCACAGAGATAATGTTTCCCAGATTCCTATAAAGTTCGTGTAGCTTTGTTATCTCACAGTTGGTGGCAAATCACAGTGACTGTCTTTCTAGCACATGCTAGGACCTAATTATTTTATATATCTTTAAGTTTGAGAAGTATGTGTAGACTTTATGGCTGAAAAGCAGATATGTAGGCAAGGAAAGAAAAGTCCAATTTGGTCCAACTGGTTGTCTCACCCATTAGCCCACCTGTGGTTACATTTTATGTGGTTTGTGTGGCTTTGGTTTTGTTTGTTTGTTTGTTTGTTTGTTTTTTGTAATTAAAGGATAACACTGAAGTCTACCATTTAAGTTCATTCCCTGTCATTTGGAGAATGGGTGTCCTTGAAGGTGCAGGGAGGTCTCTTCAATCCTCCAGAGACAAGTGTCTTCCTGTCACCCAGGAGGAGCTGACTGGTTGTTTCCAGCCAGCTCTAAGACATAAGCCTAGTCAGTGTCTTCCCACTGGGAACCTGGACTGAGTTTCCCACTTGCCCCTGGAGCCAATTCCAACACTCTGACACTTTCACCTCCACAACTGGGGCAGCTAGAAGGCTTCTGCCTTGTGGGCACCAGAGTGGTGAGCGGATGGAAGAAGCCGGTGGTGCGTAGGTTCTGTGGTCAGCTACTCTGGGTCATAGTGACCTAAGCCTTAGCTGAAAGACTGTCCACAATCACTAAGCTTACCACAAAGCTCCCGTGTCTGACTTGAGGTTTCCTCTCATCGGGGAACATCTGCTTTCTCTCCTTGATTCTCATATGTAAGAAGACAGGTTTTAGGGTTCCTCTAGCAAACAAGGTCTTCTATGAGTGCTATTTTGGCAGAACACTCATGACTATTACAACCAAATGAGCAGATTGTATGAGTAGAAGCTTGGACCCTTCCAGGTGCTCCTAAGTGCTTTCCATAAGACAGCTCACTTGGTGGCTGGGGAGATGACTTAATGGATAAAGCCTGGGCCTTGTAAACTGCAAATGTGAGCTCCTGGATTGCATTCCTGGAATCCATGTAAAACACCAGACATGGTGGCATATGCTTGCTATCCCAGGGATGGCAAGTAGCAGGCAGATTCCTAGAGCTCGTCTGCTGTCCAGCCTGGACTAACTTGGCAAAGTTCCAGACCAATGAGAGACTTTGTCTCAAAGAAAAGAGTGTAAAGGAGCAAGGAGCTATGTGTAAATTGTCCTCTGACTCCCCATGCACACACATGTGCATCCACATATACATGAACACACACACACACACATTTCGAGGACGAGGGAGATGGGTCAGTGAGTAAAAGTGCTATGTAAGCATGAATAACTGAGTTCAAATCCCCAGCACCCATAAAAAGCTGATCATGACTAATGTGCCTATTACCTCAGAATTGTGGTGGCAGAGACAGGAGGACCACTTGGGCTTACTGACTGCCAGCTCTGGGTTCAGCAGGAAATCCTTTCTCAAAGAATAAAGTAGGTAGTGATAGAGAAGGACATCTGATGCCCTCCTCTGGGCTCTGTGTACTCCCACCACCCACAGAGAGATGCATACATACCACACAAACATACTACACACATACTACACACACATAGTGTCTCATAACACATACCAGCTCATTTATTCCTCAAAGTCCTATGATGTAGCTACTTTTACCTTCCCGTTTGGTAGAGAGAAAGTTGAGGCATAGAAGTTTCTTGCTTGTGGCAACATAGCCAGCTAGTTGAGGGCAGATGGCTGGAGTATAGATTCCTACCTTACACTGAATACTGGCACTGTGAGATTGGCCAACCCATCAGCAAGAAGATGATGCCAACAGTGACCCAGCTGGCTATCAGTTCAGCAGTTGATATTACTGAGCACTTGATATATGGCAAACATACCACCAAAAACTTCACTCCCAGAATCCCCAGGAAATGTAAGGTCTTTCTGTTTCCTTTTTCTGAGCACACCTAGTTTATTAACAAATCTTATTAACCCTAGTCATGTTAATATCCTATTGGCTCCATCCCTTGTTGGACACTAAAGTCTGTGCCATGGTTCCATTCCATCTTGAGAAGAGATTTGGGGTGCTGAAATGGTTTACATGGATCATATAGGGATTATAAAACAGTACAAGTGGCAGTATGAGTGGCAGCAGGAACATTGGGACAGTGCTGCATTAGCTAGCTACTCTTATTAAAATGCAACTTACCGCCTTATGAATCCTTGGAGGACAGAGCCACCCCTTCCCTGCCTAATATGGAAAACAGAACAGTGCATTTCCCAGCTTCCCTGGGAAATTAGTAGGCTCATGATCTGACATCAGCCAATCAGAGAATGATGCAAGAACCCCAGGCTCCAAATGTCACTAGGGAAATTGAGAAGTGCCAAGAAATTCCAAGAGGCGAGATCTCTGATAGCGGGAGGTATGCTGTGGTCCCTGGGTCCCATATCAGCACAGATTCAGTGGCCATGCAGGCTGTAGCTGTGGAGTCTGCCTGCAGTTGTGCTTGCCTGTTTTCTGAGCCTCCACAAACCCGATGCAGCCCCTCCTATATATCTCTGAGGCATCACTATTCTGAGCTGTGAAGTGCAGAGAGTGCCACAGATATCTCCAAGGATCAGTGTGTCCCTCAGTCATACACACCCAGCAGCCCTAGGGAGGAAAAAAAAAATGTAGCCCGAGCTTTGGTCTTCCCAGCTCTAATAGCAGATCGGGTTGGAAGTAGGTCAGGGCTGGGCGCCGCTGCCAGCCATCCGATCTGCATCCCTGGCTCACCTTCCTGAGCAGGATTGCCTTTCTCCAGGCCTGAGCCATGCAGCGCTGTAGCTCGGTACACTCAGAAGCTTATAGTTAGCTGATCCAAAGTCATAGATGCAGTTCCAATACCCTGGTTGGCCCTCCGTCCTACTGCCAAGCTCCTCAAGAGCAGGGGTCCTGGCTTCTTGTTGTGACCTTGTTTCTCTGAACATTCCAATACAAGCTAAAATGGATATTATCTGTAATTACTCATTCCACATGATTCTATAGACCATTCTTCATATGGGAGTCAAGAATCTCTATCATCCACAGTCTTCAATTGCTGAATACCAGGCCATCCATTCTGAATCAGGGCTCATTAATGACCTGGTAGTTCTGGGGACTCCCTGTTTATTATTCCGAGGTCAAGGATTATCCAAGCAGCTACAGTGCAATCTCACTCACATGACTTTTGATTTCTCTTAGGAAGAAACAAAGGAGAGGGGTAAAAAATCATATTTCTCAACTTTTTTTTTTACTTGTTTTGATTTCCTGACCAAAGGTGTCCCATAATATATGATTGATAGGACAGCAATCATTTTCCATCTCAGAACCACACATACCCAACCCTCTCCCTCGTGTGTGTGTGTGTGTGTGTGTGTGTGTGTGTGTGTGTGTGTGTATGTGTGTGTGCAAGTGTGAGTGTAGATACATGCGTTTGTCCTTGTAGAGGTCAGAGGTCAATACTGAGTATCATCCTCAGTCACTGTCTTAAGTTACTTTTCTACTGCTGTAATAAAGCACCATGATCAAAGTAACTTAAAGAAGAAGGGTTTCATTTGGTTTATGGATCCAGGAGGAGTCTATGGTGGCAGAATGGAGGGAGCATGCAGCTAGAGCAATGCTAACAGCTTCCATCTCTAGCCACAAACAGGGAGCAGAGACAGTGCACTGGAAACAGTCCATGGATTTTGAAACCTCAAAGACCACAGTAACAGACATCCTCAAGCAAGGCCACGCCTCCTAAACCTTCCTAAACAGTGTCACCAACCAGGGACCAAGTATTCAGAAGACTGTTAGTTAATATGGAGGACATTTATTCAAACCACTACACTCTCCATCTCATTTTTTGAGACAGGGTCTCTCACTGAACCTGGAGCTCACCCAATTCCAATAGGCAGGCTGCCCAGCTCAGAGGTTGCATTCGCATGTGGCACTACTCCTGGCCTTTCATGTGGGTGCTAAGGTTCTGAACTCGGGGCCTCATGCTTCTTGGCAAATGCTTTACCGACTGAGCTGCCCCCTTCCCTGCCCTGCTTTTCATATTCTTAATTCAGCAAATCCCACCTACCTTTCTTCCTAATCTTCACTGACTTTCCTTTTGTTCACTTTGTCCCCAACTTACAGAATCAAAAATATTAAAATTAGCACACTCCACCCCTCCGAAAAGCAAAACAGAGCAAAAATTAATGATAAACCTGTTCCGATGATCTTCCCACAAAAAAACAAGCTAAAGATGACTTTTCTTAAGCTCTAGCATAGGAAAATTAAAAAGAGAGACCAACACTTCCTCTTTGGTGTTCTTACCTAGGGATCTGAAGCCGAACTGTGCAAGTGGAGTAAATGCATCCTTAGCTGCTGCTGGTCTAGGCCTGTCTCATTGGAGAGTTGCTTGCCTGGGAGGAGGAGGGAGGCATGCCTCCCAGGCTGACATTGATGTTCCTACAAGGACATTCTGCCAGGGTGCGACAGGTCACCACCAAATGAATTGCTCCCCAGTGGGCTGGACTCCAGTCATATTGTCAGGTAAACACAGAAATATTCTGTCTTCGCCTGCCAAGCCTTGTCAAGTGTCTGTATTTGTTATTGAATCTTGGGTCCTGCAAGCACTCCCCTCATATTTCTCTACAGTGGAAATGCAAACCATATGCTCTGCCTTATTCCCACTGAATGTATCCAAGCTCTGCTTGGAGCCAGGCATAATTTTTTACACTGAGTGTTCTCAGCAGAGCACATCAGCTCGTAGCTCTCTTCCCCCCCGTTTTCCTATAATGTAAGTGGAATTGACTTTCTGGTATAGATACGGGAGTCTTTGATATGAAGAAGTGGGCTCAGACTGTCCTAGCTTGTTCTCTGTCTTGGCTTTTAATAAACATTGGCTGTGGCAATAAATAACATCAGGGTCTAGTAGCCAATGACAGCTCTCTTTTTCTGTGTATGGACCTTGGAATCCTTCTCAACGCAGTGTTCTGACTGTCTATGTGAATTAGCAGGCGGTGGCATGTGCTATGCCAATGGAAGACTCTCGTGTGCATGGTGAGGTGGGGCTGCACATGGGTGTGTGGATATAGGGGCACATGCACATATATGCATGAGTATGTAGAGTCTAGAGGTCAGCCTTTAGTATCTTCCTCAGTCACTTCCCTTCTTATTTTTGGAAAAAGGCCTCTCCCTGTTACCTGGAACTGACTGATTCAGTTAAGCTGGGTGGCCAAGAAGCCCCCAGAAATCCTCCTGTTTCTGCTTCCCCACAACTGAGATTACAAGTTTGTACCATGACTCCTGGGTGTTTTATGTGGGTTCTGGGTATCAAACTCAGGTCCACAAGCTATGAGGCAAGTCATCTTCCCAGTCCCCAGAGAGGTATTTTCCTGGAGTTAGTGGGCACTGGCTTGAGTTAGCATCCTTCGGAGGAGGGCCTAGCTTTCTAAGTTCCAGGACTCCTGGAAACAATGCTCCCATATTAAAAAGCAAGTTAGAGTCCAGCCTTATCAGTGAGCCTTTTTGACAAGTTTCAGCCTGAGTGATAGTGAAAGCTGGTGCTTCCCAAATCTCACACCCTTTGAAGAAAGTAGGCAATGCCTTTAACTTCCTACTGCAATCCCAAGGCGGGCTCTGAAGCTATCTTAAGCCCTACTATTTATCCACCTGGTGGGGCACAACACTTACTTATTAAAAGCATATCCATCATGGTTAATGATTTGATTTTTCCCTTTAATACAGTACAATGACAGGTGCGAGGGGAAGAGGAGAGTCAGATGCTGCCATAATATGCTTCCCACTCAAAGATGTCTCAACTATCAGCTTTGCTCGGTGGTGCTGGGGCAGGGATGGAGGGGGGGGCACCGCTCACTCCTTTTCCCCCAACACCCACCTACAAATGCACCTACCTCCATATGAACATATACATGCGCACGCGCGCGCGCGCACACACACACACACACACACATCCACACAGAGAGATTACACGCTTGTTTTGAATGGAAAAGCATGTCATTTGCAGTTTCAGATAAAAGCATGTTTGAGTGCATATGGAAGACACCATCAGCAACAACTTGGAGTGCCGAGTAAAATGGGTCATTAGGCTTTTGTTTGTTGGAGAGTGTCCCCCATCTGACAGTGCCGAATGGCACCACTTTTAGCAGCTTATGTTCCTGGTTACATTAAACAGACAAACAGATTGGCTATTTTGCATTTCTCATTCGACAACAGCTTGCCTTCATTTGCTGCACACGGGTGGCGATGCTGAAAGCATGGTGGATTACTGTAGCCAAGGTCCTGGTTTTGAATAACAGCAGATGCCAACATTGAACTTCAAAATCAATCAATTCTTTTTCCTGAGTATGGATAAAAGGTCTCGTAGAGCGCCTGCAGGGGGATTTCTGCTGCTTACAGCTGAAAACAGAGAGGCCACATTCATTACCAAAGTTTCTGCAAGAAATAACAAATACGGGTAGTTTGCGGAGGAAGGAAGAGGTTTCGAAGAAGTGCGTTCTCGGGAGTCTGTAGCGTTCCCGAGACAGAAGAACTTGACATTAGGGAATGTGCCGAGGTGCTCCTTCGGGGTTAGGTGAGAGCCATGCCCATCAATCTGACGGCTTTGCTCCACAACCTGTGCCTGGTAGGATAATGAAAAGCTTTGTTCAAGAGGGAAACAGTCCAACCTGCGACTCCCCACCAGAAACTGGAAGACCAGCAGCCTAAATGAGGTAGAACGCTGCTCAGAGTCATTGTGACCTGGGGGGGAGGCTTCTAAAGCCCCTCCAGAATGGAGTCCTGACCATGGTAAGTGGCAGTCCCCTGCATTGTGACACTGATGTTAGAGGCTAGGTCTCAGCATTCACTGGCTCTCTCACTGTGGCAAGCCAGGTATAGAAAGGCAAAGAAGAGAAACAGGCAAAAGTCAGTCTCCAGGGGAAGTCTGTCTCCTGTCTTAGAGCAAGCCTGAGGCCAAATGCTCAGAGAGACACTGATAGGTCTGATGAGACCCATCACAATCTGGCTGAGGACAAACGTTTGCTCAGCTCTCGATGCGATGCTGTCCTTCTAAGAGGAACCTAGTTTCTCCAAGTCCGTTTCCTTACCCAATGTTGGTTTACTAGGTCTAACATGGGGTCATAGGAAATGCTCACGGGGGACTCTATGTATAGCAGTAAGTTGATATGCAAATTACTACATATATCATGTGGGTAAAGTATTTAACAAGGATCATTTAAGTAAAACAAATGGCCATATGTCTTTAGAATTGCACTATGCCAGTGGTGGTGGCACACACCTTTCTTTAATCTTAGTACATGGAAGCAGAAGCAGGTGGAACTCTGTGAGTTTGAGACCAGCCTGGTCTATAAACTGAGGTCCAGGACAGCCAGGGCCACATGGAAAAACCTTGTCTTGAAAAACAAAAATCAATTTTAAAAAAGCAAAATAGAGTTGCAATATATACACAATTAGCATGTATGTAACATGGCAGAAACTTCATCATTGAGGCCCTGTGACCTAGAAGGCAAGGCCAGCACATTCCATCCTTAGTCTCCATAGGCTTTGCTATATACAAGTGCATTCTTTCTGGTGGGGGGTGGTGAGGTGGAGATGGGAAATGTATTCTTAAATTTCATAGCAGCTAGCCGGGCGGTGGTGGCGCACGCCTTTAATCCCAGCACTCGGGAGGCAGAGCCAGGCGGATCTCTGTGAGTTCAAGGCCAGCCTGGGCTACCAAGTGAGTTCCAGGAAAGGCGCAAAGCTACACAGAGAAACCCTGTCTCGAAAAACCAAAAAAAAAAAAAAAAAAAATTCATAGCAGCATCAACTACTTATTAGAGGACCCTACCCCAGACACTAAGCCTTGTCTGTCACTCTGAAAATGATCTGAAAGTGGACATTGCTGTCTTGGGGAGATGATGTCACAGTCCCCAAGTCTTGGAGGTCAATGACCAATAAGCATGGATCCCCCTGGAGCTTCCTACACGTCAGGGTTGCTATCCTCCCTAGGGTGTTCCCTAGGAAGTTGGGAAAACAGAACCCTTTCAATCTAGAGCACTAGAATCACTCATTAGCACTAGTCTGCCTTGCAGCAGCAGACAGTACCTTCTTGGACTGCCCTTAGGGAATGCAAGGCCTCCTCTTTGTCAACCTCAAGCGGCTTTCACAGGGGTAGCCTCCACACTCCGTGACTCCCTTTCCTAAGTCCTCACTCCTTATCAACTCCTGACTCTTCCACATTCTCCAGCTTCTTCCTCTTCATGTGCTGATGAAAGCAAAGACTCAAATGCAAGCATTTATGGTTTTACATATTACAATAGGTTTCCGAATTATCACTTCTAAATAAACAAAATACAAATCATTGCTCTCATTTCTGTGGCGCTTTTTTGTTACTGTCCTAGTGTTTTGTTTTGTTTTGTTTTTTCCCCGTCGTCTTCACAAATACATGAAATCCTAGGATAATTCTAAGATTTGAGATGAGGCGCCTTAAAAGTTCAATCATTAACAGCACAAAGTCTCAACAGTCGACAAATGTTATCAGTTTAAACTTTTTCCATATACTTATCTGGCTTAGGAATAATCATTAGCCATTACACCTAATACGACTCAAATTGAAACTGGCCATGATTCATATTTAAACCTTCCACAACCAAACATTTTTGGAGTGTGCTTCTGAAGCCATGAGCAGTCTTGTGCCTGAAGGAATGAATCTCAGCAGGCTCCCATTATGAGGAGCCAGAAGAGGAAGCTAGCTTGAGTTAGGGGAACGATATCAGAAAGCACCCGCTCCCAGCCCGAGGTGCAGCCTGCTTGGGAGAGAGCTTGCCTAACCCACGCACATACCTGTGCTCAGTCCTCAGCACCAAGTAAAAATCCAGCATGGATTTGTTTACCGATAACCCCAGCACTTAGGAGGTAGGGGTAGGAAGATTAGAAGTTCAAAGTCATCCCTGGCTACATAGAGAGTTTGAAACAAACCTGAGATTCATGAGATTCTGTCTCCAAAAAAAAAAAAAAGCATCGCAGATACACATGTTTAGCATATATAAATATATGTTTAATATATATTAAAATGCAATCATTAACAGCACAAAGACTCAGCAGTCAATAAATGTTATCAGTTTAATTTTTTTATATACTTATCTGGCTTAGGAATAAGTATTAGCCATTACATCTAATATGACACAAATTGAAACCAGCCATGATTCATATTCATATTTGAACCTTCCACAACTAAACATTCTCATATAGCTAGCTATGAAAAGGAAAGGGAGAGAGGGGGAGAGAAAGCAAGCAACTTCAAGCAAGTCATCTGACAAGCTGGCATCTTCATGGGGCTGGGGTGCCCAAGAAGAACCTAGTGCCTATAGGTCGGTCGCTGTGCCGGACACTCGAGGTTCTCTTAGGGCTCGGACTTTCAGATGGAAAATCTTCAGGACTCGGACACTTGGTGTGGGGCAGGAGCTGCCTCACCTCTCACAAGAGACAGAGCACACAAACTCCCCGTTAATTAAGTTTTCTTCTCTTCCTTGGCCTCCTTCTTCTTGGTCCTGTGGTCCCCCTACCCTTTGTGCTGCTGGCCTGTCAATTTGGACCTTTTGTTGGCTTAATAGAGACTGAAACCCCTTAGGGTCTGGAGTTTGCTGTTTTTATTCAACAGTGGAAGGGGCTTTTTTTTTTTCTTTCTGACATTGTTTGTTCTTCTAAGCTGGGGGTACAATGCCTCTGCAGAGCAGAAACAGTGTGCTGGGAGCTCTAGATCCGGAACAAAACTCTCATTAATGGGTGGTGGGATTTCCTGGTCACAGCTTTTAGACAAAGGGCAAAGGTCTCCCATTAACCAACATCCAGTCTAAACAAGACTGTGTAAAATGGACAGGGAGGGGAGGGAGAAAAAAAAGCCAAATATTTGTTCCTCATTGTGGAGCAGCAGCAGAATGGGGGCCTAACAGTGCTGCATACTGCCCCCTAAGGGACACCCTGAAGGGGCTGTTGTGTGATCTTGGTACCTGGAGCTAGCATTGCTGAGCAAGGCACTGGGACTTGCAGGCATCTGGGGACTCTGCTTGCCACAACATGTGTCTGTATCTGTTTCTGGACTCTAGCCCTGGCTATCCCAAGATGGAAGCAGTAACTTGCTGGGTGGAGGTACGATTTCCATTGGTTCCCCTGCAAACCGAATCCTTAGAAATTCTCTAAGGCTAGCAAGATTCTGCCAGGTGTCTGTCTCTTTTTGATCTTCCCTAAGCTGAATCCCTACAAGCCTTCCCTCTCTGTATCTGTAACATGCAACCACATGGCATCTGTACCTAGTTCTTACCCAGGCCACGCCTGCTGACTGCTACTTACTGTTCGTGCCCCACATTCCTATCCACTGCTTCTTTGTCCAGACAGAAGGAAGAGCTAGTCAAGGGCCCTGTTCATACCCCATCAGGAGTTCCCTCCTCAGTTGGAGCTGAACTGCATAGCAAATATTTGGTGCATATTTCCTCAGCTGTGCCAGGGCTTATAGAGTCTGCCTTCCAGCATTATGTGCACATAACCCCCATGGAAGTAAGTGCTAGGTGTTGAAAACTCACCAGCAAGGCTGCTCCTGTACCTCCAGCAAGGAGCCTGCTTCTCACATACAGGGAGAATTCTGTTTATGAATTTTTGATCCAAAATGGCTGCTCCCTACACCTACTCACCACCATATGAGCTACTTTTTCCTGTGAGATGGGGTGACTGTGTGTTTAGACAGAGCCTGGAGGTTTGAATTAACCTGGAGGTTCTCAGCCCTCATGCTGGGGGCCACCTGGCAACAGCACCTGCCTTGTTGCTCCTTCTCCTGTTGTCATTTTGGACACAGGGCTCTGGTTTTCCTTCTGACCAGATGTGGTGGTATTGTGTCCCCCAAAATACTGTGCACTCTAATAAACTTATCTGGGGTCAGAAAACAGAACAGCCACTAGATACCAAGGCTAGAAAATGGTGGCACTCACACCTTTAATCCTAGCACTCCAGAGGTAGAAATCCCTCTGGATCTCTGTGAGTTCAAGGCTACATTGGAAACGGCCAGGCATAGTGAGACACGCCTTTAATCCCAGAAAGCGAGTCTTTAATCCCAGGGAGTGGTGGTAGAAAGCAGAAAGGTATATAAGGCATGAGGACCAGAAACTAGAAGCATTTGGCTGGTTAAGCTTTTAGGCTTTCGAGCAGCAGTTCAGCTGAGAGCCATTCCGATATGAGGACACAGAGGCTTCCAGTCTGAGGAAACAAGACCAGCTGAGAAGTTGGCCAGGTGAGGTTAGCTGTGACTTGTTCTGTCTCTCTGATATTCCAGTGTTCACCACAATACCTGGCTCAGGTTTGATTTTATTAATAAGACCATTTAAGATTCCTGCTACAACCAGATCCTACACATTATCCAGAGAGTTACCTCAGCTGCATTCGAGAATCACCTGTAAGGGTTCTTAGACACTCAACTCTCGGTCTTGTCCAAGAGGGTGGATTAGATGCAATAAAGCTCCCAGGTGGCCAACGGTGTGGAGGCCAGGTGTGGAGGAACCCTAGCCATAGGTGACCTGAGGAGAAGATACATGTTCTCTCAGAGGGGAGAAGTCTCAGCCATGTATCAATTTTGTTACATTTGTTTACTTGATGTGTGTGTTCATGCATGTGGGCATAGCTGTGTCATACCACACGTGTGGAGGTCAGAGGATAACTTGTATGAACTGACTCTCTACTTCCACTATTTGAGTATAGGGATCAAACTCATTTCCGAGCTCAGCAGCAAGGGCTTTCACCCATCCAGCCATCTCATGGGAGACCCAGGCACACGTTTTTGTAGACCTCAGATCTTACCCATGCCCTAGCATAGAACCCGCTTATTCTAATAGTACCACAGAGGACAATAATGATAACATGTACTGATCACTCACTCACGATCAGTAAATTCTCCAACTGTTTCCATAACATCAGGACCAGGACCCAGTTTGTGTCCAGCACATGATGACATAGTTTTTCCTGGCTGGGAGGGCATATCTGTAATTCCAGTACTGGAGGATGGAAGCGAAAAGATTCCTGCTTTGAAAACAGACTAGACTACATAGTAAGTTCTAGGCCAACTTAAGTTACAGTGAGAGCCTGTCTCAAAAATAAAATAAGATAGATGCAAACAGCAACAAAGAAGAGCTAGGGATGTGTCTCAGTGGTAGAGAGTTAGTCTACCATGCACAAGGCCCTGTATTCCATCTTCAAGAACACAAGTAGGGAGAAATTCTCCCATGAAAGTTTTTATCATGATTTTGCTACTTTCTTTGGATAGAAAACTTGATATTGATTCAATACAATCAAAAGAAATTGCCAAGAAAGCCCTTCTGATATTTCATTTCATGTTGCCTCATTTGGATTCTCTGTGTTGTCTTGAGACACTCTGACGGCCTTGAACTAAACAGTGAAGCAGGACTTTATGACACAAATACCAACATGACTCAGAGTTTGTGCCTCTAGTGTTATGATGAAGAAGAGGCCAGTTGAAAGGACGACATGACTATGAGCCAGGAGTGGTAGCCCACTCTTGAAAAACTATCACTTGGGATGGAAGAAGAGTGGTCAGGATTTCAAAGACAACTTCCACTATGTAATGGCCTTGAAACTAGTCTGGGTTATAATAGACAGTCTCAAAAGAGAAGAAAAATGGATTAAAAGAAAAATGACTATGAGCCAGCACAGGGTACTCAGCTGTGCAGCATGCCTCTACCCATTGACCAGCAAAGCACCTCTGCCAAGGACTCCCCCCCCCCCCCCCCCCCGGAAAAACCAAAGTTACATATCCACATAGAGAAGAGTCCACTGATCAGGACATCAAGAGCAGATGATTGCAAGCTCAGAACAAAACAGGAGGGAAATCAACCTTCTCAGGAGCCTTGAATCACAATGGGGAAATAATAGATAGCTTAGAGAGGAATTGAACTGAGTGTTTCCTATTAAGCTGTGAGTTAGCTGGGTGGAGCCATCCCGGACACTGAGGATTCTGCTTCCCTTGATCCTGGGGACAGAAGGACAACACTAAGGTTTTAGTTTGGTCAATAGACTGAAAGACCCAGGGAAGTTACGACACAGCAACAGCACAGCCAAGTGAATCCTTTAAGCATCGAGGGAAAACTTGGTGGAAAGCTACGGAAATGCATTCCTTGAGCCAATATTGTGGACACTTGCAGTGGTTTTGTTTGAAATGGCATCTCATGTAGCCTAGGCTAGCCTTGAACTCATTATGTAGTCTGAGAAGACCTTAATCTTCTGATCCATCTTCCTCCATCTCCTCAGTGCTAGGATGACAGGCATGCATCTCCATGCCTGGTTTTGTTTATTCATTTGTTTGTTTTCATTTGTTTTTATAGGGTACTTGAAATCAAACCTAAGGTTTTATACACTCTAGGCATGCACTCTACCAACTGAGCTTCGTGTCCAACCCCAAGCTGATTTAAAAACTAATTCTATTAATTCTCCCAATTTTTAGGTTTTCTTGACTTCCATGGATTCTTATCATGAGCAGATTAATGACATAAACTGTGTTTGTTAAGTGTTTGCTTTAGATAAGAGGCCTTATTTAATCTGACAGCAATGGTACAAAGGATTTGCCATCAAACTGTTTTCCAGAACAGTCTATAGAAGGTTGGAACGAGCTCTAGACCTTTGTCTCACCATAGTCACAGGCTCTCTTGCAGAGTTCATTTGGCTGGTAGAGGTGCAGGGGTGGATGTTCTGGATAGAACTGTCTGAAGTCTGGTCTGAAGACCCAAGGAGGTGAAGTATCAATGTCAGTAAAGGCCCTTGAGCAAAGAGCATGACAGCAGAATGCCAATATTGCTCTTTTGTTGTTCCAAAGAGCTCAGGCATGGTTAGGGCTTCAGCTTCTGTGAAGTGAGCACACTTAGAGTCCATACATCAGGCTCATTTGAAGAATTTAATGAGAAAGTGCTTCTGGAGCGCTTGGTACAAATAAACATTCTCCATCACCCCCCCTCCCCCCTGCTAGATGCTACCACCCCTAAACAACATGTGTCTTCGGTTCAGTGGCATCAGACTTTAATCCTTGGTGTGTAACTGGCTTCAAAGACTTGCATTGGAAACATAGCACAGAGCTTGTGCTGAAGCGCCTAGCCCTCAAATAGCTTCCAGTATGCAGCCCAGTGGTCATGTTTTTCTTTTTCATAAAGATGCAGTGCTCACCTCCCAAAATACATGTGGACAGAGGATAGCTTTTGTGCATTGAATTATAGTGGGTCAAATAATGACCATGCTTTTTTAACTTTTTCGAGTAGGAAGCCACCACTTTTCACAAGGAGAACCATTATTCTCTTTGCCTAACTGTGGCAACTGATGGAGAGGGGAGAGAATGGTCCTTCTACATCCACACTTTAGTGTCTGAGATGTCAGCTGAGCAGTTTGGTAATGTTTAAAACTGGTTTAGAATGTTTTCTTGTGGTTTGAATGGGATTTAGCCCCAAGAGAGGTCAGGTTGCTGATTACTAGATATTGCTGTCTCCAGTATAGACTTTGGAACGAGATAAACCTGCCTTCACCTCCCCTCCTCCTATCTAGTACAATAGTTGATGAGCTCCTTAAGCTCACAGAGACCAACTTCCTCTGAAAACTGTTAAGATTATTTACCTAAAAGCACTGAGACAGAGACCAAATAAGAAGCCACTTCCTGATGACATCACACCTACCCGAATATTTTCCAATGACTGTGTGGCCAACACCCATTCTCCTTGACAGCCTCAAGTGTGCCCAATGGCTTGGACTAGAGGGCACCTGAGCCAAACCCCAGCCTCCTCAGTAGGAGGAAGTAGCTCCCCACAGTAGCTCACACTTGCTCTTCAAAAAAACCGAGTAGCAAGGACCTTCTTCTCCAACAGTAAGGGGACAATGAATGAAGCCCACTGATCAAAGACACAGTTGCTTAGAAACAGTTGTCTTGTCAGGCAGGGATGGTCACAGTCCCCTGATTCAATTCTCCCAAGAGAAAAGAACCCGTGTCGAGGAATCTAAGAGAAGGCCCGCCAAGGGGAGTTCAGAGGGAAAGCCTGCACCACTCACGAGTGCTCTGCATTCAAAGATCGACCCTGACATCATCTCCAAAGGAGCTGAAGCATTGCTTTGTCCCTGCATTCAAGTCCCTTCTGAATTACCCAGGAACACTGGAGCAGAAGGGGCTGTAGATTCCCAGGTAGATGGTGATGGAATCTCAATTACCCCAGAGGCTGCTACTTCTTGCACAATCGTTGTATCTCACCTTATTACCGAAAATCTGTGGGGAAAATCTCTCCACTGGGCCCCGTCCAGGCAATGACCTATCGGCTGGGGAGGGCACAGGACTGAAATAGTCTGATCACAGTCTGAGATAGAGACGAAATCTGGCCTCTCCTCCCCCGCTTGTATTCTCTCTCCCTCTCGCTCTTATTCTACTGTCTCCAGGTAGAAGCCAGTTGTAACAGGCATAGGGAAGGGTAGTTCTTGTGTGCTGCATTCAACAGTGGATACAGATGCCTTCCCTTCCTGAGATGCTGTGCATGGCTTCTACTTGGGAACTCCAGCAGAGAACACTACAAGGGTCAGAGGAAAGAATGAGTAGATGTGTTGGGCCATACCATGTTCTGTCAGTCACTCCAGGTCAACCAGGGTCTAAACAGTGATCATGGGTCAGACCTCACTGAGTCTTTTTCTAGCTCTGGGGTACAACTCTGATATCACTCATCTGACAAATAACAGTCATAGCATCTTATAGTATGTGCACATACCATATGCAAAACTACCCGATGCATAAGGAGCTTGTATCCTATAGTTGGCATTTTTAAGATCATAGTTTCATTGTGTTCCCTTCTCTGTTTGCAGAAAGCAGTGTGATTTATTTTAAGGATATTCATAAAACTAGGCTTGTGTGAGTAACAAGGCTTCTACACCTATCCTCTCTCTAGAATTTATGTTTTGCAATTGGGGTCTTGCTGTACAGTAGCTTAGCTTCAGATCTGGGATCCCTTGGCTCTTTCTCATTCTCTCTGTCTCTGTCTCTCTCTTTCTCTCCCTATCCCCTACCCCACCACAAGTATATATTTAAAGCAACACAAATGAGCCCTTTGCAGTTCTGGAAGTTGGGAGCAGAATTACAAAGAGTTGTTCCTTCTGGGGTGCTAGGGAATAGCTATGAAAGACTCTCTCTACCTCAGGGGCTGCCACCCATCCCACCATGGAACTGCACCGTCCTAACCTGTGTTTGTGTCTCTCCGGGTTGTCTCCCACCCACCCCCCCCAGATATCACCTCAGTGTCTTTTCCCTCATCACTGACTTCAGGGCCTACCCTCAGTCAGTGTGACTTCCTTTAATTCATCCTATGAACCCTGTTTCCAACTATGGATATTTTATATTGGTTGATTGATGTATTAGGAATTGAGCCTATGGACTTCCTTCCATGTGCTAGGCAAGCACTCTACTCTTAGCTACTTACCAAGGCCCCCCCCCTTTTTTTTGTTGTTGTTGTAGTTGTTTTGATTTTGCTTTTATATCTTTGAGACACAGTCTCAAGAAGTTTCCCAGATGAATTCCTGATCCTCCCTCCTGTTTAGCCTCTGGAGTAGCTAGGAACCCCAGCCTTTGCCACCAGGCACAACTAAAGGATTTCAACATGTCTTTTGAGGCAGAATTGAAACCACAGTACTACCGTCGGTGTCTGCCTGCAGGACCTTACCTCAGCATCTCCTTTGAGACAGACAGCGAGGGTGTTCTCAGAACACATGGATCTTTGACATGTCATCTTTCCCCTTGGATTCCTTGTTTGTATTGTTATCTTTAAGACAGAGTCTCATGTAGTCCAGACTGACCCTTGAACCCACTCTGCTGAACAGACTGGCTTTGAAATTCTGGTCCTCCTGCTTACACCTCGTGAAAGCTGAGATGATGGTGCCGGCATCACCATGACCTGTTTCTACAGTGCTGGGACGCCCAGGGCCTAATGCCATGGTAGGCAAACACTCAACCAACTGACTCACATCCCAGGTCCCCTACATCTGTTTGAGAGAGAACCATTGCCACCTGCTAAGCAGAGCTCAGCTCTGCTATTGTTCTTCACCAGAACTATCTGTTTCCCTGCGGGTGCTCAGGACTCTTGTTCTTTGTGCAAGGTGAGCCATCTCCCCAAGCAGACAGGCTGGCACCCCCAGCTCTTGCTCCCATTGTGTCCCCAACACAGCAGGTCTGTGCACGGCATCTGATAGGTTCTCCATACACACTTCAGATGTTTAATAGATGATTAATGTGCACAAACTTTTCAACCTCCTGCCCAGCACCAAAGTCCATGGCCTGTGAGCAGCTTGGAAAAACGTTAGCATCCCTCTGTTGGATCTTTGCCCTGAGTTACTTTTTTCCACATCAGTTGCAGTGCTATCAGTAAAATAAGACTTGACCTAGGCATGTTCAGAGAGAGAAATCTAATATGAGGTGGGTGCAGGAGAGCTAAGAAGGAAAAAGAGAAGCGGCGAATGGACTGTCAAGTAGAAGTGATCAGGGAGGCCAAGCTGTGAGGCACGAGCTGGACCCACAGCCCGCCAACGAGACAGAACATTTGAAGGAGACAGTGTATTTACCAGCTTGGTTCTTCTTTCCACCCAACCATCCCCAGCTGGTAGCCCGGCCATCGTCCAAACCAACTGAGATGTTGGTTGGGAAAGGCTGGGGGCCGAAAATATCAGGTCCCTGCCATACAGAACAATGATGCCGAAGCAGAGAGAGACCCTATCACCAGCACATAGATGACTGGCCTGTTTCCCAAAGGCAGCCTGTCCCTGACTTAGGCTCTGGCTATTCGTGACAGGTAATAAGGATGTGGAACTAACTGCTCCTACTCTGAATGGACCCACCACACTGGGAACTTGCTGTGACCATAAGTGTCTCTTTGTGGCCCTATGCATATCCATAAATACCCAGGAGGGAAAATGGGAATTTTAGATTACCAAATTCCATCCCAGACACAGAAAGCTTAGGCTAAACTCCTTCAGGGAGAGGCTGGGCCCTATATTCCAGAGGCCGCCATCTCGTGGAGAATCTGCAAGCCTCCTGCAGTAGACTGAGGACTGCCCATCTGAGAAGCATGAAGTTGGCTCCAGGAGACAGCAGTGTCATAGAGTTCCCCAGGGAGGGAAGGGATAGCCCTTGGACCTGGCAGATAGCACCCCGAAGCTCACCTATATTGTGTGGGGCCAAAGGGATCCCATTTAGATAACTGTATAGTCTAAATCCCATGCCAAGAATTCTGTTCACTCCAAATTAAAGTTATGACTTATAGCACAGTGGCTAAGCACACCAGCCTTGCAGTCAGATGTGGATGGGTTAAAGCTCAGTTCCCATTGCTGAACTCTGCTTACAAAGACAGCTGTGAAGCCAGATGTGATAGCACAGACTTGTACTTTCCATGCTTTTGAGGTAGAGGCAGAAGAATCTCAAGTTCAAGGCAAGCCTGGGCTACATAAAAAGGCACTACCTCCCACAAAAATAGGTGCAAAGGGTGGAGAGACGTCGTCACCAGTAACTATTTTGCTGTGCAAGCACAGGACCTGAGTTTCATCCCCTGTACCAAGGGAAGAAGCCTGGCATGATGTTTGCCCTATGATACCAGAATTGGTGACATCCAGCCCAGCTGAATCAGCAAGCTCCAGTTTCAGTGAAAGATCCTATCTCAAAAGCTAAGATGCAGATTAATAGAGTAAGTCACCTTACATGGATATCTGGCCTACACTTGCACACGGGCACACACACACACACACACACACACACACACACACACACACACACACCTGGCAATTGTAACTCTCTAGGGCCTACAGTACCTTCTTTAAGTGAAAAAGGTGTTTAGAAAGAAAAGATTTCTCCCTTTGGGGCACAGATTCAGTGACCCATGTAACCAGTCCTGGGGAAAGATAATTGTAGAGCTGAGCCCTAATGAGTTAAGGGAAATTAATATGTAAAGGTGGCCATATCTCTTATCAGATAAGAGCCTGCCTTGTTGAATGTTCTGCCCTCTGTTCTAAGCTGCCAGGAGAGATAACTCCCTTATCTGATTGGAGGTAGCTTCTCTGCCTGTGGGGTCTCAGATTTGGGATTTTATGAGGATTCTAAAGACAAGTGTTCTGCTTCTGACTCACTCATGGTGGGGGGTGGCCTGCCCCAGGGAGCAAGTGGGGGAGTCTAAAGAGCAAGAGCAGGAGTCCAGCCTAACTTTGCTATTCCAAGATGCTGCTTCTCTAAGCCTCAGTTTCCCCAGTCCTGAAATAATTGCAGAAATGTCAAAAAAACCTTGGCCATCTTTAATCCATTATGATGGGTTGTCTTACATGAAACTCTCCTTCTCCCAATCCCCCTGCCCCCAGGATTCTCTTCTCTGCTTTCTGCTGTGCATTGATTGGGTAGAGAATAAAATCTCCTCCAGAGAATCCAGGAGTCAGTTCTCTAAACAACAGAACCAGAACTCACTGGGTATGCTATTTAGCACCTAGTTGATTCTCAGTAAAGTGACATTGTGGCTAGCAGAGTTAGCCAGCAGCATTTAAGTGGAGCTTGCCAAATTGTGATTGTCTTTAGCTACCGCCTAGCACGGAGAACCTAACTCATAAGATGTTTTCACAAGGAGGCAAAACAGTTAGTGAGTGAGTGAACAAACAACTCAACATTTAACTGAACGCTTCTTCTGCATGGGAACTTTTCCCAGTGATTTGGAATATGGAGAAACTACAGACTCGTGCCTGATTCCAGTCTGGGTAGATGAACCCACCTTCATTACCCATAGGTCATGGCAGGACTCTGGGGAATGAGGAATCGAGAGAAAGTAGTTGGCCTCATGCCACCAACCCTCACAATAGAACAAGGTCTTCTCTACCAGCTGCTGGTCGTCCCGTCAGCTGTGTCCGCCCAGGCCCTCCTGCCTCACAGGGAAGGGGCTGGTGTGCAGAGTTGAACCCTCTCAAGGCCGAGAGCCCCAGAGTGCTTCCTCTCTGCCCGCTGCAGAACAGCGCAGCAGCTGGGCCCTGTGCGTGGCAGGTGTCTAACAGCCCTCTGCAATCCTGCATAACAGGAAGTGAGAGAGAACACCATATCCAATTGAAACTGCAGTGGACTGTGGGCTGCAATGCCTAATTAACCACCCTCAGTCATTTCACAGATTTCTGTTGTTGCGGAGTGGGGGGGGGCAGAGTACATGGAGGACAACAAAGCTGTTTCTAGAATGTTCCACTCCCTGAACCTGTTCTCTTCTCTTGAATCCTGTTGACATAATGCAGAGAGAACGATCACTCCTAGGTTCAGTGTTTAGTAGGTTTCTGAAGTATCCCCACCCATTCCCACCTGACACTCACTTAGATTTGTGTCATGACTTTGCAGTGTATATTGAGTGGGAACACGTTAGAGGCATTTCTTTTTTTTTTTAAATTTCAACATTATTTACATTTATTTATTTATTTATGGTGTGGGACTCTGGGGTTGACCTCCTGTCATTGTGATCACTGGCAAGTGGGAATATGTTTGTGGGTAGCCCTGAGCACTATTTGGCTCTTCCAGATAACACTAGCACATCTGCCTGATCAATGTTTCCCAAGGTGAGCTGTGACCTGTACAGGAGTGTGTGGATCTGTTAGAATGGGTATAGGATGATGAGAGTTAGAGAAAGAGAGAGACAGACGGACAGAGTCAGAGACAGAGAGATTGTGTGTTTGTGCCTGCAAGGGTAAGAGTTCGGCAAATGTATTTGTGTGCTGAGACAAAAGAGGACCTACTAAGCACTTGACACTGAACTTCTGACTGTGAAACTCTTGCTACTGGATGGTGGGGGCATCTTAGATATGAGCTAACTTTGGTTTCTTCCTTCAGCGGGCATAGTGAAGCAGCTTCCGTACACTGCTTGGCATCCAAACCTGTCTATTTTTTTGGTTTCTCGAGACAGGGTTTCTCTGTGTAACAGTCCTGGCTGTCCTGAAACTCGCTTTGTAGACCAGGCTGGCCTCTAACTCACAGAGATCTTCCTGCCTCTGCCTCCCAAGTGCTGGAATTAAAGGTGTGCGCCACCGACGCCCGGCCCCAAACCAATCTTGATTATTGATCTGGAAGGACTTCTGAGGTATCCTTGGAGTGTTATAAAATCCAAGGAGAAGTGAATGAATTAAAAACCAGATAAGGAGTTGCTCTCTGGCTGGTACAGCCCAGTTTCTTTGCAATACCTAACTTCCCAACGACCTTTCTAGGCAGGAGTTGCCATTACTCACTTTTAGAGTTGACAAACTCAAGTCACTGGTATATGGCAGAGCCAGGAATTAAACACATACTGTCAAGCTTTATAAACTCTACCTAGTCCCTAAGTACTGGGATGGGGGAGAATCTCTTCTGTGGGGTTAGTGGGCAATAGAAATAACTAGCTGTGACACCAAGAGGACCAGGGGTTGGATGGTTCCTGAAAGAATTGCAAGTGCAGACATCCACATACAGTGGCAGAGTTTTGCAAAGTCATTTTTGCTTCTCACACCCTCCCAAAGGATGTCGGTGACCTTATTTGATGCTAAGTCCTATGGGACCCTCTGGCCTTACCCAGACTTCAACAGACTTTGGCTTCTAAACAGCACATTATCAGGCCTAGGGTCACTGCCTTGGCTGGAGGCCCCTGCAGTCACTGGGATATGCTTCTCAAGACAACAATGTCTATGTCTCACACCCAGGCATTCAGATGCAGTGACTGTGGAGAGCCACCAAGTGCTTGCATTTTCTTATAAACCTTGCCCACTTCCCACCCTTACCCAAGTGGCTGTGATGTGCATTCCCAAGGACCAGACGATGGAATGGGGGACTGTCCCCCAACTATCCAGGTGTTTGTCTTAGGTCCCCTTTCCATTGTATCTGGAGGGTTGGTTGCACAGGAGGAGCCATTGCTGGGGAGACGGCTTCATGGGTAAAGTATTTGTTTTGCAAACATGAGGAGCTAAGTTTGATCCCAAGAATCTATGTAAAAACAAATAAAACAGACGCGGTGGTTTACTCTCATAATTCCAGCACTGCGAAAGCAGAAACAGGCAGATCCCTGAGGCTTGCTGGCCAGCCAGTCTAGCCAAACCGGTCAGGGCCAAGCAGGGACTTGGTCTCAAAAATGTTGGCCAGCTCCTGAGGAACAACACTCAAGTTTTCCTTTCACTTCTACATGGGCTTACAAAAGTATACGCAACAAGTGGACACACACACACACACACACACACACACACGGACACACACACACCGTGCAAAGGAAACCCTGACTCTAAGGTTATGGCTGTATTTGACTAGGCAGGGTCCGGCCTGGACCTTCAGAAAGTGGGACCTGTACAGTTCTCCAGGACTTGATCTGCAATGACAGGCAATATATTTTTAAGTACCACTAGAAGAGGCACAAACAAATGTCCACGGGAAGCCAGGCATCCCTCAGGAAATGTAAATGGGTCAGGGACTCTTAAAGAATTTAAATGAGCATGAAATAGGTATAGAGGGTTTTCTGGGCCAATATGCAAGCAAACTAGTAAATAACTATTTTCAGCCCTGGGTTTGGCTGGCAAATTTGCATAGACATGTGATGCTCTGAGTTTCTATTTTTACAATGCAAATCTGCAATCTGTAAAGAGAGCTTCGTGCCCCTCGTGGAGAGGCAGGCTCAGACTGTTGGCTGGAAAGAGCTGATTTCCAGTGTGGCTGGATCTGGAGTTCTCTACATTAACAAGTCCAGGTGAGAGCTGAGAGATGAGCAGAAAAGGAGAGGGTGCGGGTGGGACCCTGTTTTCAGGTTGAGCCCTTGTAACACCAAGATCTTCCCCGAAGCAAAGAGCTGTCCTTGAGAGATGGGAGTTCAAGTGGAAAGTTTGACATTTTCTGTGACGCCAGGCTTGCACACCACTTCCTAACCTTTCTTAGAAAGTCATTGCCATCATTATTAACTTATTATGTCACTGTGAATCTGATCTTCAGCATTGAGATGAGGGTGCACCCTTGACAAATACCGCAGACCTGGAACCGTCTCTGCCTTCTGCCTAGATCTCCCTTTATTTTCAGTGTTAGCCAAGACTTACAGTTAAGGGTTTGGGGTAAATTTCTTAATGCTTTGTATTGGTTGTGTAGATGGCTACCATGTGGGTGTTTTATGGTTGGACAATGGGATCCTCAGAGGCGTGATTTGCCCATGATGTTGGCATTTGTCTTCAAGTCTTAGGCAATAGTAAATTTCCTTGGCCTTTTCTTGTTTTCAGAATGCATATGGCAGAAAGAGAAAAGTATCCTTCATAGAAGAGCCCTGTTTGGTGTCATAAATAGGATGGTGGCAGTCTTTTGCTCACTGAATGGAAAATTATGAGAACTATACTAAATGACTATTTGATTACAGCCATTTCTAGCTGTGGATTTGCCACACATATGAGGATATTTGTGGTTTTTTTTTTTTATTAAAATAACTCCTAGGACTATGGAGGTGGCTCAGTCACTGAATGAGTTACTTGGCTCACGGCTGCAGCAAAATACCCAACGAAAGCAACTAAGACAAGAAGGGTTTATCTGGGTTCCCAGTTCCAGGGGCCTATGATTTCGCATGGCAGGGACAGCCTGGCGGCGGGAGCCTGCTGGTCACACTGTATCCACGTCAGGAAGCAGAGGCTGCTGCTCAGCTCCCTTTCTCCTCTTTGCTCAGTTCAGGAGCACAGCATCTAGGATGGGACTACTCACATTCAGCGCGAGTCTTCCGGCCTCAACTAAGCAAATCTGGACAGTTTCCCCCCAGACATGCCCAGAAGGTAACTTAACCTAGGTACTCCCTCACAGGCAATGTCTAGAGCCGTGGCTGCTATGCGGTTCCAGCTCCAGTTGGAGTCAGAGACCCTGTCTCAAAAAAAAAAAAAAAAAGAAAGAAAGAAAAGAAAAAGGTGGACAGCAGCAGAGGGAGACATCCTACACTGACCTTTAGCCTCTGCACACACCTTCATTAACTTGCAGGAACACCATCAGTATAAAGTGGCACTCAAAGGACGTTTCCTGAGCCTCCACTACGTTTCAGTTTGTGAGGAGGAGCAACATCAGGTAGGATAAGTGGAATCCTGCCCCACCCCATTCCCCTGGGTGGAAGACAGGCTGTTTTGTATAATGACAGCATAGGACAATCTGGTGAAAATCCCGGTGTGCTTGCTAACAGCAACCAAGAGCAGGTGCGTGGCATTGGGAGCTCTGGGGCGTGCCTGCGTGTGGTACCCAGATACTTTCATTTTCAGAACATGAGTTCATTGTCAGCCCTTGAGTCTGTTAGGATTGCTGAGCAATTGGTTGTGGCAATGCTACCATATTTGGACAATTTTCAGAAACTACGAAGATTTTTTGTGACAGCTCGGAAGACTTGCAGAGTGTACTTTCAAGGGGAAGATTTTAAACCTTTTTTTTTTTCCTAAAAAGAAAAGCCCATGCTTTCTTTTCTATCAGTAACTGGGAAAACACAAAACGAACAGAAGGGGACGTGTATATAGCTTCAGGACTATAAGCTTTTGGAGGCCTGTGATTTGTTGTTTGAGACAGTCTCCATCTGAGGCCTAGACTGGTGGCCCTTCTGTTTCTGCTTCTTGAGCCCCAAGACTGCAGTGTTCCCTACCGAACCCATCCTAGGCCTGGGATCTATGTAGAATACTGTGATTTACGCTTACAATAATCTAGAAACAGAAAAGGTGTTTTGTTTTTCTAAAATCAATGTCAAAGAGCTTTAAAAAAGAATAATGTTGTAAGTTCTTCAGTCACATGTAACACATTTGGTGTGCATTTGTTGAGAACTATTTGGAAGTTTCTTAAACCTGGTATAATATGACATGCACCTCCAGAAAGGTATTTCTTTTCATATCAATGAGTTCAAAATAATTAGTAGATGGTATTTTATATAAACCCCATCCACCTATCCAGCATCCAGCTGTCCATACACTCATCCACCTATCCAACCCTATGTCCATATATGCATGCATCCATCCATTATTCCAACCATACATACCTTTATCTACCCATTTACCCACACTTCCATGTAGTCATCCAGCCATCTACCCATCCACCTATCTATCATCTATCCACATATACCCACACTCCTGCATAGTGTATGCAAGGGTATCTGCACTTGAGCCTGTTATTGTGCCGATTGTTAGAGATGAGTTAAAATCAGCCCTATTCTTCTTCCCCCAAAAGCTCAGAATCTTATGCAACAGACCCTCAGCAGGTACAGATTTAGTATTTGGGAATTTTGACTCTCTGTGAGCAATCCTATGACTTCATAGTCTGTTATTCCCGATGCTGCATAAATATAGAAAATGCCCTCAATGGAATTAATGAGAAATAAGAAGTCTCTGAATGCATTAGTGAGCTTAGCTGACAGCCCAGAGACCAACACTGTGATTCTATATACCTTCTTTCTCCTCAGAGGATAAAAAACTACTCCTGAAGGATATACTAGCACACACACACACACACACACACACACACATACCCCCCCCTCACAAAACACCTGTCAATTCTACATTGGGAATTAGAACTGGCATAGAGGTCAGCCACATGGTGGACAAGTAGTCACATGACAAGGAAGAGCGAGTCAGGAAGAGAGTGTGAAAACCCCAAGTGTTTAAAAAAAAATGTATGCTTAGAGAAAGAAGAAAAGGAAAAGTTATGTTTTTCTGAGTAATCCAGAAAAGCAGGGCAGACTTAATAAGGCTGCAGCACTATGGCTCTGTAAGCCACTGCCCCACTTAGAGTTCTGAGGAGAAGGATTATATGACAAAGTGACTGAAGCCGTAAAGTTTCCAGCAAGCTTCTCAGTCATAGCAAAGGTCGTCGTCATTGACTAAAGAGAGTAATTTTATCCTGTTACCATGGCCCCTGGAGTCTAATTTTGGAGCAATTACAAATATTTGGTGGCTGGATTTTCACATGTCCAAGACCCTCTCAGTTCAAATGTCCTTTAGTGATATCATTAATGAGCTGCTGGAGGGAGGGACACTAGCGTCCAAGTCCTGGATTCTCCATGACAGTCCAACACAGTTGTAATTTTTCTCTGATCTCAAAATTAAGAGAAGGGGAGGGGTCTCCCAAGCTCTTCTCAGATTCACAACCTCTAGAAGATATTTCCCCAGTGTCTGCACCATGGTACTTACAAAGCTCACCCACAGTCTCTTCACCAAGTAGAAGGCACAAACTCTCTGATCTCAGCGGCAAGAGTTGTCACCCTTTACTGTTGGAGTACACTCATCCCAGTATTCCAAGAAGGTGTTGTCTCCATGCTTCCCCTTTTGCTTGTGATTTACCAGACAGTCCCCAGGCTCCACGACTCCCCTTGGCTTATCCCGTATGCAGCTGTCCTGAAGGGAGATTGAGGATTAGCTTTCTGGGTACAGTCCTTGCTTGTCATAGACAGGAAAGTACAAAGCTCTACTGAGCACACCGGGGCCCAGTGTGCACTGCATTTAGTGCAAAGGATTGCAGAGGGTTTGACTAAGGCATTTTTTTTTTCCCTAGGAGCTGGCTTCTCAATGTGCTTACAGTGGGATTTGGTGTATAAACAACATTGCTCACACATCTTTCTGAGGATACAGTTAGTTGTATAAAGCAAGGATTACCTTGAAGAGTCAGGGTTAAGTGTCCCGTGGCTCTCTTTATTTGCTATACCTCTCCTGCTCCCATTAAATGTTGGATTGTATTTTCACCTCTCCTCAGGGGCTTCCTTTCTTCTTCCCCAGTATCTCATCAGCACTTTGTATTGAGATTAGTGGCCATTTTTTACCTAATACCCCTTGCTTAGGTGCCCCACTTCTCTCTTTCCTTCCAACTTCCAAACCGCATATAAACACATGCACACACATCCTGAAAGCCCCTCCCCCCCCCATCTCCCAGCTCTTCTTTCCTGTCACCCTGGACAACACATATCCCCTACCTGTCTCACTCTTCCTTCACCTGACCCGACTCTTTAATTTCTCTCCCTTTTTGTTCCTCTCTCCCTTCTTATCTTCTTCCTTTCTGTTCTCCCCTTTATGTTATGCTGGGACACACACACTGTTCTGTACATGGTGGGATGAGGATAGCCGGACGGGTATGACAGTGGAAGACAGGAATCATGGACTATTTCAACCTAGGACTTGACCATGTAGTTTAGTTGATAAAGTGCATGCACTGAGCTCTGGATTCAACCCAAGCATCACATAAAACCAGTGGTGGTGGCACATCCCTACATTCAGGTGGTATAGGCAGGAGGATCAGAAATCCAAACTCATCCTTGGCTATGTGGTAATTTGGAGATCAGACTTGGATATATGAGACACTCTGTTTTTTTTTTTAAATAAACAAACAAACAAACTTATTTCTGATTCAATTGGTATATAACACTACTCAGCATCAATGTCCAGGAATCAGACTCCTGGTCTCAGGGAAGCCCCTTATAACTGGATTTAGGTAAGTGGTGCTATCAGGTGGGTGACAAAGGTGGGCTGAGCCAGGGAAGGAACTAAGCAGACAGGTGGGTTCTTCTGAATCACAGTCATATGTCCCAGGGAACTCAGGGGTGTGATCAGAATCTGGAGTTGTCTTGCCCTGAAACCGAGGGCACCCTTTCATTCCCTAGACCAGCCACACAATGATTGCAGGCTGCTCAGGAGGGTGGGACAAAGCCTGCTGGCATTTTAATATAACGAGGTTTCTGTGGACAAGGGACTATTTCAAAAGACATGGCTAAGAGTTTAGAGAAGGCTAAAAGAGCCTGCTGGGAAATGAGACCCCAGGGTCTCCCCAACAGCTCAAGACTACACAATCTTTCAAAGCCTCCTGCAGAAGCATCAGGCTCCCAGGAAGCAACTTCATTCAAGAAAGGAAGCACTCCTCTTTCATTGTTAATCCTACTGTGTTTATTTTCATTAATTTCTTCTGCTGTCATTAGCTCTCCATTCTAGCAGCACTGCATTCGAGAAGATACTTGTAGGCTGCCTCAGAAGGCTTCCTGCTTCTGTCTATCAACCATGTTGAAAGCGTATTTGTAAGATAGGGACACTCCATTCATGCTTTCTGTTACTGTATCAGGAGAGGGGTTTGGGTTTGTTTGGTTTTTGTTCATTTGTTTATTTTATTTTTACTGGAAATCCATGTCACTGTTCTTATCCTTACTTGGTCAGGCCCTTCCTTTCCCAGATGTCTCTATTCCCTGGTCCACTTTTGATGTCACCACCTGTACCCTTGTCCTGAGGGCTGCATCTCTAGGGGCCTCTCAATAACTCTTTCTGGCCCTACTTTCCATGGAGCCACTAAGACCAATGGTTCTCAATCTTCCTAATGCTGAGACCCTTTAATATAGTTCCTCATGTTGGGGTGCTCCCCAATCATAAAATTATTTCATTGCTTCTTCGTAACTGTAATTTTACTATTGTTATGAATCATAATGCAAATATCTATCTGATATGTGACCCCCAAAGGATCATGACACACAGGTTGAGAACTGCTGCACTAAGACATACCCAACCAGGTCATCTTCTGGGCTGTACTTTGACTAGTCAGGAACTTGACATTCTCTTTCCCATGTCAATTCTAAGAACAGTCTGCAGTGTGTGCCCAGCCCTGGGCTCAGAGGTGGCCATGGGTCACAGACTCTAATAGGGAGAATGCCATGGACGAAGCTGGACACTCAGACTGGAATGGTGTCATGTCTTGGGGGTTAAAGACTGTCCTTGCAAATTCATATCCACCTAGAAACTCAGAAGGGGCTTTAGTTGGAAAGAGCCTTTTCAGCTATGATTAGTTAAGTTAAAATGAGGCCATATTGGGTGTGTGTGAGCTATGAATTCATTGACTAGTGTCCTTGTAGGAAAAGAGACACAGGGCTGTGGATGCAAGAAGTAATGGCAGCTATAAGAAGTCAAGCACAAAGATTGAGACAATGAGCCACAGACCAAAGTGTGCCAAAGATTGTCAACTACCCCTCAAGTTTGAAGAAGGGAGGAACTCTCTGGAGGTTGCTGTAGAAGTGGGGCCCTACAGACACCTTGATCTAGTCTTCTATCCTTGGAGACTGAGAGGAGTCACATTCCTATTGCCTTAGCATCCAGCTTGTAGTACTTTGTTCAGCAGCCCCCTGTAAATTAATGTAGCATTCACATGATAGTTTGTCATGGTAAGACAGATATGTTAGACTCTTTGTATCCATTACCTTTCTCATTGTTCTGACAAAGCCAGCTTAGGGAAGGAAGGGTCTATTTTAGCTCACTGTCTGAAGGCACAGTCAATCATGTCATGGAAGGCATGGTGGCCAGAATGGAAGGCAGCTGGTTCCACTGCCTTAGCGTTCAGGAAGCAGAGATGAAGCTGATGTTCAGATCACTTCCCCCTTTTTATTCACTAGAGGATCCCAGCCCATGAAGTGGTACTTTCCCTTCTTTAGTTAAACCTTTCTGGAGCCAGAAGTAAGTCCAAATCTAATCAACTTAACAATGAAGATTGACCATTTCACCCCTCATATTGGGATACACAAAGCTCCTCTTTGTGGGAGAATGGGCTTAGGTGGTGTGGAGGTTTAAATGAGATTGGCCTCTGAAGGCTAATGCTTGAATGCTTGGTTCCCAGTTGATAGAACTGTTAGAGAAGGATTAGGAGGTGTGGCCTTGTTGGAGGAGGTGTATCACTAAGGGTGAGCTTTGGGGTTTCAAAAGCCCACACCTTTCCCAGCTAGCTCACTCTGCCTCCCACTTGTAGATTAAGATGTAAGATCTCAGCTACTGCTGCAGCGCCATGCCTGTCTGCCTGCTGCCCTGCTCCCTGTGATGATGGTCATGGACTCTAACCCTCGGAAATTATGAACACTAAATAAACTCTCTTATAAGTTACCATTATCTTGTCACTCACCGGTGTCTTGCCCCAACAATAGAAAAGTGACTAAGATGGTAATTGGTCCCAAGCTGGACCATGTTTCTTGATTTGCTTGTAAAACCTCAGAGATACCAAAACCTTCAGAATGTGAGCCTGTCTTCCAGACTGATGGAAACATATTTATCAAGATTGTTGTTTTTTAATCATCTCTTACTTTGATGTACAAATAATAATTTATTTTAATTTAATGTACATTGGTGTTTTGCCTGCATGTATGTCTGTGTAAGGGCATTTGATCCCCTGAAACTGTAGTTACAGACAGGTGTGGGCTACCATGTGGGTGCTGGGAATTGAACCCAGGTCCTCAGGAAGAGCCACCAGTGCTCTTAACTGCTAAGACATCTCTCCAGCCCTGTGATGATCTCTTTTGAGCAGGCCCAGCTGAATTCTTAAAGTCATGGTAGTTTGGCTCATAAAATAATCTCATACAACAGCCTATCTATCTATCTATCTATCTATCTATCTATCTATCTATCTATATTAGGATATAAGTATATCTACACACACAGGAATTACATACACACACATATATAATATATATATTATATATATACATATATATAGAGAGGGGGTGATAATAGGAGGTGAATGCAAAAAAATACAATAATAAATATATGAAATTGTCCTAACAAAAAATTAAAATATGTAATTTGAACACAAATATAGAGTATCATTTATGGAGCAATTGACTTGCAGGATGGAAGGTTGCACATACTTAGTCAGCTAGTTAACCTTTTCTGGATTTTCTTCAGTGTAATTTTTTCCCTTATTAATGAAAGCCAAAAATCACTGTGAGTTAGCAGAGTGGGGTCTTCCTGTCACCTCACTAACCAGCAGCATCACATCATCATCTTCAGAAGAACTACCCAACGGTGGAAGGGAGGCAGGTTCTGTAGAACCCATGTTTCACAGCCAAGTCTCTGACCCCACCCCTAGGGCCCCTGTGTCACCCTGAGTGAGCCCTTTATTTAGGACATTTTCCAAATCAGTGTGATTTAGGTGGCCTTTGCATGAAGAACGAGCTGGAATTCCCCCATGTTGTCCCACACTCAGCTCAGCAAAAGCCAGGTCTTCATAGGGGTTCTGGGTGCAAAATGACCAGAGCCCTTCTAAGAACAGAGATACTGAGAGAGAGCCACGTGATGATGATGTCAGAGACAGAGGTGAGTGGTGAAGACCAAAGAAACTGTGCTGTGGTGGGGTTGTGGGGAGAGGGGACAGAGCCTGTCTAACCTCACCTCCCAGAGACTGGCATTTGACAGCCAGGGCTGAGCTACCCTAGAGGGTCCCTTCTGGAATATTCCTCCCCATGCCCTGCACTCCAAGGCTCCACCTACAGTGGGTATCTACGGCCCCTCTGGCCCCTGTCTCTACTCCCCTCAGCTAGTCAAAAAGCAAATCCCTAGAATGTGTTCTTAGAAGAGACACTGCTCTCTACACATGTGCCTCTCCAGAAGAGGAGCCGCTTTGCAGTGATAGTCCCATTTCCTCCTACCTGAGGTCAGTGGGCATGGCTTTCATTCTTGAATCTCTCAAGAGGCTACTGGAGCTCAAGGAGACAGAGTAACATAGAAAGAAGAAAAAGAAAGAAAGAAAGAAAGAAAGAAAGAAAGAAAGAAAGAAAGAAAGAAAGAAAGAAAGAAAGGTAGAAGGGGGAAGGAAGGAAAGAAAGAAGGAAAACAGGAAGGAAGGGGGAGAGAAGGAATGAAAGAAGGAAAATGAACAGCACCCTCTCTGTGGACAGAAGGGTGTGCCTGAGAAAAGTGAGACACAACAGTCCTTAATTCTACCAGTTTCTTCATGTGGCGGCTCCTGTCTGTAAGAGGCTGGTATAGGCAGCGATGGTGGCACACTCCCCTAATCCCAGAACTTAGGAGGCAGAGACCAGAGAAGAGCTGCACATTGGAGGCTAGCCTGATCTACACAGAATGACCCTGTCCCCCAAATACCAAGAATATATATTAATACAGCTATGAGAACCCCAGAGACTAAGTTAGACGTAAGAACTAAGTATAAAATATATTCTGATTTTCAGCATATAGCCCTGAAAATAAAGGGCATTCTATATCCTATATTCACCCATTTCTGGGGAATGGGAGAGGACCCAAAATTTCAGATCCTTCCTGCTGCTTCCTTGTGGTCTCATTCCTGGGTAAGAAGAGTCCTACAGCCTCTGTCCTTTTCTACATACACTTTCAAGGTGTTAGTCCTAAGACACAGAGTTGCTAATGGCAGACACTTCGGGCAGGTGGCAGGCAGAAAGGCATGAGGCCACCTTCCGTTCCACAGACAGCGTGCCTCCTTGTTTGGGTAGCCCAGAGAGCTTCCTGAATGCACAAATGACAGAGAGCACAAAGCTTGATTTCTGAAATGTAGAGTTCCTCCTACCCACAAATCCGCAAGCCCTCCATGGCCTCCGCTCTAAGGAAAAAGCGCACTTGAAGGCAACACCTCGCTTCCAAAGGAGTTTGAAAGTCGAGGGCCTCTCGGTTCTGAACAGAAGGCTGCATGATGGTGCTTAGGGGAAAGAATGACTTGATGGAAACTCAAGCCAGAGGCTTTGCAAGAGGAAAACCTTGGAAAGAGCTTTTGTTTGTTTCTTTTCCTCTCTCTCTCTCCCCCAGCAAAGCACAAAGGTTTCACTTCCCAAAGGAAGTTTGCATTGATAAAAAACAAAACAAAACAAAACAAACAACAAAAAAACCCTGCAGTTTTGAACAAATGGTGTTTAGTGTCAGGGAAGTAACAAAAGGACCACAAACTAAAAGATGGCTGAAGTCTCCTGTCCTGGCTCCCTCCTCTCTACTGTAGATGGCTGTCATCTGGCACCCTCCTTTCTTGCTTTTGCCTCTGAATTTGAAGTGAGCAGCATCAGGACCACTCTGCTCCATCCCAGTTAGCTCTTTCCTTCCCTGTCAATGGAAAGGGACTTTCCTTTGCTTGGGGCTGCAGCTTCCCAAGGCTGCCAAGCCTAGGCTGCACTCAAGACCAAGATGAGAATACACTTCTCCTAGTTTTGTCCTGTGTGCTTAGCAAATGCCACTTCCAGGCAATCCACAAGTGTTTTTTCCCTCTTACCACACAAACACGGTACTTCCTGTGGGCTAGAATGTCTCATCTAGCCCATTTCCCAATTGTTGGTTTAAGTAATGGTCATATTTATGTGCACAGGCCAGTTTACAAAAATGTCATCTCCAACATCATAACATGGAGGCACAGAGGTGTTAGATCATTCCCACCTGGTCATACAGCAAAGAGCAATTGACTTAGTAGTGTCTGTACAGTTTCTAAAACCATCACCATTTATCTACCTAGAAGGTACAGTGCACCCCCTCCACCCCATGTATTAGTAGAGACAAGAATAATAGTTCTGGTCTTAAAGGGTAAAATGACACATGAGGTCTAACTCTAAAGTGATGCAACTAGAAATCAAAGCATTCTGAAGACCACTGGTCATTACCACAAGCTGGAAGAGGCGACAATGGATTCCTTACAGGAGTCCCTTTGAGTTCAGATATCTGGCCTCAGAAATGTGGAAGAAAAGTTCCTGATATTTTGAGCACCCCTGTTTGTGCTTATTTATTGAGGAGACCCTAGGAAAGTATTAAGAAGCTTTACCCCCTCTATCCCAGGGTTACCACCACAATGACCTTTATTCCTCAAAGCACAAGATTGGGACCTAGGACCATGAGCACAGAGCAGCGCCCTCTGCTGGAATAGATAGGTAAGTTGGGAATTGTATTAGAATCATGCCCTCTACTTGGACATGCCCAACATTAGTTTGGGTTCCATCCAAACTTTTAAAACATTCCTTTACAGTACATGCACATTTGTGCTTTTTGATGCTTTCCCAAGCTTCCTCCAGCTTGTGTAATGTAGACTTCTCCCCAGGGAAATATTCAAGAGACAGAAAGACGGAAAAATGGTGGCCCTAGAATGGTGGGTAAACATTAGCTCCTTTCATAACCTTGCTTTCTCAGATGACGCATCTGTGGTCAGGCCCCCAAATCCCAAGGAGGCCTACTTGAAACACTCATTTAGATCAGTCCAAAGGGTCAGAGACCTGCTATATAAAAAGTCCCTAAATGCACATGGTGACGGGACTTGCAGGCTGGCACACACATTCCGAAGCAAGTTGGGGGTGGGTTGTGGCCCATTTCAGATTTAGTTTTTAGCCAAGACAGGGTTTTCCAAACTGGCCTGTGTTTCATCTCTTCACCGTGGTTCCCTCTTTGTCTTCCTATCAAAGATGGAAATTTTAAAATCAGCTTATGCATTCATTGACCGTATCTCTCAAGTCAAAAAAGCAGAAGAGAAGCCAGGCTTGGCAATGGTGCAGGTTACTAAAAGCCTGGATTGTCCATGAGAACCTCTGAAGGAGCTCACATCTGTGTAGGGCTTTCTTATAATGAAATCTCAAAGAGAAAAGAGGGAAAAGAGGAGAGAGAAGGGGGAAAGAGATACAGAGAGAAAGAGAGAGGTGGGGTACCAAATCTGCATTCATAACAGATCCACTCATGAGGTAACTAGCGCAGTCCTGTGATAATACCCTTAAACACCCCAAAGAACAAAGTCCTCATGATCTAATTGCCTCTCATTGGATCCTAGTTCCTAACCCTGTTGTGCTGAAGATTTAGCCCATAATTCCTGAACTTGAGGGTCACATGGAACCACTGCACTTCACTTAAATGTATTGGAAAGGAGTACCTGCTTGCACATCAATTCAGTCCAGTGACAACTGGTCAGAGCTTCAGACTTCCAAATATATAAAGTAGGGCTAGGAGATAGCCCAGTGGGTAAAAAGCTTGCTGTACAAGCATGAAGACCTAATTTGGATCCCCCAAATCCATGTAACAATCTGGGTGTAGTGGTTGTAACTCTACCACAGGAAAAAGGCAGAAACACTTGGATCCCTTGTGCTCAGTGGCCAGTTTAGACAATGGTGAGCATTAGGTTCTGTGAGAAATCCTGTCTCAAAAGTGAGATGAAGAACAATAGACATTGATCTCTGTACCTACATCCATGGGCAACACACACACACACACAGCAAAGTATTAAGTTGTATCCTTTTGGGCTACCAAGTTTGTTTTGGTTGGTTTTAGCAGCAATAGGACCTCTGACCAGAGAAGCCTACAGCAGAGTCCCATGTCCACAATGAGAAGGCCAGCATGTCTCTTGCCTTTCCCAGAACTGTGTGAATAGATTCTGGGGTCTTTGCAGGAGCCAACAAGTTGCATTGTAGCCCAGTTGGGGGTTAAGACAGCAGCAAGTTCCTAAGGAGTTGAGAAGAGGGTTTGGAGACCTGAATGTCCAACTAAATATATCTTATAACAACCCCCCACCCCCCGCCCCCCGCAAAACAACATCAGCATACAAGAGTTTACTTGGGGTAAATTTCCACATTTTACTGCCAGTAAATCCACAAGGCTGATATTTAGAATCTGTCGTGTTTCTTACATTTGTGTTTGTTGATTTAGGCCTTTGAAACATTTTGGCTTACATGAAATGCAGGAGGAAAGGGAGGCCCAAAATCATCAAAGCTTAGAACCTCTGATCAGACATTGGCAGGAAGTCAACAAGCCAATAATCAATTGTCAGGAGTTGGCCAATTAACATCAAGGCCCAAGGAAGGGAGCCATCGGGAGACAGCAAGCAATGACCCAGAATGTGGGGGGAAAAAAACTATGTGAAGAGACCTCTTTTTATGGGATTTTAGATGAGTTATGGTTAGCATGTTAAAATTAGAACCTGGGTATGATGATGGCACATGCTGGTAATCCTAGCATTCAGGAGCCTGAGACAGGCGGATCAGATCAAGCCCATCACTAGCTACAGAGTGATTTCAAAGGCAGCCTTGGTTACATGAGAACTTCTCTCTCTCTCTCTCCTCTCTCTCTCTCTCTCTCTCTCTCTCTCTCTCTCTCTCTCTCTCTCACACACACACACACACACACACACACACACACAAAGTGAGTGAATGAATGATACACCATTTGGAGGAATGGATGACTAATTTAACTCTAAGCCATAGGTTTTGGTGTATTTGGGGCTCTCCTGACACTATAACCTTCCCATGTCTACCCCAAACTCCGGAAGTTCTGTGGTAGATGAGGCCATGTGGTCGCAAATGACAGCTGTCCTACTTGGAACAGTGCTGTGGTCTGGTCCTTATCAAGGTGGTGTGCTGAGTGCCTCCCTCCACAGATGCACTTGGCAATAGAAATGCATGCACCAGGCCTCAGGGAGTGGGTTGCAGGCAGCTGGGCGACACTCCCATTCTCTGTCTGTTACTCTTGGGCTGGGACTCAAGGGGACTTAGGTTTCTGCCCTGTTTCATGTGGCGCCTTTTAGAATCAGAATCCACTTGAAGTGGTTTGGGCTTCTCTGCTTCCCGCCTAGTGTTTGCTGTAGAGAAACACCTACAAACGCACACTGCTTTGTGCTGCTCAACACCTCTGTCCCTGGGCGAGTTCAGAGGAGCCCCACAGGCCACATCAAGATGAACATCTGTCATCAGAGACGCCCCGGTGAGGCCCTGCCTGCTGCTCACTCAAAAAGGTTTTCTTTAACCCCCGTTAAACACCCTCTCCAACACCGGCTCACACGTGTTCCCTGTCTGGGAGAACAAGCCACCCTTGTTTGACTGAAAAGACCTGTTTTGGGGAATCAGGAGGCCACTGAAAGGCAGACAATTCTTTTCTTGATTTCACATCCCATGTGGACCCTTATTTTCCTCTTGCATTCTGTGAGGAAGGCTGAAGGAGGTGGGTAGACCCTGTCTCTCCATCCCACAGGTGCTGGTGGCATCCTGGTCACCTCCATGGAACTTGCCTGCAAAACAGTTCTGTGGCTGGCCACCTTTCTTTTTCCTGCACCTCCCTGAAAGCTCCTTACCCCATTGTGGACGACATTGTGAAAGAAAATACTTAGTCGTATTAGTTTAAGGGAAAATGCTGCATAGACCTCTCTAGCCAGTTCCCCAAAGATGTCCCATCAGCTTCAGTGGCATGATTGTGAAAGACTTACTGACCTTAACCAGCAAGAGGTGTATTTATTGATGGGCCTGTACCAATATTAATTATGCATTTTGATCAATATCAGCAGGCCAGTATATGATTGAGAAAACCCACAATTGGATATCATTTTAATGCTGTAGTTATTCAGGCTGTGAGCATTGCTGACATCTACCCAGTTAGGGACAGCAGGAGACTATGAGGAGAAGTCAACTTAATCTCCGTATTTTGTGGCTAGCGGAGTTGCTCGCTGGCATTTCCAGGGTTACTGGACACTTCTGTTGCACCAGACTGTCTTGCTTACATTCACTGAGATTTAAAGGTATTTCTGTGTCTTAGAAATCTCGTGGAACAACAGCTAGTGAGATTACAGGTCTTCTGAAGACTCTACACCCCTGTTTCTAAACGGAGAAGCAGAGATCCGGGGCTCTGATAGGATTTTTACTTCACTGCCCATCCCCCACCCCCACCGTGTGTGTGTGTGTGTGTGTGTGTGTGTGTGTGTGTGTGTGTGTGTGTGTGTGTGTATGTGTGTGTAAGGGGGGAGCTGCTATGGGTGGGACTGATCTAGAATCTTCCCAGTCACACTCTCTGGGGTCACTAATGAAGGGCAGAAGAAGCCCTTCCTCCTAAGCCACTGAGAACATCCTTCACGTTTCTCTTTCCTCTATCACCAATGCATCCTGCACCTAAATTTGGAATCACACCCAGAAGAAACCAGCTCCTGCCTGAGGCAATGGAAGGACTGGAGTAAAACCCTTCCCTCTGGGGTTTGTCTACAAAACAGTGATAGTAAACTCTGAGGTCCCTTTTGTTTTTAGAAAATGAAATTAAAACTCCAAGGTGGGCACGGAGGGCCCGAGGCCTTAGGACTCAGAACAGAAGTACTGCTAGCTCTTCTGCCGCTGTGGTTCTATCCTGTACTGCCTCCTCTGCCCTAAGGAGATCTCGTGGCGGCCAGCAGGCCAGCTCTGGTACCCCTTGCTCTCAAGAACTATGTCACACACACCCTTTCTTGCCAACTGGGATCAACAAGGGAAAAAGTCCCTTGGAGCCCTCAAGGGCACGCGCTGTGAGCTGGCTAAGGAAGAGCCCTTCTGTTCAAGGGCTTCCTTTAGTTCTTCTATCCTGACTGCTCGGTGATCCCCTGGTCTCCGTATTTCTGTATTTCTGTGGCTTTGAGCCCCCAGTGATCCACAACAATGGAGAGGAGTGGCCTGGAAGCTTGAGCTCCCGCATATGTATGTGGGTTGTAGGAATCCAGGAGCCCCTCACAGCTGTGCATTTTCTCTGCACTTAAGAAAATTGATGATGTTGGGCCTCTCTCCCAACTCTCATTTCTGGATTTAAGATTGTACCAGAAGCCCGCAAGCCCTCAGTGCAGCCATCGGCTCAAGCAGAACTCCGTCAGAGGTTGCCTTACAAAATAGAAAGTAGGTCCATGGAGGTCTGAGGTGGTCACATCTCTCCACTTCCCTTCTTATGTGGCTGCCCCACACCCTATAGGGACAATTTGCATGAAAGGAAGTCTGAGAGGCAGGGACAGCCCCCAGCCTTCAAGTCACAGGCCACAGAGAAGGAAGATGAGGCAAAACTAGAGTGATTCTCATTCCATTCTGGCCCCTGAAGTTCACTGGGGTTTCAGAATGGCCATATTCTCCCCTATGACCTTATTTCTTCAGGGGGGAACCTCAGGATGTCATTCATCACAACTTGATCTTAGATGAGGAGGGGGAGAAAACAAGAGAGACTAGTAACCAAACTGGGGTATCGTCTCACTTGGGGTGGGAGCTGGGTTCCGCCCCATCCTCCACTTCGATTGCCACTTACCAGGAAGAGAGAAACAGGAAATGAGACTGCCCATGGGAACTGTTTGGGGTCCCTGAGAAGGGCTCTGTGCCATCGCAATCCATCTGTAAACACAAGACCCAATCAAGTTTGAGCAGTTGAGTATAAGGAGTGAGAGAAGGAAGAGGTAAGACTCCCTCAGGTGCCAAGAATCACTGGGCCACCAGTGTTAGAGGTCATTACCAAACGGCCCCCAGCCATGCCCCCGTCTCCTGTTCCATTCTGAGCTCTGAGTCTATACTGGAAGGCAAGCCCCAGGACAACTTGGGCAGTGAGCAGTGACGATAGGCACTTGAGACTAAGGATCCAAACTAGTGACACACCCCACAATGAGAAGAAATTAAAGAGACTTTTCATGGAGATTTGGGCAGGAAAAGACAGAAACATTGGGGGGGAAATGTAGCAACCAAATGCATCAAGGATGTTTTATCCTTTTTAAGTCTCACAGTCCAAAGAAGGCCCAGTTGGCTCCTGTTCATTAGGGAGAGAAAGGTGAGAAGGGTGAAAACCCTCCAAGCCCATGGGGTTGGTCAGTAGCAGAGGAAGAGCTCCAGCCTAGAGAAGTCTGGTGATGCTTTGCATTTGGAGAAGGGTAAGATGAAAGAGAGACTGCCATGGCGGGGGGGGGGGGGGGGGGGACACAGAGCCTCGGGGATTCATTTCTCCTGTCTGTTCTCCTTTAACACCCGGGCCTGCCCTCACTGGGTTCCCCATTGCCAAGGCTCTTGCACAGCTTCCTTTCCTTCAGCCAAGAGCATGGGTCATCTACCGTCCCAGGGACCTCGGTTCACCCACCGGTTGTTCCTTCCTTTAACTGAATCACCTTCATGCTTATCCTGTTACCTGTGCAGCCGAGGGCCTGGCCACTTACTTACATGTGTTGCTTCTGGCCCTGTGCAGAACGTGCTTTCTACGTCAGCTGGATGTATTTGCTTTCTGAATTATCTTGTGAGGTTGATGCCCCTTCTGTTATTCCCACTCCATCAATAATAAGTTTGAGGTTGAGGGGAATTCTGAAAGGCTCAGAATCATGAAGTAGATGGTGGAAGATTCTGGATCCAGAGAAAAGTTCCTTTCAAACTCAGGCTCCAACTCCAGGCCCAGATGGCCACCCCATCCTCTGACATGGGGAAGGAATCCACTACTCCCCAGAGTAATGGGACTTAAAATCTGCTCCTGCCTAGGCAGCTCATGCCCAAACTCCATGGTCCACGAGAGTGTGGGCAATCGTCTTATTCTATGAATCTCTTTTTGGAAACCCTCTCACTCCATTCACTGCCCACCCATTCCTCACACATCTAGAGAACTCAAACCTCACATGTACCTCCTTCTTTTGTTCAGTGAATCATATCCAGGACAGAATGACCATACCCAGGCTGGCATATCCACCAGTGGCCACTCTGTTTCCTCTGGGATTTATTGTCTGGGTCAAAATAGTCAAGATGTCAGATGAGAATTGAAAGATCCAGCTCTCTTCAAGAAGAGACTGTAACCTGGCACCGGCAGAACGGCATGACTGGTAATGGAGGCACCATCTAGGAAGCCTTTCAAGCTGGAGAGCCAGGGAAGTGTGCCCGCTGCCCGCACTCCAGCTTCCTGAAAATGGGCAGGTGGGAGAGTGCCCTCTACCTGACCTTGTCTAACTGTCACTCAGGAAACCGCTCCATACCATTGTGGTCTTGGACTCATCACTAACACCTTCAGGCCACTGAATGCCATACTCCCCGTAACAAATCCTCCTCCTTCCATCTCAGCAAAACACAGACAAAGGGGGAGGGATCCCTTTAATCCTATTGGATAGGAGGGAAAGCAGAGTCTTCATGAAGCTTAAGGTGATTCCAATCACCTCCACATCCTAATACAGAGACAGCAGTGTCTCCCCCACCCCATCCCACTGGCGGATTGGCCATATGCTAAGATGTCCATATGTCTCTATGGGGATTGTCATGCTTGGTACTTGGCCCACCAAGAACAAGCCAGAAGTAGCAGGCAAAAGAGATGACTCTTAGTCTATTTTTGGAAACCCTCTCTCACTCCATTCACTGCCCACCCACCCCTCACACATCTAGAGAACTCAAACATGTACCTCCCTGTTTTGTCCAGTGAGTCATGTCCAGGAACAGTATGACCCTATGCAGTCTGGCAGATCTAATTGTCAATGCCAGCTAGATCTCCTGAACACCATTGTCATAGTGGATCTATCGAATATAGCTCCACATTTAAAATAATGGCAGCAGCTTCACCAGCTGCATCTTCTTGAGTAGAGCCCTCAGATTCATTCATTGCCTGTAACTTGAGTCAAATAAATCTTTGCCCTTTAAGCTCCTGAGATGCTGAGGATCTACTGGTCCATCCTGACTATACAGTGAATTACACTGACGGGGTCTTTTTAGTTCAGGAGGATTCACCACGTAGTTGTAGAGACAGACAGACTGGTGACTGATCATTGCAATTCATGAGTGTAGCAGCCACTTCCACTGAGAGCCACCAGATGCTCTCTCCTGTGCTCCACACATTCCAGGAATGTGTCCCTCTTTGAGCACCAAAAAGAATATATGTCATCCTTGCAATTTCCTGTGGACATTTCCATTTTCTCCCAATAACACCTTTATAAGCATCAAAGATGAGAATAGACCGTACCATTCTCACCAAAACAGGGACCAGATCTGATTCAGTGTCATGCCTGCTAACTCCTGACTCCATAGTAGTTGCTTAGTAAGTATTTCTTCAATGATCTAGTGTATAAATGAATTCATATGAATTCTTCCGGTCTACTCCCCCACTGTTATGGCTATTCTTGGTTCTCAACTTGACTACATGTGGAATTAGCTAAAACCCAAGAGGCTGGGTATACCTGTGAGAGATTTTTCTTAATGAAATCATTTGAGGTGGGAAGATGCACCTGTAATCCATATTTTTGGGTGTGGGAAGATCTACCTTTAGCCTGGGCCACACCTTCTGGTGGTAGTCTATGTGAAGGACATGTGAAAGGGAAGCTATTGCTCTTTGCCTTCTTGTCCTCACTCTCACTGGCATGTTCCTTTCTTCTCTAGCATTAAAACCTACTTCTTCAGGATTCTGGTGTATACTGAAGACAATTTGAGACATCCAGTCTCATGAACTCTACAACTAGTGGATTCTTAGACTTTCTGTTGCAAGACAACCATTGTTAGACTAGCTGGACCACAGCCTGTAAGCCACTGGGGATGATAGATAGATAGATAGATAGATAGATAGATAGATAGATAGATAGATAGATAGATAGATAGATAGGGATAGATTCATTCTACTAGTTCTGTTCCTCTAGAGAACCACAACTAATACACCCACCCCATCACCCTGTCCTTAATGTCCCAGGATTAAGAATTTGATTGAAACCTGGAAGCTTAATTCTTTCTCTTGTTTTTTTTTTTTATTGCGTCTTTAGGTGATGTTGTTGCTTTTTATTCATCCTTTATATTAGTATAAAATTGGAAACTTAATTATTATATACATAATAAAAGTATAGCACTATAGGTGAGGGGAAGATCCAGATGTCACACAGAGGTTTTTCCATAGAGACAACCCTAGTCCATTTGTCCCTGCAAACTCCCCTTTTCTCTGCCCCCCATTCCATTGTCACCAAAGACACTTCTCTGACATCTTTTGGCTAATCATTCCATGTCTCTGGTAATCTAGTCCTCAGCTCCCCTCTATGAAACTGTTTATTCTAGGCACACTGACAACCGCTCTCCCTCAGTGCCACTGAGCTGATGTATCAAGATTAGAGACCCAGATGACTGAAGATAGAAGAGACTGAAAGCTCCCTCATTTCTATGTCCAAGTGCAGGAATGCTACACCTATGTGAAAACATCACAGTACCTCACAAGCAGAGAGTGGGTGCTGATCTATACATAGGAGGCTGATGTTCAGGAAAAAAGTCTGGCTTTTTACAACCACTTTATGTTTAGCCACTTGATGTTAAAGGGGTAGGATCTTATTTATTTCACCAATGGAGACTGTGTCTTTTTAAAATTCTAATGATGCTCATCATTTTCCACAGGCCACTAGAGCCTTTGACTGCCTTGTTCTCAGTGGTACATGGGGAAACCCACCAAATTAGAAAAAGTCAACTTGATATTAAAGTCAGGCTTTTGAAAGAGCTTCCTCAAGAGTCAATTTCAATGGAAGATCAAAGATTAGTCATAGGCAAATTCTGGTTCCCACAGCTTCCCTTCCTCAAGGTCTCCCCCTTGACTCTGCAAGCCTGTCAATAGTATTGGAGGGAAGAAACTGGTAGCCAAAACGTGAATGAGGCAGTGGACTCTGTCTTCACAGTGTGGGGCTTAAGGCATGCTCCTGGTGGAATATTCAAGAAGGTCTTCAGGGAGTGACCACAGACTGGGGAGACGATTCAGTTGCTAAATTGTTTGTCTTGTGAATGAAAGTACCTAAGTTTTAGCTCTAGAACCTATGTTAAAATGACAAGCATGTTAGCCAATGCTCTTAATCTCAACACTGGGGAAGGGGAGGCAGGCAGATGCTTGGAAACTTGCTGTCCTCATTAACAAGTTCTATACCAGTGAGAGACCCTGCCTCAAAGACATAATATGGACTTCTCCTGAGGGATGACACCTGAGATTGATCTTTGACCTCTACACGTATGCACACATGTGTACCAGCATGCACACACATGTACCTGCAGTTACATGAACACACACACACACACACACACACACACACACACACACACACACACACAGCTGCACACACATGGAAAGGGAATTGCTTAGAATGCTTAGTCACAATAGGGGTTAAAGAAGAGACCATCTACGAAGGGCTCAGCTCAGTCTCTGAGGTCACCAGGATGTTCACAAGCAAGCAGATGTTGTTAATTCCTCTGCCCCTGGTCACATCCTTAGGTTTCCAAGCCCAAGTTTGCCTGATTTTCTTTGACCTCTGGACTGGGATAGAAAACCTGGCTTCAGGTTGGAGCCTTGCTGTTGACTGCTGCTCTGTCTTACTTCCCAAAGGTTCCACCTCCTTTCCAGCTCTTTGTGCCTGAGAGACAAGAAACGTCCTAGGATCTTTTCTTACCAAACTCTGCTTTAGTCTCCTCTACCCAAGTGTGGCTGGTGTGTGTAGTTTGCCTATGGGCAGTCATGTGACTCTTGCCACATGCAATGCTCATATGTAGACACCATGTTCCTGGATGAAACACACATGCATGAACCAGAATACATCATTCAGGAGACCATAAGGATTAAGAAGATGGTGGCACCTAGAAATGACACTAGTACCCCAAGCTGTGGCCAGATGATATGACCTGCTGCCTGTTTTGCATGTTATCAGAGAGATCAGACACAAGGATCCAATTATCTGGCAATGAACCCCCAGGAAGTGACACATTAAGCTTAAGAGAAAAACAAAACAAAACAAAAACCTACCAAAATAGAACAAAAGGTAAGAATTCACTGAGCCCACAAGGGAACATTTATTGACACCAGGCAACAAAGTTAGATTTCAGAATAGCACTATCTAAGCCCCATTCATGTAGGGAGGAAGGTTCTAGCCCAAACTCTAAATGGGCATAAATCTTTTAAAGAAGAAAATATGAAAAGAAATAGTATCTTCTTTAAAATAGCCAGACATGGGGCTGGAGGCGTGGCTTGATCAGCAAAATGCTCATCAATTATGTAGGAAGCAATTTCGAAAGATGCCTTATATTGACCTCTGACCTCCACACTTGCACACACAGAAATTTACATGCATCCATGACTCAGTCTGAGGTGTGATTATGCATTTGATTGTTGGCTCCTGTGGACCCCTCTACATTAGGCTATGAGATCCCCGCGGGACACTGTGTTTGTTACCTTTCCTGTGCCTTTGACCAAAGTATCTAAGAGCAACAAGGGAATAAAGATTCTGTTAAGCTCATGGTTTCAAAGAGTCCATCATGTCAAGGAAGGCATGCTGGAGCATGTTATGGCAGTGGGAGTATGTGGAGTAGGCTCTTCACATCAGAATAGACCAGGAATTGGAGAGAGAGGCAGAAAGCCATAATATATAAGGACATGTTGAACATGCATAAGTTGTGGCCATAATACAAGAAAACAGAAAATACTACTCATGGTCTGAAGGCTAATGGCCACCGCAGAATCAGCACCTCTTCTCTTTGATGGCAGCTGCACATGGATTCCAGTGCATGAAAACACACATGATGAAGGAGCACGATGCCATTCTCAGTTCCTCAGAAAGCAGACATGCCTGCTTTCCTTCCCCCTCCAAAGTAGTTCCTTCACCACTGATTGGGAAAGCAAGCCATTCCCTGATACTCTGGAAGAGGCATGGGCAGAGGCTTATCCCCAACAGAGAAGTTCTGGGTGGCACGTACTTCTTCCTAGGACAGTCAGGCGAACTACTGGGTTGCCAGCAGATTCTTCACAAGAAAATAAGAGGACAGTTGTGGTTTCACTTTCAGTCATTTCTGTGGACACAACTCTCTCTACTTCCTCATTTGCAGCCTCTGCCTAATGGCAGTGAAGCCATCACCAGCCTCCTATGTCATTTTGCACAGTCCCATCCCTTCACCTGGAGTACCCTTCTCATGCCTGGAGAGCCCTTCCCATGGCTTGAATGACAGATTTCTTCCTGGGGCCCTTGACCTACCAGATTTTGTCTTGGGGCTTTCTCCCCAGGCCCAGAGCTTTTAAGCCACAAAAAGTCCCAAAATATTTCTGTCCCCAGTCTCATGCCCTTGGTCTATATTTCCTATTACTTTAGGCACAGAGCCCAGAGATCTATTTTCGATAAAATGCAAGGCTGTGGCTGTTAGAATATGAGTTTCAAGTGTGGATAAATCTGGCTAGAGAACTGAAATCTTAGGGTGCTGTGGCTCAGGGTGAGGGACTCTGTTTCCAACCATATCTCATCTGGAGAAGTGCTCATCCTGTATGGCTGCCATGATAGTGACATCCAGGGACAATAGGCAAAATTCCTGGCACACAATAGGGGTTCTTCAGCTGTCAATCAGTCCCCTGCTCTGACCATTCTGCTCTCAGTGTGACAGCCTGGAGTGAAAACACATTTCCTGTCTAAGGGAGCATCCACTGAACTGGCCTAGTTCCTACTGCTAGGGGCCAGGTCAGTCACCCATGTTCCTTCAGGATGCCTCCTGTGGCCAGACACATTGTGTGGCTCTTGGGAAGCCTGGACAGACAACCCGAGAATAGCATGAACCATTGCTAACCCTTTCCCCTGCCGGGACCAAGGCTGAGTACATCTCCCTGCACCCCTGCCCCAGCCTCACACCAACAGGATTAAAGGTCAATGGCGATTATCAAGAAGGCTCAAAATGGTCTTTCAGCCCAAGTCCCACCTTCCCATCAGCTTCGTGAATGCATCCATTCTACAGTGTTACTAAAGAGTGGCCAGAAGTGGGCCCCTGAGTCCAGCCTGAGCAGATGGACTCATCTTTCTGATGGGTTCCCTACAGGCCACCTGCATTATTCACCTTTTTTATGGCTGTGACAAAACACCCTGACCAAAGCAAAGAAAGTTTCTTTTGGCTTACAGTTCCAGAGGGGTAGTCCATAATGACAAGGAGGGCACGTCAGCGGGTGGCCAGAGCAGGAAGTCAGCTAATCACATTTTGTCACCCAGGAAGCTAGAGAGTAAACTGGAAGTGGAGTGAGGCTATAAACCCTCAGCCCTGCCCCTGATGATGTCCTTCTTCCAGCAAGGCTCCACCTCACAAAGGTTCCAAAGCTTCCCCAAACTGTGCTACCAACTGGAGAAGAAGTGTTCAAGTACATAAGCCTTTGGGGGGGGCAGTATTCCCATTCAAACCACACCCTCCCAACAGTGTCCCTTGCCTTCCCTCTGAGACAGGACATAAGAAGTCCTGAGGAATATGAAGGTGACAATGTAGACTCAGTCATCTACACTCACTCGTATTTATTTCCTCATGTAATAATTACTGGCTACCTGTGAAGTACAATGCCTTGTGCTGAGCCTTAAAATAAAGACAGGGCCTGCTGTTCAGCCCCCGCCCAGCTCCAGCTGCGCAGCATGCACCCAGCTCCTTCCATCACACTAGTCTGAGCTTGCTCCCCAGGTCCCTTCTCTCAAACTCAGTGTCCTCTGTGGACCGTCAGCACAGCCTCAACACCCTTCTCGGATCCTAACTCCTGCTGGCTGCATTGTCCTCTTCCCAGAAGGTCTGTCTGGTCGTGTTTCTTTTCAGGGTGGTGGTCCCACCTGGGCTCTGGACTTTGTTCTAGAAACCAGGAGTGTCAGTGAGATGGCTTAGCAGGAAAGGGGCCTTGCTGCCTAGTCTGAGAATGACCCAAGTGCAATCCCTCGGCTCCCCATGGTGAAAAGGAAGAATCCTCTCCCACAAGTCATCACCTGACCGCCACATGTATTACTGCTCATGCCAAGCAACAACGGCAATGACACCACAGACAGGTGCCATATGCATTTTGAACATTGCCATTAAGATGAAGAACAAACACACATACTATCCGGCACCTCCCACCCCAACCCTGGTTTGTGAAAAGCTCACTGGTTGTATAAAGTGGTTGGCATGCACTTGGATATTCAAGAGCATTTTCACTGAGTGACTACTATTTACCAAACCTGTTTTCCTCATCATGCACCCACTCCAGTGGTAATGTGGCAATGAAAAAATAAGATAAGTGAGCTGAGTTTATATAATCTAGCATTTGATAGCATGTCTTAAAGAGATCAAAAATGAAATGGAGAATGAAAAAAGGGGATGGGAAGGCTCTTGTCAACTCTATTATAGTATGTAGATTCCCTACTTCCTCTGCAGCCAGATGTCTCGTTCCATACTCAGGCTTGTCACAGAGCTTTCCCACCATACACTGCACAGGTTCATATCTCCTACCATGACCTGAAATATGGATTCCTCTTCCCTTCCCACATGTACTTCAGCCGGACAACTCTCTCTCTCTCTCTCTCTCTCTCTCTCTCTCTCTCTCTCTCTCTCTCTCTCTCTCTCTCTCTCTCTCTCTGTGTGTGTGTGTGTGTGTGTGTGTGTGTGTGTGTGTGTGTGTTTGTCCAGGCATGTGTGTGAACATGTGTGGAGTTCAGAGGACCATTTGTGGGAGCTGATTTTCTCCTTCCACTGTGTTGGTCCCAGGGGTTGAACTCAAGTGTCCAGGTTGGTTGCAAGTGTATCTAACCACTGCACCATGTTACCAGTCCATCTATACTCTTTAAGCCTACCAGAGCATTTCCTGCTCTGGCCCTTGGTTCTAAGCCTGTTGGACTCAAGTTCGGTCTTCTCTGGGTACCTTGGACCATGTCTGTAGTTTACCTCTATCACTATGGTCCTCCAGCATCTTGTGTCTGCTTGTGTAGTTGTATTCTTTTGGGCTAATGTGATGCTGCCCTGTACTAGCTCCTACAATTTCTATCTGGTGGCCTGGATGTAGAAGATTAGACTACAGAGGCCTTCAGAACCCACCAAAATTCTACTGCCTCTGTGCCAGCACCTAGAATTCATGGTGCCTCTTGGGGTCAGCAGGATGCCTGACTCCTGCTTGTTATCACCTCAGCATCTTTTGGACAGCATCAGCATCTTTGAAACATTAGAAATGAATAATTCTACAAAAACAAGTCATTTAGAAAGGACATGCTCCTTCCGTCTTTCCCCCATGTTACAGGTGAAAACACACAGAATGGTCTCTGAGAAGCCTCCTCTTGTTGTTCAGGGAAGGTGACATGATCTACACAGGTGACCTTTGATTCCAGAATCTGTCCATCTTAAGCAACTTGAAGCACATGTCATGGCTGGCCTGAGGAAGCTGGTTTTTTTCTGGCTTCTTTCACATCAACCCACAAGCCTACCCTCCTGTAGAGGAACTCCAACATTACACGTTGTAGTACAGGTGCATTTAGGGGGCTCACTGCCCCAGTGCTAGCTCCTCTCATTCACAGACACCCAAGGGGAGATCTGAGAGAGACCGAGCATGTGTGTCTAAGAGCTGCATCTCAGCAGTGTGATCCTTACTGTCATCCAGTGACTGGAGCAGGGACGACAAGTACTACAGACCCCGACCCTAAGACATCAGCAATGCCCTCCTTGTCTGGGGAAGCAAGTTTGCATGAGTAATAGTGGACCTCTGGTCCAGGAAGCAGTAGCCCTAATCTCTCCTCACCCCACTCACCCAGCATCCAAAAATGGTGTAGTGGCTACCCACCACATGGACTGCCCAGCTCAGAGCACATTGGGCCCAACTTCCAGGAGTGCAAATGAACACAGTAACGAAGCAGATGATCTTAGGTCATTTCTGTTGCTGTAACTAAAAGTCATGGATGGATAATTTATAAAGAAGGAAGGTTTGGACGTTCTAAGAACATGTTGCCAACATCTGTTCAACCTCTGGCTAGTGTCTTTCTACAGGGCATGGCCAGGCACAGGGTACCACCCCATGAGTCAGAGCAAGGAAGACAGATCTTGCATTGAAAATAAAGCTACCCCTTCTGTAACCCAGGGATCCTTCAGCAGACTACTTCATTCATGAGGCAATGCTCCAATGACCACTCCTCACTTGAAGATCACTCTTCCAAATCCCATTCATGTATGGCTTTGGAGAAGAAGTCTCCAATGCAGGAACTTGTGGGATTGATACTCAAGGCACAACACAAATGCACCATAGAAGTACAGACTAATCGGGGCTTGGAGGACAGTAAACGGAGGAGATTTTACAGGAGCTTGGTGATGCTCTAGGCTGATACAACATAATGATGGAGGGAAGTCCCCCACAGGGTAGTAGGTAGATGGAATCAGCTTTCTGGGCATGGGGAACAGCCTGGAGGCAGCCACATTGCAGAACAAGAGGAGGCTCTAGCAGACTGCTGTTTTGTATTGTGATGAAATGCCCAAATGGAAAACTTAACAAAGAGAAGGGGTTGTTGATGTCACTGCTGGGAGGTGAAGTTCAGTATCAAATGGTTGCATTCATTTGGTCCTCAGCTGAAGGTTCTGAATGGCAATGGCAGGAGGGTGTGCCAGAGTGAATGGTCATAGGAAGCAGAGAAAGACTGAGAGACAGGACACACAATCTTCTTCAAGGACATGTCCTGATGACCTAAGAATTCTCACAAGGCCTTGACTTTTAAGACAGCATGGCACCACCCAGTATAGCCATTCTGAGGACCAAGCCTTTACTTGTGGACTTTTGGGGGGGATGCTTATATTGTACCAAAGTCAGCTGAAACCAAGGGAGCTTGAGCCTAGCATGGAGGGGAAAGAGATAATCAGGTGAGTAGAGGTTGTAACAAGTGGCCTATGAGGACCCTGTAAAAAACCACTGGTAAGTTTTAAGTGGAGAGATGTCACAAACAAGTATTCATGGAGAGGCAGAGGGATGCTTGTGAATACAGAAGAGGAGGGCAATGTGAACCTCCAAAAATAACATGCCAAGAGATTGCTGTATGGAGTGGACACTGGTATCCTTTAGCAGTGAGGAGGGGCCACTCTGAGACTGTGCTATCATCTCTTCATACTTTGTGTTAGTGACTTTTCCCATGGCTGTGACAAAGTGCCCGACCAAAACAACTTAAGGGAGGAATGGTTTATTTGGATCCAAGTTTAAAGGGATGTAGGCCGTCATGGTGGCCTAGGCATGGTGGTAGGAGTGGGAGGCAGCTGGTCACATCGCATCTCCAGTTGGGAAGCAAGTGTCTACCAAGGACCTCCAGGAGAGCAGACAGGCCCAAGGACAGAAGCTAGCACTGTGGGTTGACTCTTACAGGAGAGGAGAGAGAAATAGGGGAAGATATTGAAAATCTAACCAGACTTCAGACAACTCTCGCTGAAGTCCTTCTGAGGGCAGAGTCGTGTGTTCTCCTAGAGACTCCTGTCTGAGTGTGGGAATGTGAGTGCTGGAGTATGATGGTCTCCAAGGGACCAGGGGTGACATGTTCAATGATCAGATGTATGCATGGGGATCCCAGAGTTCCCAGACACCCCAGTGCAAGCAATAGCAAACAACCACATACCCCATGGGCTTCGGCATTACTCTCATTTCCTTGGGAACAATCCACACATGGCAGACACTCTGTGGCTTATGATGGCAGAGACCGAAGTTGACTAAGCAGAGCTGCCGGAGGGGGGTGGGTATCTGTACATTTACTTTCACCTGAGGATGGCACTTTATTCTCCACTTAAAACTACAGAACGATGATGCCCATTGAGGTAGTGCTGGAAACCAGAGCAGAATTTAGAGTGGAAAACACAGCGCACTCATTACTGATAATATTGTGGCTAAACCTTCCACTGACTACATTATGTATTTCTAAACCTTTAAAAACTGCAGTATGAATATGATTTTATAGTCCTCAATTTTTCCCAACTGAAAGCATTTCTCATACTACTAGTGGTTGCTCTTTATTTTCTTTTCCACTTCTTTCTCTCTCTCTCCCTCTCCCTCTCCCTCTCCCTCTCCCTCTCCCTCCCCCCTCTGTGTGTGTGTGTGTTATACATTTTTATGTGTGTGGGTAGCAAGTGCACAGGTGTCAGCAAATCATCCATGATGGCTCCTTCACCTTATTCACTGAGTCAAGTTCTCTCAGTCCAACATGGAACTTGTCATTAAGGCCAGTCTTGGTAATCATTTGTTTGGGGGGAAACTCCCAGCGCTGCATTCTGGGGCTGGAGTTGCAAGCAGGCTGTCATGCCCACCATGTCCACCATGTCCACCATGTCCATTGATATGGGTCTCTGGGGACCCAATTCCAGTCCTCAGGCTTGTAAGGCAAGTGCTTTAATTGATGAGCCATCTCCCCAGCTCTACTGGCTCGTGCATGTGTGTACGTGTGTACATGTGTGTGTGTGTGTGTGTGTGTGTGTGTGTGTGTGTGTTCATGTGTATAAAAAAGCCAGAGGTTGACAATAGGTCCCTCAATTGTTCGCCACCTATTTGTTTGTTTGTTTGTTTGTTTGTTTTTGGACACAGTCTCTCACTCACCTTCTCCTTCACTGATTTGCTTGCACCGTCTGGCCAGCAAGACCCAGGGAATCCCCTGTCTCTGCCTTCTCAGCACTGGGGCTATAGACAGGCATGTACTCCTGAAACCAGCTTAGTGCATGGGGACCAAGGATCTGAACTCAGGTCCTCAGGCTTGCTCTGCAAGCACTTGACTGACTGAGCTATCTCCTCCATCCAGTGATGTTCTTAAACTTACTCATGTGCTTCTCTATTGGGCACATACACAACGTCTGGTTCTAGTCTATGCAGACATTCCATGCATAGACTCAAATTCAACACAAGCAGTGCAGCAGGCTGGCATTATCACATCACACTCATTTCCCAGATGAGGTACTGGCGTTCAGTGGTACCAAGCAGTTCAATGAAGTTGGAGAAGTGCACCAGCACTGACTCACCCAGCAGGCTGGCCTTTCTCACTCACTGTGACCTGCTGCCCTTGGCCAAGAGTAATGTACGTGTAGTGCTTGGTTTGAACAGCTGACTACCGATTCCTTGAAAACCTCCTCGGGTAGACACTGCAGTGGTGACTGTATGTGTCTTTACTTCCTTGGGATAATTTTCTGGAAGAAGGACAGCATAGGACTTACAATTTTATGTCAAAATAATTTTAGAGTCAGGAGAAGAACAAAAATAGCACAGAAATGTCTCAGCTCCCTGCACTAGTAATACTTTATGTAACCAAAGTATATGAGCAGAACCATGAAATTGTCATTAGGACAGTGCAATCAGCAAAAAGGCAGGGTTCCCATTTTACCAGATGGCTCATGTGTCCGTGCACACACGTGCACACACACACACACATACACACCCTTTTTTTTTTCAATGTTCTATATGTCATATAACATATCATCACAAGGAAGAAGTATTAGGAAGCCTGGACATAGTATGCAATCAATACAGAGACCCATAACTGGCCAAAGTGCAGAGAATCAGTGACTGTGGAGTGGTTGCCCGTGATTGGGATATCTACATCTGGCCCCCATCCCCAAGATCAGGGAACATCACTGAAAAGGAGATGGGAAGATTGTTAAGAGCCAGAGGTTGGAGAGGGCTGCTATAAAATCATGTCTTCTGAGCATGACAGGACAGTGACACTCATGACCTCACAGTGGCTGTGACTGTCTACATAAGACCTGGACAAGATCAAGCCATCAACACCCCAATGTGCATATGAAAGGAGCTGGTGAGCATCCATACCTAAGTGAGGAGCTATATTGGTAGTTGAGGGCCACTAAGGAAGAAATTGTCATTTCTCTTCAGCAGTGTGGCCCATGATAGGTTGTTCATGCTCCAGAGGATGGCCTTATGCCTGTGAACATAGTAGCACCATTAATTGGACTTAGTGGGTAATTTTTTAAGCAGCAGAAGAAATTAAGTGGGAGGAGGATGGCGAAAGGGACCAATGAGGATGAGGAGTTGGGAAGTAAGAGTGGATATGATCTCAATACACTGTATTCATATATGAAATGACCAAAGGAATACTGCCTCAGTCACTCTTCTATTGCTGTGAAGAGACACCATGACAAAGATGGCTCTTACAAAGGAAAACATTTAATTGGGGGCTTCCTTACAGTTTGCGAGGCTTAGTTCATTATGGCAGGGAGCATGGTGGCAGACAGGCAGACATGGAGAGCTGAGAGCTTACATCTTGATCCACAGGCAGAAGAAACACTGGGCCTGGAGTGGGCTTCTGAAACCTCAAAGCCCAACCCCAGGGACACACTTCCTCCAAGGCTGCACTGCCTGATCCTTTTAATCCTTTCAAACAGTATCACTCACTTATGACTAAGCATTCAAATATCTATGCCTTATTCAAATCACCACAAATCACCACAAATAGGTACTGAAGGTTTTCTTGAGGCAGGTAGCTGAGAGTCCCACATCTACTAGTTGTACCCAGAGTGCTTAGCCAGGTCTGGATTTCAGAAAGTAAAACTGGTCAGGCCCCTTGGCAACCTCACTGTACTAGTGTAAAAGTCGATGCCAGTGGCTAAAGCCTCAAGCTGGGTGTGTGTATTGTTAAGCATCTTGCAGTCTACTCATGAGGAGGATCTTACATGCATAGGCTCTCACCTGAAGTTTTGGATGACATCCATCCATGCTTTGGATGAGGAAGCAGAAAGAGTGCCAGATAGAGAATCAAAGGAACTGAGTGTATACCCTTCCTACACCTTTAGGTAAACCTTGACCTCACCATATGATCATTCTCTCCACTTGTAAGGTACAGAGGTGATGTAGCCAGGAGGTTGATCTGCCTACATGCTTATTTTATTGACTATTTTTTCAGTACTGGGCATTGGTCCTAGGACCTTGCACACGCTAGGGAAATACTTGACCTTTAGACCTCTTGCCCTCTTTCTCGCTGTCTATTTTGTCAGTTGTCATTAATTTTTCCAGACTGGCCACTCAGTCACTCTGCAATCCAGGCAACTTGAATTTGTGGTCCTCCTGCCTCAGCCTCCCACATGTCTGGGATGACAGATTTATGATGCTAGACTTGGTTATTACACTTAGCCCCTCCCTAGTCACTGCAGCTCATGGAACCTCTGTAGCTTACAATTGCAGTCTCTTCACATTGACTGTCACCCATACTAAGTGCATAAAAAGGCTCTGGCTTATTGTCTCCCTTTCCAAGAAAGGTTCTGAAACTTGTTGGTATTTCTTCTCAAAGAGGGAGAAAACGAGCTGTAGAGAAACAAAATGAGTTACCATCAATCCCAGACTAGAGGAGATCATGTCTGTGAACCCAAACACACATTCTGTTTGCCTCTCTCAGTCTTCACTCTCACTCTCCCAAATCTGTGCAGACAAAAAAGAGAAAGTCTTTCCAGGCCAACAGTGACCCAGCAAGCAGGAGTTTAGAAGTGATTGTCTGTGACTCCCAGCTAAAATCTCTCATGTGTTCTCAGATATGTCCGGGTCCCTCTGGCTGCCAGGCATTCTGAATTGTTCCAAGGAGAATGCTCTAACAAATAAATGTGTGGAGATCACTTCCAAATGCAATTTTGGATGAAGCTGGCTTTATTCATTCTGAAGAGAAGTCAGAGAGTGAATTTCTATGCTGTCACTCCTTATGGGAGGATGCTGTCTTCCAAAAGGAGGAGTGAAGTCTCCTAGTCACTTCTGATATCCATCCCTGAAGACATGTCTACAGGATTAGCTGGCCACTGGATGCTGTGTGGCAGAAAAGGTAAAATGAACCACTAGTAGACTGAAGTCAACTATTGCTGTTCAAGAAGGCTTTTAGAGGTGTGTGTGTGTGTGTGTGTGTGTGTGTGTGTGTGTGTGTGTGGTGTGCACACATATGTGATCTTTCTGGGGAGACAGGAACAAATGTCTATTTACTTCAGATAGAGCAGTGAAAAACCAAAGGAATTATTCCACCCAATCTAGCTTAGTGAGCCAGTGAGATATCAGGATTATGTACAGGAATATGGGTGAGGGGTTATCCGAAAGCCCATGGCAGCATGTGTGAAGACTCAAAAGTTTGGACCTCCCTGTACAACTTGCAAGCAGCTCAATAAGCTTAAGAGCCACCTCCCATAAAAGTAGTTATTGTTCCTATGGTCTTGGGGAGAGGCCTTGTGAATCTTATCTCTTGTTTTAGGAACTTCCTGAAACTTCTGAGTTTTGTTTGCTTCCTGAGTCTTAATTAGCATGTTTCATTTCAGAGGAACTTGCTGGACAATTCCTGCTCTCTCTCTCTCTCTCTCTCTCTCTCTCTCTCTCGTATGTTGTGTGTGTGTGTGTGTGTGTGAGAGAGAGAGAGAGAGAGAGAGAGAGAGAGAGAGAGAGAGAGAGAAAGCAGTGCAAAGGTCTTGAAAGGAGGTACAGAGCTATGGAGATTGTCCAATTGGATACAGGAAGACAAGTTGGCCTTAATGGTGCAATTTGTACCCAGGAACAACAGATGACAAGGAGCCAGTAGCTCTACCTCTTGACCTCCTGGAGACTTTCTACAACAAAATACCACAGCTGTCCCTTGTGTTAACACCATGAACTTAGGGACTCAATTTTGCAGTCTGTATTAAAACAAAGAAGTTAGGTTTTTCTGCCGATCAGAGGCAAGTTGAGGGACTCAGAGGGGTCAGGCAAGATGACAAATGGGCCAGCTGGTATTTGTGTCCCACGGTCAAAGGTTGGTCCCTGGACTTGATCCAATGCTACTTGCCAGCCAAATATGCTCAAGGGAAAAAGAGCCTGGTGTGCTGTAAAGGTGATGGGCACAATGGAAAGTACCTGGTGGCTTGTTCTTTCTCGAAGAACAATCCCAAGTTGGAGATTCTAGGACAGTCAGAAAGGGAAAGTCCATAGCTACCCTATTCCTTCAGCACAGACCCTGACAACATCTTTCCTCTAAAAATATATAGCTACCTCTAAAATGCTCGCAGAGTCATTCCACCTGTAGCATCCAGCCATAAATAAGTAATTTAAGGTACCATAAAAATCATCTGTGCACAAAGATGTTGCTTGGAGTATTATTTATAATGGTAAAAATTGGAAACAAATGTTCAATAAAATGGAAATGATGAAATAAAACATAAGACGATGCTTGGGTAGAATATTATGAAGTCATCGAGTGGTATTTGTTCACTAAGAGGGCAATAACAAAGACAAATATTGATGCTACTGTGTTAACTGACTATATAGAATTATGGAGGAAAGGAGAGACAGGAGGAGAAGGAGGAGGAAGATGGGAGAAGGGAGAGGAGAAAGAAGAGGGAGAGATAAGGAGGAGGGAAGGAGAGAGAGAGGAGGGAGAAATTGAGTGAAGAAAAGAGAGGAGAGAGGAGAAAGGGAGAAAGAAAATGGAGAGTGCGCTCCTAATTGCAGGACTGTGTTCATATCCTTCTCTGGACCATGGTTAATTAGTCTTCTCTTTGTTCATTGTTTCCCATGAGGCATGTGGAATAATTTTGTGACATAAATATGCACAGTGCATTCTATTTTTAAATAATAAACGAAACAAATTATAGAGAGTTCTTTTCTCAGTCTGAAGCATTTTACAGATGCCCTAACAGTATCAGGAGGTTGACTCAAAGATCTACTCGGGGACACTTGTGAGCCATAAATTTGGATCATGTTGAGCCATCCCTTGAGCAATTAGACAAGAGAGTGAGGAAGGAAAAGGAACCCATGGGATTCTTGGGAAGGTTAAGACACAGAGATAGAAAATGAATGAACAAACCTTAGAGCAGGGGCTGTGTTTGCCCAGAGTCCAGGCTTTGCAGAAAGAAGTGAGTTAGACATGATCAAGCTACACGTGCTCTCACCTGCCAGAAAAAGCAACTATTCCTGTTTCAAAGTCAAGGGCAAAGAAGTACAGAGAGAAGAGAGTGTGAACCAATCGAAGAAGGAAAAAAAACATGTTCTCAGGGGCATATACGACCACTCTTCATCTCTGTCTGCCTGTCTGAGTCTCTGTCTTCATATGTGTCTCTCTCTCTCTCAGTCTGTCTCTTTCTGTGTCTCTGTCTCTCTCTGTCCCCCACCCCACCTCTCTCTCTCTCTCTCTCTCTCTCTCTCTCTCTCTCTCTCTCTCTCACACACACACACACACACACACACACTCACACACACTTGTCCAGAATGCCAGTGGGGGGGTGGGACATAGGAACCACCAGAAAGTATTGTGGAAAAATCACATAGATGAGATGGGGACACCAGGGCAGACATGGCAGGGGAGGCTGGTAGAGACACTTAAGTGAACATCACTCTTATTTTTGGAAAAAAATTGCAGAAGCAAAGCAAATAATGCCTTAAGCCAGACAGAAGCCTGGGCACTCTGCCAGCTCCAGGCATTCATAGAGGGTAGGGTGGGGGAGGGGAGGAGCTGAAACTTCCTGGTTCTGGGTAAGCTCTAGCTGCCAATACAGATCTAGGGTCCAAGTTCTAGGGGTTGTCATGGTTTCAGGGTTATGGCTTGCACAATCACAAAGTGTTTGAAGAGCAGTCAAAGCTGGACCAAGAAGATATCTCCCATGGGCTTCCATGGGAACTGGGTAATCACCCCTGTGTGTGACTCTTCTCAATGTCCTATTTAGACCCCCACCAAAACTTATAGACCAAGACTTATTAATGTACTGTATAGGGATGTTAAGTAGACTTTCGGGCACCACTGACATAGCTCAGTGGGCAAAGCCCTTGCCACACAAGCCTGACAACCCGAGTTCGATCCCTGCAATCCACATAAAGGTGAAAGAGGGAGCCAACTCCACAATGTTGCTCTCTGGCCTCCATGATCCCACATACACCATACACACAACAATATTTTTAAGTTTTTAAAAATAGACTTTCTATTATAGAACAACAAAACCAATGGGAAAACCAGAGTCCCCATAGATGCCCCACCCTCATGGATTTTATGTTTATTCCTTGGCACAGTGGAGGGAACTGAGGCTTAGAAGGTTCAAGTAACTTCCTCCAAGTAGCTCTTAGAGGCAAGAATGAAAGTGAGCTTCTTACCTTAGAGTTGGAGTCATGGAAAATTCCACTTTGTGTCTATTGATAGAGTTTTATTGGTGCCCAATCTTAACACATTCTTTTGCATCGGCCTATGTCTGTTTCCTGCTAGAAGGCAGAACTAAGTGGTTGTGACATTGACTATATGGGACACAAAGCTGAAAACATTCACTGTTCAGCCCATTACAGAATAACTCTGTTCTGCAGAGGCATGCTTAGTTTATGGGCTGCCTCGCTCCAATATTGTTAGATGTATGCAGGCTGGGATGTAATGGACCAGCGAGTCTCAAAGGATGCTAATTTTACCAAGGGATTCTTGGTTCTTCTGTAAACTGAGTGACTTACTTTAAAGGTTTTCTAAAGTTGGGCATCTGGAGAATATTTCATTTGAAGGGATCCGTATGCAATACACACAGGGAGGGAGGGAGAGAGACAGGGGAGAGGGAAGAAAAGATAGGGAGACAGAAGGAGAGGGGAATGGGGAGAAGGGCTCTTAGATTTAAACATCAAGGTTTTCCTCATAGGAAGAATAAATATTCATGATAAAGACTATGTCTGAAGCTAGGCACAGTAAAAAATAGAAAACACAGTCTATTATTAGTGTGGACATGGCGAAGGGGTGTGTGTGTGTGTGTGTGTGTGTGCGCGCGCGCGCGCGCGCGCGCGCGCCTGTGTGTGTACATGCAGAGGCCAGAGGAGTACATTGGGTGTCCTGCTCTGTTGCTTTACATTTCGCTCCTTTGAGACAGAGTCTCTCACTGAACCTAGAGCTAAGCTGGAAGTCAGCAAGGCCCCAGTGATCTACCTGCCACCTCCCTACACAGTGCGGGGATTATAGGCACACATGTACCCATACCTGTCTTCTCACAATCGGTGCTGGGGACTCACATTCGGATCCTACATGCTTGCACAGTAATTATTCTTGCCCACCGAGCTGTCTCTGCAGGCCCTAGTCTACTCTATTAAAATCAATTGTGTGTAAATCTGCCCCATCAGACCTACGTATTTAGCCTCATTGAGACCGAGGCTTGCAGCTGTAGGGCTGTTGGGACTCATCCCAGTTCTGATCCCAACAATAAGAACAGTGGTGATGGGTTTTGCAATTAGAATCTTAGCATTATTAGAATGAAATACAGCCAGGGTCACCCATGGTGCAGTTTAGCTAGGATTGTCTTCATCTGAGTCCTGAAAACCCGTAGTCTTGGGGAACCCCTTCCGTTGCAGGCAACAAGGACTGCTGGTCGACCCTTGCACATCTAGCCCAAGCCAGCAAGTAAGAGGTGAGCTGATGACCTGAGTTTGTGGAATCACCACGTCACAGATTTTTCAAACAAGCTTATTATTTGGTTGAGGCCCTCGGCGGGCTTGCTTGGATGGGATCCCAGATTCTCTATAAATAGACAGGAAATGTTCAGGAGCCTCAGAGCTGGGCTCTTCATCATTGAATTACGAGTTGTCCTGCTCCCTCCCTGTCACTCAGAATAGCCTCCCCCCCCCCAACCCCTAAGCACCAGAAAGAGCCAGGGCCCCGATGTACTGGAAGCAAAAGCAAGATGCAAGAACAAGAGACTCTTTAAGGTTTAGTCCCATTCCCTCATTTCTAACCAGGCTAAGAAGTGTTTCTTTGGGGCCTTTTAAGGAACGGGAGGCAGCAGCATTGTTGAACGGCTCAAAATGACTTTGGTTCTCTGTAGATTGCCCCAGTCAGAAGTGTGGATAGCAGCTTGTGGAATTTGACTGAGAGCTGTCTTTCCTTTGTATGGCCTATGCAAGGAAAATACAGCCTTGAGAAATATTTGCTCAAAGAATTTGGCACAGGAGCCTGAGCACGAAGGAGGAGGCACCCGGGAGGCCTAGATTGTCACCATGCTCCCTAGGGGAGGGAGAATTTGCAGCCACTTCTGGCCGGAGAACTGAGAATGATGTTTTTAAAATTGGCAGGTACACGGTGATGATGATTTATTGCAAACTGGAAACAAGATGATGAGATGGTACAGACCCTGGGCTAATGCAGTTCACACGGAAGGCCAGGCCGGAGAGCTGGGCGAAACCTGTCACCTCCAGGGCCTGCACTTTTCAAAAGTCATTTGCCAAACTCTTAGTAAGCACCCGCTTTGTGTCTGGCACAGTACAGGGTATGGCAAGGAGCAGAATCACACTGGGTTATAACTGTGGGGGAAGGCAGAGCATGTGGTAGATACTGTTAGGTCAGAAACGAGAAGGGAACCGGGAAGGGAGAAGGGGAGGGAGTGAGGAAGGAAGAGAGGAGAGAGGAGGGGTTTGTCAGGGTGGAAGGACAGAGGCGGAAAATAGAGAATCAAGGAGACCAGGTCGGCAGAGGTACAGGAAGCTCCTCTGGAGAAGTAGATTTAAACAGGAGTTTTTTTCAGCTAAGTCCTAAGAAAAGAAAAGAGCCAGTCATTTAAAGAAAGGAGTTAAAAACTTCTGGATAGTGTAAACTGTAAAAACCAGTTTTTACCAAATCGGTGCCCTGTGTCTCTCAATGATAAAAGACTGATAGAACTGATTGTTTAAAGACGGATATGTATTGCAATACGCACACGAATGATTCATCTTTGTAGACACGTTCCATTTGCTCGCCCAGCTGTGTGATTTTGTTTTTGTTAAGAGTCCTGGGCTCAGGTGCTGATTTCAGCCTCTCTCAGTGTCACCTGCCCGTTAAGAAGCTGCAGTGGACAGCATCCATGCAAGCACATCCCCAGAGCTGAAAGCACCAGCTTCAGCCGTGTGCAGCACAGGCAACCGAGCAGAGTCAGAATGCTTTTCTAAAGTGAAAATGAGATGAAAAGGATTGAGATGGAGACACGCGGTGGTTAAGTTAATCTTTAGGGGAGGGAAAACATGTCAGAGAATGTAAACCAGAACGGCCTAGCCCTGTTACAATTCTGCAAAGGGAATTAAATTCCTATGGAAAAACAAGGCTTCTGATTAGGAAAGGATTTGACTGCATAGAAAAATCTGGAACATTGGTCTATTAAAAATACTTGTAAAACCAGGGGAATCATGTAAGAAATTAGAGAGCTAAAAGAAGTGGGGGAGCTCAGGCTGTTGGAAATATAGTTATTATTTCAGATGCCGGATCATATTAGCAAGACCGTAAGGAAGAGAAAATTGCTTTGAATTCTGAGAAGCAACGCTTGTGATCAGGTAGCATATTTAATTCAAAGCAGCCTCCTTAACTCTTTGTAGGTAACTTAAAAAGAAGAAGAAATCTCAGGGCTGGAGATGTAGCTATGGTAGAGTGTGGGCTCAACATGCATCGGGCTCTGGGTACCATGGACACTGCTCTTGCAAAAGACCCAAGTTCCCAGTCCCTGTGTCCGGGAGCTCCCAACTGCCTGCAACTGCAGCTCCTGGGGGATCCACTGCTTCTGGCCTCCCATGTGCCTCCTGAACTCACATGCACATATCCATACACAGACACAAACACATACACATAATTTAAGATAAAATAATCTTTTTAAAAATTGCTATTTATCAAGAGACATCCAGATTAGTAAAATAATCTATTGCCATGCCAAACATACTTGAAATTGTAAAGTAAGCAGGGTAGAGCCTGACTAGGACTTCAATTTTATATATACACACACACACACACACACACACACACACACACACACACACACACACGCTCTTTGTGAGTGCCTCCAAGGCACCTCTTTCTTATTGGACATAACACAGAGCAGGCTGGGGACATTTGCAGACTACCACCCATGGCCACCCACCCCTGATAGCTGCAGTTGAACAAAGACACACACACACACACACACACACACACACACACACACACGAAACAAAGTCAAACATACTGAGAAAAGCTGTCCTATGTAAATATTCTAAGCATATTTAGAAGGAAACAAAATGAATGGAATTTGGGCTCATTCTAAAATGTTATGGGCAGTGGTTTTTTGCAAAGAATAATCATTTAGCAATTCACATTGGTTTGAGTATACTGGGACAGTATCTCCATCTTCCATCTTTTTTTTGTTGTTGTTGTTGTTGTTTTTTTGTTTTTTGAGACAGGGTTTCTCTGTGTAGCTTTGTGCCTTTTCCTGGAACTCACTTGGTAGTCCAGGCTGGCCTCGAACTCACAGAGATCTGCCTGCCTCTGCCTCCCGAGTGCTGGGATTAAAGGCGTGTGCCACCACCGCCCGGCCTTATCTTCCATCTTTTAAAGAAACTGTTTTGATGTAAACTCAAATGGAAGTTAGTGAAGGCATGTATGATTAATTTCTTCTTATTTTTTTTTCCGACAAAGCCTTCTGGAAGGTGTCTTTGTTCATCTGCAGCTATCAGTGGTGGGTAGCTAGGGGTGGTAGTCTGCAAATGTCCCTGGTCTGCTCCATGTTATGTCCAATAAGAAAGAGGTGTCTTGGAGGCACTCATAAGGAGCCTTTGGGGAAAACAAACAAACTAACTAACAAAAACAAGGAGCGATTGGACTGTTTGGACAAACCCCTCTTCCCTCCTCCTGAATACCTGATGTCCAAGGATCCAATTTCAGAGCTCAGCAAAGAGGAAGCTGTACTGAAACCGGCTGCATGCAACTGTGGGATCTGCCAATGCAGGAAAATAACAGATTTCCCTGATGCACCCTCAGTAACAAAAGTAACAAAGTAACAGAGAAGCTAGGTGGGGTGTCTCCATAGAGAAGGGTTGATTCCTATTAGAACAAGGCACCAAACCCACTTCATTTCCTTCCCCACTAGACAGGACATTCACTTCCCGATGCTGTTGCCTTCTTAAACTGTTCTCCTTTGGACCAGCTTTCTGAATCTTGAACCACATGGATCTCTACTACCTTGGGGCTCTTGGATGGGCTCTCCCCTCCTTTGCCTTTCTTCTTAGTTCTCAAAACAGTTGAAATATTCTCATTTCAGTGAAGCCTTCCCTGAGCACTTGCTTTAAGAGCCTCCCCCGACTTGCCCTCCACACCACAGCATTAAACTTTATTTTCGTCAGTGTTTATTACCAGCACATGCTATCTTGTTTCTGAATTATTTTGTTTTCTTTGTCATCTTGCTACAGGATGAGAGTTCCATTAGAACAAGACTTTTCTGAGAGCCAAAATTATTGAAAGGTGAACGGAAAGCTACTGAATAAAAAGTGGGTGGCTTGTTAGATCTGTGGATGAATGGAAGGATGGATGAGTGAATGGGCAGATAGATGAGTGGATGGATGGATGGATGAATAATGGATAGACAGATAAATGAATAATGGATGAATAAATGGATGGATGAATGGATGGTTGAGTGGACAGATGTATAGCTCATACATAGAGGGATGGAGAATGAATGATGGATGGATGGATGGATGGATGGATGGATGGATGGATGGATGGATGGAGAGCTAGATGGCAGGATTAATGCCTGGATGGGCAGGCAGATGGACACAAGGAACTTCTAATTAGGGTAACTTTATCTAGGGATATTTTTCTTGGGTAAAGATCAGACATTAAATCTTGGACTCAAACACTTTCATGTAAGAAGAAGTTTATCCATGTGGCACCAGATGTACAGGTAAAGGGGAAGAAGGGCAGGGGACAAAAACAAAACAAAACAGAGCATCGGAGAGAAGCTACCACATTTCACCAAGATAGGATGGCATGTACCTTAATATACATATTTTCACTTCGTAAATAGCATTGTTCTGTTTCTAGCCTCAAATGTCAACTCAGTGTCTCCAAGCCAGTGTTTCTATATAATGTCCCCTCACTCACATCTGCCGAAATAACCTTGATCATGTCATGCTACTCCATGCCCTGCTGCTTCTAGGTTGCTCACTCCCATGATGATCTTCACCCTACAAACAGGAGAAGAGCCCTGTGCTACCATGGATGACTTATTTAAGATGATGATTTTGAAGGCTTAGCAGATGGCTCATGGATAAAGGATTACTGTGCACACATGAGGACCTGCATTCAGATACCCAAGAGCCACATAAAATCCTGTGCTCCTGTGGTGCTGTGGATGGGAGAAGCAGAGATAGGAAACTCCCTGGGCTTCCTGTCCAGGCAGTCTAGTCAAATTTGTGAGTTACTCTATGTAGATTTATGCTAAAACCCAGGGAATTTCAGCAACACAAATTTCCTCCTTCTCTGAGGGTTTGATCTTGTGAGAGTGATTGCAACTGTTCAAATGTCAAGGGCCATGGCCTGTCCAACGGGCATTGTTCTAGGAAGGTGAGCAACATTCCAATCATCAAAAAGTCAGGGTTGAGGGACAGTACTGTAATCTGTACTACTGACCAGGCGAATTAACAATGAAAATCACTGGGTACTACCTTTCAGGACTGTCTCAATGCTGTAAAGACATTTTATGTCTTCTATGGCCTTTCTCTAGGCTACTTTTCCTAGGAGACTCAAAGAATAAAGAGCCCCAGGAAAAGTCCTCATCTAAATCATTGTCCAAGAGATTATGTCAGGTCAAAGCCTGAGAAACCCAGAACCATGAACCAAGCCAAGTATATCCACAATTGGGAGGAAACTCCCTAAAGGTCCAAAGTCAACAGAAACCAGGTCAGTGGAGAAAGTTAGAGTGAGTGGCCTCTCATGGCTCACCATGATGGGACATTCAGAACTATGGCTCATGGTGCTTTGGGCTGGACCATCAACTCTTAAGTGAAAGTTTTTGCCTTACAAGGGACATTTGGTGATGTCTGCAATAATTTGTCACTACATTGTATGGTATTTCTCCTGGCAACGGGTAAGTCCAAGTAAAGGATACAAGAGCAGTCTATAGGGCAAAGGATGGCTTGGCCAAACAAAGGAGGAATGACCTAGCCCAGAAATTGGTAACACTGAGGATGAGGGATGCTGGAATGCATCTGAAAGTTTTAAAAGGGTGCCTTTATCATCAGCGGTCTTGGAGTCAGGGCTTACATACTTGAAGCTTCCAGGTGCCTAAAGTTCAAAATCCCAGGAGATGTGCCCAAGAGAACAACCCCCAAGCTAGAAGACCTTTGAGATGCAAGAAAAGAAAAATGGAGAAAATATTCAACCAGCCATTTCCAGCAGCTATTTGCCAAACAGTATGCTTATTAGCCAATTACAGAAGAGATTTACCGACTGGAATTGCATGTTCATTTATGTAGGGCCCAAACTGTTTCCTCCCCAGCCACTAGCAAACTCCATGGGGCTTTAATGTGACTGTAGACCGAGTCAGCTAATAGAGCTGGGGTGCTAATGGGAATCCAGGATTTATTCTTTAATTGTTTCTGTGGCTCCCCATCTTGGGGAGGTATTTGTCTTGGTACACAGACACCAATAGTGAACTGTAACACTACACCCAGGATCACGAGGGCTCTTTTTAATTATTAGTTCATCTGTAATTATAGGCAAGTTCCCTTTATTATTCAGAGATTCCTGAAAACATTTTAACATTTTAATTGGAATGGTCAATGTTCTTTCCCTGACTATGTCCCAAGGTCTGCCCTAGTGATCAAAGTCTATGCTGCCATTGGGGTAATATGAGCAGCTGATGTTCTAAACCAACTCATAAGCATTATTTAAAATTTTGGATTTGAGGTGGGTTTTTTTTTTGTTGTTGTTCAAGACTTATGGCCCAGTTACTTATGGGGTCAAGTAGAGCACTAAAGAATTTAATTAGAAATGTCCTCTCTAACTCTGGATGGCTGTAAAGCTCGTGAGGTTGTCCCTGGAGAGCTGAGAGTCAATGGCCATGCGGATGGAGTATATTTTTTTAAGCTCATAATAAGAAGGAGCTACATGGGGTAGAGACCATGGCTCAGTCAGTAAAGTGCTTGCCATAAAAGCATGAGGACCTGAGTTCGATTCCCCAGAACCCATGCCAAAAAAGCTAGCTGTGACAGTGTGAATCTGAACGTCACCTCTGAAGAGGTGGAAACAGGAGGATTCCCAAGGGTCCCTGGCCATCCAGGTTAGCTGAATTGGTGAGCTCCAGGTTCAGTGAGATAACCTGCCTCAAAATATAAGGGAAAGAGCAACTGAGGAAGACACCCAACATCAACCTGTGACATCAGGTGCACCTAAATGCACACATGCACACATACAACAGAAGAAAAGAAAACAGAAATGAAACTGCAGCTGGGTATGTTGGCTGATGCCTATAATTTTAGCACCTGGGAGGCAGAGGTAAGAGGGTTGAAAGTTCTGGTCTTTGAACATCGTGGAGGGGAGTGGATCTTCTGTTGTGATGTAGGGGTCTTGACAGTAGGAGAGGAGGAAATGAGAAAAGAAGAGAGAAGACCTACTCAGAGGGTAAGGATAGGGATGTGGGCCTCTCGTTCCGCCTCAGAGGCTGGCCCAGGCCACTCCACTCAAGCCCTTCTCTGGTTTCAAGGCAGAACTTCAGGGAAGGACTTTGGATGTGTTTGGGTTTGTTTTTTTTTTTTTTTTTTTTTTTGCATATTCATGGATGTTTGGGACACACAGAAATATGGAACCAATAAAACCATATAAACCAGTCACTTACACGAGAGGAAATGCAGGGTTTGGAGGAACTAGAGGGAAGACAGCCTTGGCTGACCCTTGCAAGTCACCTGAGAATGTCCCCTGAGTTGTTGATTTTGATGGATCTGTAGGAGTTACCTTCAGTGTACCCAGAAGAAGAACAAGGAGGGAATAGGAGCTCCCATCAGGGGGCACACCTTGTGTACAAACATCAATCAGGATGGTCCATGAGAGCCTGAGATATACACATATTTCTCTGTACCCACCTAGAAAGGCTGTTCATTTGGGAGCCAGATGCTTGTCTGACATTCATTCTAGGCCCGCTCACCATCCAAGCTCCAACAGGTCTAGAATGTGAAAGCATGGTGTTTCAGCCATCTGGGAGATCTAGGAAGCCAGTGCTGGGCAGTTCAGAAAGTCTGTCATGGGAGGTGGAGGGGAAGGGCTTGTTGTGTGGGAAAACTTGGCTGGCGGTGAAAGTTGGAGGTACTTCATATCCTTCCTTCTGCTGCTGGTTCCACCCTCCTATTGACAGCAGATGGATAAAACACTAAGAAACGTCATGTTCTTTGGGGCTGATAATACAGACATCACACTCCTGTGGGCGTAATAACTCTCCATTTTGTTTTGTTTTGTTTGACATATAGGTTTGTCTCATATAGGTAGCTCATGTGGCCCTCAAAGTCACTAGGTAGCTGGGGATGACTTTGAACTCCCGATCCTACTGTCTTCACCTCTTGGGTGCTAGATTTATAGATGTGAAGCACCATACCCAGTTCATGCTGTACTGGGGGATCAAACCCAGGTCTTTGTCATGCTAGGCACTGAAGTTCTACCAACTGAGCTAAAATTATCATCCCTGTCTTCACAATTTCTACTATGATAGCTACCTTTAGATGTCTCTCTAAGCCTGGGGCTTTAGCTGGTAGCCTGTTCTGCAGGATCATCTTTTAGCATACTTGAAAGTTGGGTTTTAGAGACAACTTTAACTCACGTTGCATTTGTAAACTAAATGCACTAACAGTAATTAAAGCATGTTGGTTCATGAATAATACACTATTTTACAACTATTTGCAGGGTGTAATGAGACGCGCTACTAAACTGACAATGAGCACTCCATTGTGTGATTGCCAACTGTTTTATAAGATATTGAACATATTCATTTATTTTATTATCATGTGTATTATCAAGCTATTCCTTTTAATAAATTAATTTTCCAGACGTCTCTGGGGTCTTTGTTTGTAATCTGGCGGAGGGCAGAAAGGAAATGAATTGGGTGGTCTGTGGTGCTGAGCTAACAATACTTGGTATCTTACAAAGAAGTCTCACCCTTGGTGGTCCCTGGAGAGAGTACTGTGTGTGGCTTTCAAGTGTGAAGAAATGTGTTGCCCTCAGCCAAGGTCAGTTGTAAACAGCTACTGGGACCTTAGTGACAAAGACGTTGCTCCTGAGTGAAGGAACTGAGAGGATGGGCAGGTTTGTGACATGTGAAAGTGTGTGCAGGTGTGCACGTATGCCAGTGTGTGCAGGTGTTCATGTATGTCAGTGTGTGCAGGTGTGCACGTATGTCAGTGTGTGCAGGTGTGCACATATGTCAGTGTGTGCAGGTGTGCACGTATGTCAGTGTGTGCAGGTGTGCATGTACGTCAGTGTGTGCAGGTGTGCATGCATGTCAGTGTGTGCAGGTGTTCATGTATGTCAGTGTGTGCAGGTGTGCACGTATATCAGTGTGTGCAGGTGCATTTGGAGGTCAGAGAACAACCTCACCTATTTTTTTTTTTTGTGAGAAAGAGTCTCTCCTTTGCCTGGACTGCTCTCAGAATGCTGGGCTGGCTGGTCAGTGACCCCTCCAGGGATCCCCCTGTCTCTGTTTCCCTAGTGCTAGGCTGACAGGCACATGCCACCATACTCGTCCTTTTTAAAACATGGGTTCTGAGGATCACACTCATGTCCTTGTGCCTGCAAGGCAAGTGTTCTATCAACTTAGCTGTCTCCCTTGCTCGGTGATGCATTTATTAGCATGTTTAATGAATGTAAAAATTGAGGTTTGATCCTTTTCACACACTTAGGTCTAAATCCAATTATGTAGTTATAAAATGTCAGTGTGCTTCCAATGGGGGCTTTCATTGTCATCCCAGCTCCTTGGAGTGAGGCAAAGTTATGAAATAAGAGGTCTTGCACCCATTCGGTGGGTCTTTTTTATTTCCACACCCATGTTTTTAATGTTAAAACTTGTTTCTTGCCAGGCAGTGGTGGCCCAGCATTCGGGAGGCAGAGCCAGGCAGATCTCTGTGAGTTCGAGGCCAGCCTGGTCTACAGAGTGAGTTCCAGGAAAGGCACAAAGCTGCACAGAGAAACCCTGTCTCGAAAAACAGAACAAAACTTGATTCTTGGTGGGACTTCTTTCTGGTTTATATCTGATAATTATTTAAAAACACAATGTACAGAGAACTCACACCCAGTTCTACCCGGGGAACCAGATCGGAATACCAACCCAGTAGCCTTTTCCTTTCCTCAACCTTGCCCAGTTAATCCGATAGCCTCATTGGGGCTTAGCTTTCTGAATTTCAATGCCCTGCCCTAGACGAGCTCATTGGCAAAGAGTGAACAAGCCACATATCTGAGCTTTCAGCTTCTTGATTTTTCACCCATGTGTTCACCGTACCTTGGTTGTGTCTGTTAGCATGCCCAGGTATTCCCTCATCCCCTTTCACTGGAGGCAAAACTAATGTGACTGTAGAAAAAAAAATGGCATTCCTCATCTTAACTTGCTTTTCAGTGAATTTTTTAAATCAATATTTGAGTGCTCAGGCAGTAAAGTGCTTAGCATGCAAACAAGAAGACCTGAATTTGATCTTCGGATCCCACATAAAAGAGCCAGGCACGGTGGTACGGCACACTTGTAATCCTGGGGCTGGGGAAATGGAGAGAGGTGGATCCCCGGGGTTTGCTGGATAGCCAGCCTGCCTTACTTAGCCAGCCCTGGCCAGTAAGAAACTCTGCCTCAAAAGAACAAGTTTGGGGCTGGGAAAGCTGGCTCAATGGTAGGAGTACTTGCTGATCTTCTAGAGGACACACTGGGTTCCCAGAACCCACACAGGGCAGTTCACAACCACCTGCAATTCCAGCTCCAGGGGATCCAGTGCCCTCTCCTGAACACGGATGACACCCAGATACATGGCATATACTTACACTGACACACATGCACACATATAAATTAAGAATTAAATTAAAATCTTTAAGAAAACGGAGCACACGGCACCTGAGGGATAACACCTGAGGTTGGTTATTCATGAAAGATGAGATACAACCTTAGAAATGTGGGCTAGAACAATTGTCTCTGAAAGAAATCTCCAGGTTCTGAAAATGGTCTTCACAGTGAGTTTATGAGAACTATTTTCGCATGCTTTATCATATACATTATGGATTTTTTTATTGTGTGTGTGCATGTATATGTGTGGGTGCATGTGCACATGTGTCTGCATGTGTTTGGAAGCCAAAGTTCGAAGTCTTTCTCAGTCATTCTTCTCTTTATTTTTTTGTGACAGCAACTCTCAGTGAGCCTAGAGCTTGTCAGTTAAGCTAGATGAGCCGGCTAAAAATCCCACTGGATGCTGTTTCTATGTCCTCAGTCCTAGGGTTACAGGCATATACTACCATACCTGTTTCTTTTATGTGGGTTCCGAGGAATCAGACTCGGGTCTACATAGGCACTCACCGTGCCCACCTTGGCCCCTGGCAGGTTGGCTGGCCCGCAAGCCTGCTCCTCCCTCTCCCTGGGCCTCAGGCTGGTCTGGTGTGCACATGCCTACACCTCCAGATCCCCGGGTCCGGTATCCACAGCTGTGGGCTCTGACACCTCAGGGCCTTCCTTCCAAGGCAGGGTCTGGCTTGGGTCCCCGACTCAAAGCTCTTTGTAGACTAGGCCATCTTCCTACCTGACTGTTTTCAGTCTTTAAAAGGAGCGTGGTGGAGGGGGCATCTTCAGGTCAGTTGGGCACAAGAAGGATCATCGTATGTCCCTGATTGCTTAGCTGTAGAATCAGATCTGACCTGGGATTATCCCCTTGAGTAATGTGGCTTCTTGGGATTGTAGCATTCTTTCAAGCCAATAATCTTGCCCACTTGGCTCAAGACCACCCAGCCAGGTAAGGCTGAATCAGACTGACTTCCTGCAGCTGAGGCCTCCCCCACTGGACAGTCAACACTCTGAGCCCCGTCTATGGGTCATGTGTCCTGTGAGCTACTTCTGCCTCTTGGTGTGATACCCATAGGAGGTGGCCACCTTATCTAGGCTAAGGACAGAAGTCAAGGCCAAACCAATGTTGGAGAGAACACATCCCTTGTCTTAACCACCTCCTGCATGCAATCTTCAGGAAAACTCTTTGAAACTTAATTCCAGAAAATCATCTAAGTAAAAAGTAAGGCTAGTTCTTCAAATGAGGACTTTCCTCCAGGTTCCCCAAACACATGTATGTCTACTGAGTAGTTACAAGATCAGTGGATAATTACTCACAGGTGCCCTGAGTGATTGATGCTCATCTCTTAAGAATTGAGGATTCAAAGCAGTGTTTTTAATAATTTTTTTCTGTAAGCAACTATCCTGCAAATTGATAAGGCTCCCTTTTAATTAGATGGTGGGGCTGCATGCTTAATGCTGCATGCAAAGGGTCTATAAAAATGAAGTTAAATTAACACATGGACTACTGTTAATTCCATGCTGTAGAATTCAGGGGTTTTTTTCTAAGAGAAAGCAAAGGTAGGAACCCTGTCGCTGCTCTGTCAAGATTAAACCCAGCATCTTGCATTCTGAAATGGAGAAAAGGGATGCAAGGGGTACCAAAGGTTTTTCCCTGGATCCTCGGCAGGCTACCATTGCCCTGGATAGTTTGATCGACAACCCCACATCTGGAGCCTGCTTGTGTCTGCCATCTCCTCCCTCCCCTCTCCACAGATGGATGGAGGTAGCACTGCACAGCCTACACGCTGCACACCATTAGCCCTCCCTCACTGCCCAGCGCAGAACAACGGGCCCCAGTCTTCAGGCCGTTCATAATATTCTGACACTTTTATAGCTCCCCTGCTCTCTGCCAGGGCTGGCAGCTCCCTCAACACGCAGAGCAAATTCCACAGACAATAGAAAGACAGCTCTCACTGCAGATGAAGGGTCAGGGAGCTCTTTAACAGGCCATCAAAGAGACACCCTGCAAAATGCCTGCCTTCCAGATGAGTGGTGGGCGCCCACAAGACTGTCCTCTGACAACTGAGTTATTGCTTATTTTGTGGCCACACTAAAACCTGTTGCCAGGGGACAGAATAGCCCATTCTGATCTGGAGTAGGAATGTAAAATGAAAATGATCCGACTTCTGCCATGTCCATGATCTCTGTTAAAGATAAAATTCACTGATCCAGGTGTTGTCTGTCTGACTTTTTTCTTCTTTCCTTCTTTCTTTCTTTCCTTCCTTCCTTCGTTATTTAAATTTTTTCTTTGATAATTTCACAATGTACTCAATGCATATATCTCCCTCCTGTCCCTGTCTACCCTCATTCTACTCCCTACAAGATCTCTTTTTCATGTTCATCTGTTTTGTTTGTGACCCACTAAATTTAACTATGGCTGTTTGTGTGACCATGATTTTGGCTCCTATTGGCCTTAGCAGATACACAACTTAACAAAAAAAAGTTCTCCGTCTATTAAAATCTGTCAGTAACCAATAGCTCATTAATCAGGTGTAAAGCTTTGTGAGTCCCTCCCTGGTCCATTGGCAGGACCAGTCTTGTGTTGTCTCAATGTTGATAACTGTATCGTTTTGAGGATATGCTCATCATGGTTGTAATTGAATCTAGAGGAAGGCTAGAGTCACAGCTCTTTCCTCTGTCTGCCTGCTCTTACACACCTCCAGCCCCTTCCTTCTGCAATATTCCCTGAGACTTAGAAGGAATAAATGTCCTGTTTGGGGATCAGCCCTCTACTCTCACTTATTCCCAGCATCTTGGGCACCATCATTTACCACACAAAGAGGCTTCTCTGCTTAAGGCTGAGAGTAGCTTTTGTCTGTGGATAGAAACCGAGATTTGGTTAAACAGTAGGAAGTTGCTTAGCTAGATTTATGAACTCCACGGGCATGGGCTGTTAACCAGGCTTACAGTACCAGGCATGGGTTCCTTCCCATGGAGGGAAATTAGAGAGTGGCTGGTTACCTCCACACCACTCATGCCACAACTGCACAGGTGAGCACATCTTGCCCAGTCGGTTGGTTTTATGGTTCATGGTGTTCACAGCTGGGCAAAATGACAGATGCTTCACCTCTCCAAACAGCATATGCAAGAAGTTTCTGGCTTGATCCCAGCTTGCTTTCTCTATATCTTGCAACCAAGGTATGGGATATGTGCTGTCATGGAGAATGCTGGTTAGAGGGTCAATTATCTTGTTACTTGGTTATTCATATTATTACTGTAGACTGTGTGCTTTTAGTCCTATTCACCTCTAACAGAATTTAAACAACTCTGGAAATGTTCTAAAACCAAAATAACACTGTTATCAGATTCTGAGAAGAACGCCGCTGTCTGCTCACAATTTCTCCTCATACCAATTGGTATGTGAGCATGTCCGTGGGCAGGTGTGTTCACCCCAAGTGCTTTCACATGCGAAGGTCAGAATTTAATATAGGGATCCCCCTCTGTTGTTGTCCACCTTACTGTTTGAAGGAAGGTCTCTCAGTAAGCCTGGCACTGCCATTTCATCTTAGACTGGCTGCTCAACGAATCAGGAGGATCCTCTTGCCTCTGCTCTTCCTGTTCTGGGGCTACAGACATATGTCACCACACCAGGGGTTTATGTGAATGCCGAAGATCTGAACTCAGGTCCCCATGCTTGCACAGTGGCACCTTACCCACTCAACCTTCTCCCCAGCTCCTTCCAATAATATGTACAACTAATGACCTCATCCAAGGCTTGCTGACGAGCACAGCTGTTTGTACAACTATTCTTGTACTTTCCTAACCATGTCGTTTAAAGACTTTCCTTGTGTAGAGATGAGATGGAGAAAAATCTCAAGGCTCTGGCTTACCACTTAGCACAAATTGAGCAGGCAACCATAGAACACACTGTAGGAAGGGGCTAGTCATATCTACACACAGCAGATTTGCCGGTGTTCGTTGTAAATGTTCAAAGTTAATAGGACTGCCCCAAGGAAGAGAGGTAAGGAGTTGAACAAGTACAGGATGTGATATAACCTGGGTGGAAAGTTAAACTCTAGAGAGGAAGGTGTCTTTTGAATATCATTTGGCTGAAGCCACACAGAAGCAATGTGTGTATACAAAGCTCTGAAGGAAATATAAACAACTACTTGGTTATTTTTCCTAAGGAAATGATAACAATCCCCCCTGATTTTGCTTTTCAGATATATTTTTCATTATACAATGCGGCCCTAAAACTTCCACTCAGTTCCTAGGAACCTGAAAAACTGTCCCCTTTCTGTCAGTATCCGAGCTCAGAGACCTTTCTAGAAATCAGCTATGCATCCCAGCCGGCTCACAGGCTGGCTGTAACACTCAGTGACACAGGCATGTGGTTTGACTGCTGACACGTTTCCTTCTGTTCCTACGACTCTTGCTTTTTTGAAAAGTGAGAGAGCTAATACTCCTCCGGTCGCAGAAAATGTGGGAACTCAGTACGAGAACGAATGGACAACTTCACTGACATTTTGCTCTGCAGACAGAACTAATTCCGTTGCTGTTTACTTCCGGCCATCTTTCTCACGGCATACAATTTCCATGGATAGATGCATGGATAGGGGCCGGGAGATGACTCAGTGTGTGGAGTACTTGTGGTGCAAGGTGGAGAGGCTGAGTTTAGAACCACAGCAACCAACAGTAAGCCATGCATGGTGGAGTGGAGACTGGTGGATCCCTGGGGCTCCCAGACCAGCTAAGCCTTGCTAAACCTGTGAGCTCCAGTGAAAGACCCTGTCCTAAAAAAATAAGGTGAGACCATGGACAAAGACACCACATGTCTGCCTCTGACTTTCACACACGTACACGCCACCTGACACACAGGTACACACAAGTAATTTAAAGACTTGAAAAGTAGATGCAGAGGTAGCTGCTTACCTAACAGAACTGGGATTGTACTCCACAACCTTTTTGATAACTGACATTTTTACCAGCAGTTTGTAAGCATCACTCAGTCAGTCGTATTTCTGCCACTGACGTTATCATCGGGTCCTCGAAAGGCTTGTCTGCCAGCCCAAACATGTCAGAGGAGTTCATGTTCTCACTATTGCTATCATTGTTATTGCTTCAAGAGATGCATTCCCATCTGTGCCTGAGGGATGCTGCTGCTGCTTATAATTGGGATCAGAGCACAGTGGCCTGTGCTCAACAGATAACAGATGTGGAGCTGAAGACAATTGAATTGTTTATTTTCCTAACATTTATTTATGTGTGTGTGTGTGTGTGTGTGTGTGTGTGTGTGTGTGTGTGTGTGTCTGTGTCTGTGTCTGTGTGTGTGTGTGTGTGTGTGTGTGTCTGTGTGTGTGTGTGTGGTATGTACCAGCCATGGCTCATGTGTAGAGGTCACAGGACAATTGGCAGTCCCCTCCTTCTACCTGTGGTCCTGGCTGGGAAGGGGACTGAAGTCATCAGGTGAGTTAAGAGGGCCTTCACCTGTCGCACTATCTAGCCAGTCCCAATTTTTTACTTTTAGTAACAGAATTTCTCTGATTCATTAGAATATGAATGTGATTTGGATTTCACACACACCGCACACCCCCCCACCCCACCCCACCCCATAGCCACTTTCATACTTATCAACTGTCCAGGCTCTAGAATGGCCCTGTTTTAGGTTTTATACATAGAAGTTGAGTTTCTGGGTCAGGGTTTTTGCATTGTTTTGTGTGTACATTTTTTACATGTGTGTGCAGGTATGAGTAGGCCATAGGGCAGTGTTTGATGTCTTCCTCCATCACGATCTACCTTATTTTTCTGAGATAATATCTCTCATTGCCCTGGGGCTTCTCAATTTGATTTGGCTCAGCTGGATGGTCAGTTAGATCCAGGGACTCTGTCTACCTGTCTTCACGTCTCCAGCACCAGATTACAAGTACATGCCTGGCTTTTAAAAACATGCATTCTTGGCTCAAACTTGGGTCTTCCTGCATGTGCAGCAAGCATTTTACAGACTAACCATTTCCTACACCCTGGTTTGGACTAACTGTAATGATTATTGTGATTTTTATTGACTTCTTTATTCTAAACAATGATTCTTGGTCTCTGTTCTGAATGTTCTAAATGTGAACATGATAGTCTACGCAGATGCCTTTTGTGTCAGAGAATTCTTGACAGCAAACAGGGTGACACATCTGAATATTTTAGGTGCTTATCTGGGGAAGCTCTGTCCAGCCTTCCTCCAGGAAAGGAATCAGCTGGCCGCTGTGCAAAGCAGCAAAAGGCCAGCATTTCAGCCCACAGGCCCTCGAATCTAGGCCAGCCCAGGTAGAAGTCCCGAGAACTGAGTCTGAAGTGGGCGGGGAAGGGGGCAGGGGGCTGTCTCAGCACACCAGGCAGACTCCCAACCATGCCCTGGTGCTGCCAGGAAAGCCTTCAGATTCTCCCCAGGGCTTCTGACACAGCAGAAGAGCAAGCACCAGGCAGAGGCCGACCGTCCGGCCGGCCCAAACTTCAGCTGGCGCCTTGCTGTTTTCTGCATTCAGGCATTTTTATTTCGCTGATACAGGGTTCCTGGGCTTCTCTGCCTTGGTTCCAGGTGGAAGGAGCGTTCCACACCCAGGAACTTTCCCAGCATCCGTTCTCAAGACTTGTGCTACTAAGTGCCAGGCAAGCAGGTCATCTGAGGAAAATAAACAGTGAAAAACACCTGTCACCCCCCTCCCCATCTCCTCCCTCAACACACAGCAGAGGTAAAAGCCAACCAAGTGGGCACTTCAAGACAAGTTTCTTGTCGGTAACTACTGTGGACCAGAAAATGTTCTGTATTGTTTGAAACTTGCAGCCTCCATGCTACTTTAAGAAAACCAACACCCCCTCTCCTGAAAGCCTTATGTAAATGTATTTACCCAATCCTTCTCTAAAACAAAACTATGGTGAGGACCTTAATTCCAATAACAACAACAATCATGAATCAAGGTGTATCTGTCTATCTATTTACTGAATATATGATCACAAAGGCATTGAAAGATATAAAACTAATTTATTTATTTCCAAATATATAAATTTATGAAGGAAGCAAGACACAAATAAATTTGAAAATGCACTTTCAAAATGGAAGAAAACACATCAGAATGTTTCCACCAGTCGTCATGAGGCAAATGTGGTCCTGTGTGTTTTTCTGATCCCGCCCCGCCTCCCCACACTGAAATGCTAAGCATGCAGATGAGTTCTCTCATCAAAGCAGCAATGCATGTTGCTTAAAAGACAAATGATTCAGAGATCACTTCTAAGATCAATGCTTTTTCGATAGGACTTCTTAAATGAAGCAATTGTATAAATCACATTCAAAGGAGAAGACACATGTAGACAAATTCTTTTTTATAAACTGTGTGTATGAACTGTGAGTGCTGTACATATGTAGTGTATGTGCACACATGTACAGCCATGAGTGTACAGGTTGGCCAGGAGAGAATGTTGGGTGTTCTGATTGATCACACTTGGTCTTATTTCCTTGAGACAGAGCATGTCACTGAACCTGAGTTGATGGAGAGCAAGCCCTAGCAATCCTCTATCTTGGCTGCCAACAGCACTTGTGATGATAGGCATTCACGGCTACTTGTAGTTGTTTTACCTACATGCTTGGGATTTGAACTCAGGTCCTCACGTTTGTGCAGCAAACTGCACAGGTTTGTTCAGCAAACCTGCTGAACCATCTCCCTAGTCTCCTCCGGTAAAGCCTTAATGAAATCTTTTAAAAAGTTTTATAGATGTCTAGATGTAGACAATAAAGCAAAAGAAAGCAAGAGGGGGTACTGGAGGAGGGACAAGAGAATGCGCAAATGCTGTGACTATGGGGGACTGGGTCAGAGACAGATGGGCTCAGAGCACAAGGTCACACAAGAAGTCGTGACCTCAGGGTCTGGTGGCTTCCTCACTGATGCAAAGGAAGAATCACATTGATTACCAGTAGTGGGAGATGTAACTAACTACACAAAACAACTTTGTAGTAAGTCAATGGCAGAATGCACTCGTAAACACTTAGGAAATGGAACTCAGTAAAAGTTAATTTTCTCCACCAGGATGCCCAGCATCCAATGAGACATCACCTTAACTGCAACATCTTAGGACAAGTTCTCAGCGAATCTCAGATAAAGTGGGGTAACTCCTTGGGGTAGAGGCCTCTCTCCTGTGAATGAGTGATGGAGAGTCACTATTTGCATATTCCTATCTCATCCATTCAAAGTAGCTTTGCTCCCTTATTCTAAGATGCATCGGGAGACGACCCCGTAAACACAATAGTGAGAAAACAGACAACCTCTCTGATTGGTGTGGCATAAATAACATTTAATAAATGCAGACAGTATGTCAGCTACCAAGATGTGGCCCTCTGGGAACTCCCAACTAGTGTTGTGAGCACAGGAGCCAATGAGAACCAAAGATATCTGGAGTATTCATTTTGGTCTGGGTATCAGATTCAGATGAGGTCACTGCCTTGCTGCACTGGTGACTGGAAAGGAAGAGAAACAGGATGCTCTTTGACTGAATACCAGTAAAGATGAGACACCCCGACTAGACTGCTCTTTTCCCACCCAAGCCCCCTCTCTCTGCACTCACTCTCAATTTCCATGCTAATTAAAACTGTGAACTCTACCCTGTGGGAAAATGAAGGACAGATGCTTAGGCTGGCTGCTAGGGAATATTATGCATAAATAGACATAGCTTGTGACAAGATGATGTTGAAATAAGTTTGAAACAGTCAATAGCACACAGCATTGACAGGGCTGTAAACACACACACACACACACACACACACACACACACACACACACACACACACACACACACGCTTCTGGTCAGCATGTCATCATTGAAACATAGCAGCCCTGTAAGAGTTTCTGGGCTCCCTGAAAACTGATGCTAGGTTTTTGGTTTCTGAGACAGGATTTCTCTGTGTACCCTTGGTTGTCCTGGAACTCACTCTATAGACCTGGCTGCCCTCAAACTCACAGAGATCCGCCTGCCTTTGCCTCCTGAGTGCTGGTATTAAAGGCGTGCACCACCACTGCCTGGCTGGGAAATGAATACTTAAAAGGAAAAGTGTATATATTTGGAGGTGCTAACTGAGATATTAGTTCTAACAGTACAAACTAGAAGTTACCTGAATGTCCCATAGTAGAAACCTGGGCCTATAATGATATCCTGCATTATCTCTTAGGCATCTATTAAAGTCATAGAAAGACTTGAAAAACAATATGATTTTTTGTGGGGCAAGAAATTAGAGCAGGAGTACAAAAATCAAATGCTTGAGCCAAAAGCAAAGACTTGAGAGGTAATATGGAAAGACAACATAATCTATATTTAAATTTAGCAATATTACTAGGCTTCCTTTTTCTAAAGAGTTACCTTTTGCTGTTGGTATCTCATTTCACGAATTCAGCAATTCAGACCAAATTCTTCAATGATCATAAGGATCATATTTAATGACCTTAGTATTCTGAAGTGATTTCAGCTACTAACTGGGGTACGTTGGGAGGCACAGAGTCACTGTACAGGATACATAGGTATTGCTATTTTAGGTTTTTGTTGATTTGTTTGTTTGTTCAACATAAACTTAGAAAAGTGATGAGAATTGGTGGTGAGATCTGGCAGGAACTTTGCAGTTTGAGGCTTCCTGGCCTAGTGTTGACCTTGATGAAAGCATTCAGGCCTCCTCCTTCATTGAGGTTCAAAACAAAACTGCCCATCTCCTCATTCTAAAAGAGCAAAGCCACAAGCCACAGGGCAGCATTGCTTTAGTTTCTTTCCTATTGATAAGTGGTACAAGGTTTTATTCAGGCATGGAAGTGGAAACCAGACACCTTTGGACTTAAAGAAACAGGACCAGAGAGGAACTTGGCAGAAAATGACCATGGAGAAGTGGGCTCATTCTTCTCAAATTGGGTGTATTGTGCAGCTTCATTAGAATGTTGGACAGCAAGTCCACTTACAGCTAAGCCCAGGCTGGGTATGGACTTATTTATTCCTGGAAAAGAGTGGGGGAGGGAGGTTATTTGGGTAGACCAGAAGCCCGAATTACTGGGTCCATGGCAGGTATGAAAGCCATTTGTAACACTTATACCAAGCATTGGCCTCAGCAGGACAGCTGCATTCCAGCCTTAGGTAGAGAGGTAATTTCCCTTTGTGAGTGATTCACTCATTGCATAAATTCAGTGTGAATACACTGCTGGTCTCTAGTAAGCCCATGAAGAGGGGTATGTTATGGAAGACACACAGGCTTGAAGCGCACTGAGCTGCCTTCCAGGCCTGACTCTGACTCTGACCCTCTCATTAGGCATGGGCTATGGAGAAGCTGCTCTCTGAGCCTTCGTTTTGTCCTTTAAGCAAACAACAAAAAGATGGGTATGGTTTGTCCAGACCTTTAACTGACTCAACAGACATCACAAGCTTGATGGAGTTTGTACTATGAGGGAAGAAAAATGGTGACTCAGAGTGCTTCCAGTGCTATTTAGTACTTAAAAGGAGGAACATTAAGGACAAGGGAAGGTCACTGGGTGTTACCATGAATGACATGACAGACACGCTACCCTGTCTGAAACAGGTGACATTTGAGCAGAAAACAGAAGTCAGTGAGAGACAAACCTTTATGTGAGCAAAGCAACTCCATACAGGGAGGAGCAGATAGAATGCACTTGAACTGAGAGTGTGTTTGGCATGCCTGAGGGACACAAGTCTAGAGGGTGTCCTACAGGAAAGGGAGACAATGCTAGATAGAACACGGGATGCACAAGGTAGGTGGGGTTCAAATTAAGAAATAAGAAACAGGCTATGGGGGGAAATGTTGACTACTCAATGAAATGGGAGCTGTCAGCTAGCTTTTGCCATATAACGAATAACCCTGAGATTTGATGGCTTAAAATCACAGACTCACATTATTCTTTATAGTTCTATGAGTTAAGTGTGGAGTTTCTTTCCCTCTCGGTTGCCTTAGCTGGCATGGGAGGCTGCAGCCAGGCTGTGAGTAGCTGAAAAGCAATGGTATTTGACTTGACCCACACAGAGGCAGAGGCCCAGAGATCTGTGTCATCGGCTAGCTTGAAGCTGCCATCCCAGGAGGAGGACAGTGACATAAGTACCTCTCTGTCCTCACCTCCTGCATGTCACAGGGGCCTCTTCTGCATCTTGGTGACCACAAACTTTGAGTTTCAGAATGCACCATTCAGGATTCTCATATGGGTTAATGAAGCATAAAAGGTTTGGTTCATAGGATATAGGAGCATATTAACTAGCGTAAAAGTCATGTCCATGTCCCCTTGCCGGGAGACCATGGTGTAAGTGAAGAGAGAGAGAGTTCTCTTGAGTAACTCAGGATCCCAGGAACCATCCCTTGAAGACAGAGATAACCATCTGTAAGTAACAGGAATTAATGTAATGAAGGTAAAACTACCCAACGGTCACTTTTCTTCTCTTTCTTTCTCTCACAGAAAATACGATGCTGGCATGCTTATCCCATGAGACAACTCGGCCCACAAAGCACAAAAACTAAACCCAAACTCAGAGAAGAATCAAGAATGGTGTTTTCCCGGCGTCTACGAGAAGTGCTTTATTTTTCCTCTAGATTCCTTTTCTTAAAAAAAAAAAAAATGAAAACAAACAAAAACAAAACAGAACAACACTAACTGAGATGAACATCCAAACAAACGATACACACTTCAGGCAATCATAGTCCAGCATGTTCTTTTATTAAGCATAGGATGGGAGGAACCAGGGGAAGTTGAAGCTAGACACTAATTCGGGAGGACTGAGAGGCCATGATACTCCCTAAGGGGGTTGTTTTCCAAAGTGTGAGTGAAGAATGATGGGAACTACCTCCTATTTCCCACCTCAAGAATGTCTCATGCATCTTAAGGACACCTTGCTTCCTTCCTCACCCGTCTGTGTATCTAGGGAATGATTGGCAACATGTATTTGTTATGCTCTCTAAAGAATTGCCTGCATAGCTTTGGCAGGGAAGACAGAGAGTGGTACTCTTGGGACCCACCAGCTTCTGCACACTGGTTCTGCTCTCCTCTGATGGCACCATCACATCGGTTCTGTTGGGACAAGGTTCTGAGTTTCTCTCAAAGTTGTCCAGCCTGGTCAGACTTGGTAGGGAAGTCGGAAACATTGGTCTCCAGGACAGAACTCAGCATGGAGAGGTGAACATGTGCTTTATCTTCCCTCAATAGGAAAAAGCCAGCCTCGGGTGGCAGTGGTGGCAGTGGTGGCCACGGTGGTACTTGGGTGGGTCAAGGGGTCATGAAGCTATTCCAAAGGTAATAGAGACTCCCTTGTGCTTCTACAGTGAGCAAAGGAACCTACATGTTAACCATGCTTCCAGTTTCAAGCAGGGCCACCACCAGAAAAGCAAGCAGACCCACGACTAACCCTGACCTAGAAAAGGAGTGTTGTCCCTTGAATGTCCCACGGACTCTTCCCACGGACACCTGACCTTTCCCCATTGATTACAGCTGTTCATATTTCTTTTACTTTCATGGCTCTGCACTGGAGGGTTTAGGGGCACCCCAGGATGATGGGGCTGGCAGTGATGAGGGTCAGAGCATGGGTGGGGGTTGGTTTGCCCACAATTATGGGGCTCTAATTAGCTGGATGGACTGCGCAGTCGGTCCTGGATGAGCCGCTCGCTGAGTTCCCACAGGGCCCGGGCTGTCTCTTCGCTCTGAGCCTCTTCCGATGGCAGGCAACGGCAGCAGTTGTTGAAATACATCCCTCCGAGGCCTTCCAGCTCAGGGGTGACTGCACAGTAGACAGTGGTAGCAGCTCCCTGTTGCTGAAAAACAGAAGAAAGAAAAGCACTTGCTTTTAAAAACTGAATGGTAAGACAATGCCAACCTGGCTATCAGGAGATCAGTGAACCTTTCTCCACTTGGACATCAGTGTGGCAAAGGGCTCAACTCTAAGCACAGGACTGCAAAGTATGATGTGTGATGGCCTTGGAAAAACAAGTCCATAAACTCTGCTTGTAAAGCTGGTGTGACTTTTCACACCTCATAGAGGAAAAAACTTGGGAAATAAAGACACATTTCAATATAACATGCCAGATGCCATTTCAGCACAAAGAAAAAGATACTGTCCTTCCCAACATGCAAGAACAGATCCATCCAAACCTCTGACTTCTTAATGTGCAATATAATTCGACACCAAGAACTTTCTAGATCCTTCTGTCCAAAAGAAACCAACCACTCTTGATATGGCCCATCAAATGGATGACTCAAGTGAGACTGGTGCCAGATCATTCCTGTATTCTTTGCCCAGGGTGCTCTTGGGAGTAGGATGGATTTACAACACTGTTGAGATGTTTAACACACACACACACACACACACACACACACACACACACACACACACACAGTCTCACAAACCCCTACACTGATGTGTTTATTCACCCTGAAAACACTTTTCTAAATGTCATATCTGTTCTGATTTACAACAAGAAATGGCCTAAGGTGGGAGGCATGTTTCCTTACAGCCCATTTCAAAATGCAAGTCTCTATGAACACCACTGATCATTTCTGGTCTCCTCTGGAGTAAGAGTTGGGGCTGTAGCTAGGGGCGTGCTCACTGATGGGGCACCATGTCATCTCAACTGACAGAATATTGCCAGAGATGCTATAAAGAGGGCAAGAGCTCACTTTGCTTTGCAAGCCATAATTAAAAATAATAGGTTTCTGTGCAAAGGGAGGCATGGTGAGCAGGGCTCTAATTTAAAACCAGTACCGTTTATCTGCCGTCCCGTGATCATTTAGGTGGAGGACAGCTCTTGATGCATCAACTCGCTATCAGCTGATGGGGAGTGGGGGTTACAAACAAGGACCGGAAGCTAACCACAGATGTCACTTTCAGGAAAACATTAGGGATGTTTGCCAGGAAGGTGAGATGGCTTTCTGTCTCTACCCAAACTTAACCATTTGTTTCTGCCCCAACAGGGTTTAAATTGTTAGATCAGAGTGTCCATGGAAGAACATCCCCATAAATGACTAGAATCATTAGAGCTAGAGTCACTCTGAGAACCAGGATCCCAAGGAATTATAATGTTAGCCAAGTTCCACAAAGCCTCTTTGGGCTTTACTGGGTGCCAATTTCTGTGTCAGGCTCTGTGGTCATATATGCATTGGTCGAAAGCAGCCAAGTGGCCTGACTGTGGAAGATGTATAGAGAAGTGTGACACAGACTTGATGTTTGATAATACAAACTGCTTGAGCCCACTGGCCAGGTCCTACCAGTCCAGGATTTGAACATCTGACTTGTGATCGGAGCTTAACTGAATAGCAAATGGTTAGTGACTTCCTTAAGTCCCACAACAAGCCCCCCCCCCAACAAACAGTGAATACTTTGGTTTCAGTGATTTCTTTCTTAGCTGATCTATCTCCTTTTACTGAGTTGTTATTGCTCATCACCTTTAGCTGAACACCAGGCATGTGTATCTAAATACCTGCCAGGGGGTTATGGGATTCTTCAGCATCTTGTAAGGAGGAAAGGTCAGCTAAAGTGCCTCTAATCCTAAGTAGAACCCAAGGAGGACCACTGGACTAACTCAAGCCAAACAGCATCTTGTCCTCTGCTCTCTGCAGAGTCCAGGTGGAGACAGAGCTTGGAATAAAATTTGGGCCATCTCTCTTGGATTTTCATTTTATTTTATAGGTGACAAATCCAGCCAAGAATAATCAGGTGACTTGCCATAGACTTCTAAGTGGTGGCGGAGAGAATCCAGTCAGCTTACCTCCACATCCTTTCTTCCTCCTCCTCCTCTTCCCCCGGCCCTAGGTGATTCCCATATCAGACAGTGGTTCTAATCTCACAACAGACTGGCCTCTCATCACTTTGCCAATCCTGAGATAAGGCCAAGGGAGGCCACTCAGAAAAGTGATAATCAGAGCTCTTCTAAACCTTGTAGCATACATATCGCCTCTGTGTCCTTCTAACATGATGTGATCTGTGTGCTTGCCTGGGTGAAATGGTACTTCTGTGAAGAAATTCTGAGGTCACCCCAATCCGGAATCAAGCCAAATGGAGGAGCAGGAGGAGGTGTATTTGCCATCACTGGAATCTGCAAGTGATGGCAGTTTGTCTGGTTTCACAGAAGTGGCCATTTGGTGACTGTGTTGAAAGACACGCAGTTTTGAAAGCCCAGTCTTCCACACATGCTCATTTCAATTCCTTGCCATTGGTCCTAAGGTAGTTTACAACAACAATTCTACTGCCAGTGTCCCCAGCTTTATAAAAGCACACAGAGCAGGGTACAAAGGCTACCTTTGCTACCCCAAAGACTGACGGTGTCCTTTTAGCAGAGCCTCCCTGCCTGAGCCGTGAATGCTGCCATGGGCTCTTGCTTTATCTTCTTTTCCGGACAGACAATTAAGTGCTGACAATATCTTGTTGGTCCCATGCCCATTACCTCATGGGCTTTTTGGAGAATTCTCTTTTCGGCTGTTCCAGTGGTGACCTTTGAGTGATAGCTTTATACCATTAGATGTGGCGACGGTTTAAAAAACAAGTCCCCACTTTGGGCTCATCAGCTTTTCAGTCTGCGTATCATCAGCCTGAGACGGAACCACATTAGTGATATCTCATTAGTAAACAAGCTTGTGCCACTGACAGAAGATGAAACATTTTTAAACTGATAAGAAAGGTTTGGTTTTGAGGGTTTTTTTTTTTTTTTTTTGAACACTTTAATCACCATCAAATGACTTTCGTGCCACTTTTGGGGGCATCAGTACATAATTCAGAGAAGATGAAAGAGACACAGAGAAGAAATAATGTTAACAACACTTGTGTAATATTTGAAGGTATGACTTGCCATTTGTCAGCATTGCTTTGCTGATCCATGGTGATAAAATAATAACCCGTTGACATATGAGTGTTGGCTGGAGCTGTGGGTTTTTCCAGATGTTTTTTGTTTGTTTGTTTCCTTCAGAACAATTTGCCAGGTTGCTCATAAGTCACTTATCACAAGAAACTGGGGAAGTAGCATCTCCAACCCATACTGATGTCACTGGGCTAACATGTTAATGACCCAGGACTGAGAATTTCTGGGAAGCCCAGTAGAATTTTTAATCACACCCCTGTGCCATCTGGGCTCTAGTCAAACGTTTGTGAGTGGCCGGAGCTCAACTGTGCCATCAGCTGTTACTATGTAGGTAAAACTGCCCAGGGTTCTTGCTTGTAGATTAAGCTGAGAACATCTTGCTAATACAAGCTCATCATTTTCATTAGGAAATCATTTTTTCAGGTTTGCAATCCCATCTACCACCTCAGAAAGCTGGGATGCAGACGGGCTGCTGTTGGTAGTTGGTAGCTGAGACCCTGAGACGTAAAGGAGCCATCCTTCCAAAACCCTTTGTTGGGATGAAAACGTAAAATAGCTGACTTCCATCAACATTTATTTGGTAACCGCTGGCCATCAATTTGTATCTGTCAGCATAGGTTACAAATAGATATTGAGTCCTTTGAAGAATGAGGTAGAGAGGTTTCTGATGAACAACACATGGTTTAAAAAAACCAAACCAAACCCCATACTGGTATCTGTGATGCAATACTTAGTACTGTGATGGAAAACTCACGTTCTGATAAGAACACTTGCTACGCAATTAATTTAGTTTTCAGGTGACTCTACTTTAATATGCATGCTTATTTAAAAGGAAGAATAAATTTCTGTCTTAAAGTAGATGTAACAATGCATTTTAAAATGCACACACACTATCATGGCATATCTATATTCAAAGACTTGAAAGAGCAGTAGATGTTGGAAGATTGCTTTATAACAGACCTATCCACACCAGGACATTGCACAGCAAATGCTGAATTAATCAATTTATGCAAAGGAACGGAACAGAGCATGCAAGCTAGATTAGGCCTGGAGCCTCAAGGGCAGGGAAGGAAGGCAGCTCTTGAGAGGTGGGCAGTGACTGCAGAGATGGATTGAAAGTAATGCACCACAGCAAGAGGAAAAGAGGCAAAGAGGAAAGACGGGTGCATCTTCAGATTCCCAAAGCTTTCATTGCTACTCATCTGGGGTCTCGTAAGCAAAGAATATACTTTGTAAATGTGAAACCAGTGGCCCTGTGGACAGACCTCTCTGAGTGGAAAGATCAGTCACAAAGCTGTGGTACAGACCTTCCTTCCCCTCTCCTAGTAATAGTGACACTCGTGCAAGTGAGTTTATAAGACTTCTGTCAGAAATAGGCAGCATTGCATTCTGGAGTTCATTTCCAAATGTCTTGGTGCTTGGGACATAGCTGTTGCCACAAACAATTAAAATTCAAATCTCTGATTCACGAGGCAAAAACAAGCTGTTCCAAGGGATGCTCTGTCCCTACATACCATCCAAGAACAATATTGTCAGTGGAGAAATTGACCTCAAAGTCCACACTATTCCATCTGTTCAGAAAGCAAAGTGGTTAGTGCAGGAACGAGGCTCATGAACCTTTCTGAGCCCAATGAGAGAACACCTCCACTGCTACCAGTACAAGTGAATCACACAGTGCTGGGTCAGTGCTTATCAGTAAGCACGCCAGTTCCACCACAGTGGGAGGAGGCGGTAGAAGAGAACCAATAGCTCTGCTCTCCAATGAGTTCCAGCCATAGTGACTGTCCCAGTGGCTACGATGACCAGCATTTATTGATGACTAGCATTTGTCAAGTGCCTGCAGGTAGCTTCATGAGCATCACCTTCTAATCCACAGGCTGTTCCATGAGCCAGGGACAACTAGCATCTCCATTTTTATAGACCTACTTACATTCAGAGATCAAATGTCATTTGTCCACAGTCATAGGGACAGCCACAGATGGACTGGTTCAGAATCCATGAGTTAGTGTAGGAAACCTCCCTCCCAAACACGCGACATGAATAAGGTCACATTGCCCATTTCCTTCCAGGTGGCTCCCGTTTGACTCAAGCTTCCTTGTGCTAGTTTGTCTTCTTTCCCAGGTCATGCCTACTTACAGAATGATTTGGCCTCAATTAAATATACAAGCTGTCATATGTTCACCTGAGAAATGTTCAAAGGAGATTTTTCCACTGTTGATTTAGTCAGTGAACTAAATTGAAATTATATCCATTTGGATTAACAAAAAAAAAAAAAAAGAAGACTCAGCACCCTATTCATCGATTCAATAGCAAATGACCTTTCATTTAAAAAAAAAAGTTACCTGACTCAAAATGCCACCTGCAGGCACCAAATCTGCCAGGCTAAGGTACATACCCTTTGATGATAGATGTTTTCAAAGCACAACCATCAAAACCAGTGGAATAAATGACTGTCTGCATGTCCTCTCTATCCTGCCATCTCCCAACAACACTCTCATACAGAAGCTTGCACATACGCAGCCAGAAAGGTCCAGCCCTTCCATTCATTTCCAGAGCCACCCCTGTTTTGTAAACTCCCATACAAGTGTGGCCTCCCTGGGCACAGGCGCTGGCACGCTCCATTAGACTTGCAAAGCAAAACAACCCACCTCCTGCCTTGCAACCCCCAATAAATCCCTAGCATATTAACTCCTACAAATTCCCAACAATTGATTCCTACAAAGGCCTTGAACAGTACAGGCTTGGATACATGCAAATATTTTGTTTAGACACTGAGATGTAAACTTCTTCATAGCCCTTGGGAGTTCTGCTAACACACAGGTTGTTCTTAAGCCTTCGTTACAAAAAGCCTTCATTGCAGGGGGAAAAAAAAAGAAGCAGCAGCAGCTCTGGAGACTGGATATTTGTTTATAGGCTCTACCAGTGTGAGGAAAAAATGTTCCAGAAAAGCCATATAGAGCACACACAACCCCTTCATCCTGTAGACGGGAATGTGCTCCACTGTCACAGTGGCTTTGACAGTGTGCTCCAGGACTTCCTTGTTACCACAAAAGCCTTTGCTAAATACAGGCCCACAGCTGTTGAAGAGCTCAGGTTCTTTTCTGGTGATTTGCCCATGAAGGTAAAGAGTATGTTCTAGGGTGTGGGAACATATCTGCAGAGTCCAGGCTTAATCACAGTGTCTGAGGGATAGGCAGACAGCGAAATATGCCAACCCATCACACTAAACACCATTAGGCCAAGCACGGATAATACCCAAATTGCAAAGCTCCTCAAGAGAGTGACGTGAAGGAGGAGAAAGAATGACATTGAGCTATCAAATGGGGGCACACTCTCAAAGAGGGTCTCTGAGATGATCTGAGACATTTCCTGTTGCATTGAAGGAACCCTAAGTAAGACACCACCAAATGGAAGTCTCTGAGAAAAGACACTATTTTCTGGAAAAGGTCCCTGAGGAGCTTTGGGGTGCTGGTTGGAAGACCAAGGTGGAGTGAATGTGAAAGACTCCAGCAGTGTTGCTGTTTTGACTCTGCAATAGGAAGTCTCGGAAACCCTGGCTTCAAGATGGAAAGCTGGATGGAATTCTTTTAAAACACAAGAATATAGCTGCCATTCCTCAAACCTTAAGTCTAAGAAAGAAGACAGCCAATCCCAACCATTCCAAGATGTCCAAAGGCATGTTTGGTTGAGAAGGAAAGGCCAGGCAAAGATTTTAATTTAGCAAGTCAGGAGGGTTAGAGAGCAGAACAATCTCTGTAAGTTGTTGGGGCTCTGTGTGCACATCAAGGATTGTTCTAGAATTTCTCTTAAAGTAAATACAGTTCTTTTTTCTATTTTCCTCATGCCTGGGGATTTTTGCAATAGACAGCTCATGGGTTCCATGACAGAATTATGTGTGATCTTAGAGGACTAGCAATATGATATTTAGGGTCATTTCACCTTTTTAAGATCTGTTAGTATAACTTGTGAGACCCTAGATACTATTTGGTGGGAAGGGAGGTGGAGGGTAGGTACTCCTAGTAAGAAGAGGGAAAAGGCATGACTCCAGGGTAATCTGTTTGATTGTATTGAAGCACACTTACTCCATATTCCAGGTGTGCCTGGCCACATTTTTCTTGAGCACTTCTCCTTAGATGGAAGGGAAGGTCCTGTGGATTAGGTCCTACATATTCATGAAAGACATCCCAGGGCATTCCTGTTGAGTTGCCCAGACTATGTACTTTACTCAACTCAGCTCAACCTGTAGTTCTTTTGCAGATGGAGATTTGTCTCGTGGGATGGAAACTTGGTGGATCCATTCTTTTATGAGTTACTTTGATATGGTCCAACAGAAGAGCCATTGAAATCTGCCACCGAAATAAGCATCTTACTTATAGCATAATTGGGCCTACCACTGTAATTTTTCAACTGGTCCACCTATGCCAGAACTGAAGGACCACTGAGTGTTCATAAGATAAAAGAAGATATTTAGCTGGTGTTAATTTGAAACATCTTATATTTTACTTCTTTAACCTTGGTTATAGCCATATATATATACATATATATATGTATATATATAACTGTATATACATGTATGCTTCTGTATTCACCATGTATACTGAAATAAACATTTAAAATGATTGCCAGGCAGAATTAATGGGTTTGGTTTTAATATATGATAAAAAGATGTCTTCCTAGTGTAAGTGAAACACATAGTTTCTCCCTTTCCTTCTGCATAGAAAAGTTTCGGTCAGTTTGCCTGTCTTTTTATCTCTTCAAGGTAAAACAAAGAAACCTGACTATGGAGAGCAGGCAGGATTTCAGGACACACCCCAAATGAGCTGTTTAGAGTTTTAAGGCCTCCAGTATCTACATACCTATGCCACTGGTAAACCCTACAAATAGAAATAAAAATACTGGGTGGGGTGGGAGATGGGAACACAGGGTCTCTGATATGACCATATCAAGGTAAGAAATGAACTCTTACTCTGTTGTCCCAGCATGAATTAAGAAGGCGCATCTCACCGTAGTTCAGCTCTCATCAGCAGGCAGCCCCCACCCCCCACCACAAACCCCATGGCCAGCCCTACCATGTCAAATAGGGCACATCGTCATTCAGCTGTGTGTTTTCTTTGAGAACTCCTTGGAACAGATCATTTCTCGGGCTTGAAGATGTCAGCCTCGCTAATATTTCATTCAGAACATACTGTGGCGGGTGTCTCGTTTGTTATTACTTCCATAATTAATGGCGATCACTCAGGCACCGCCTTTACACAGAGAGATCTCTTCTCAGTGGTCCAGGAGCTAATGAGAAACAATAGCTAGTTCATTCACCAGCAGCTTGTTGCTAGTTAGTGGGAAATGATCACGTGTGCTGTTGCTTTAATTGCCAGGGTAAATAATTCTGCCTGGGTGTTAGTGAGCCTTTTCAAGCACTTCATGCAAATACACTAGAAACAAAACAAACAAAAAAAATTTTAAAAATTGCATTCTATTATGCAAATATTATCTAAATACGCATGTGCTAACTACTCAGCTACTGTATTTTAGGAAATACAATTAGGCTGCCTTTCTCTTCTCCTACGTAGACTGTAAATAACTGTAGATCTTTCTCTTGCTTCCTTATGTAAATATATGTAAATACTAACACACTATGCATGTTGATATTCTAGGCGATTTCAGGTACTTTTATAATCTGAAGGCATGTACTTGAACTGGTTTGTTAAAAGGGCGGGGGAACTCTCTCAAACTCTTTCAAGCTGACTAGAAATTAAAGCTTTCTTCCTAGACTGGTGTGGTGTCTTTTGTTTGCTGTCTCCACCACGAATGGAGTCCTAGCAGGGCTTCTCATCTCACAGAAAGGAACTGCTGAGAACAGACCCCCAAACCATAGCTGAGTTCTTTGGAATGCATTTTTATACATTTTTCTAGAGCCATAGGTAGGCTTCTCTGATTATCTTTATTTGTATCCCCCCCCAATCAAGTGAAAATAATTCCTCTTGTTTACTTTTTAGATACCAAGCACAGTCTTAATACCCTATAAGAGGGTCCTGTTCAGAGTCCCACATTAAGACTGGGTACTTATCTAAAAGGATAAAATGTTGAAATTCCACCAAAACTCTGATTCTTTTTCCCTTGCATACATAAAATCTATGAACTCACTATCAAAAGTGACAGAGAAATCATTTAGGCTCTGTGGGCCCTGAAGTTTCTGTTGCAAAAATTTTTGCAAAAGGAGTCATGAGTAATATGCACAGGAATGAACATGGTTGTATCCCAATAAAACTTTATTTATACAATCAATCAATGGGCCAGATTTAGCCTCCAGGCAACAGTCTGTCAACCTCTGCTCCACACATTATCAAAACTTGGTTCCTCTTCAACAGTACATTAAGAGTTCCTTCTGAGTATGTGTATATACGTTTTGAATGGACTGGGGAAATACTTTGATCAACTGAAAATTCTCTAATCTGGTTCCTGGAAGTACCAACACTCTTGGAGGAAGTCATGGAATAATGAGATGAGCAGAAATGAAATCCCCTGAGTTTATAAATCAAGCTATCTGCCTCAGACAAATGACATGCCAGGTTTCAATTTAGTTATCTTTTATTTTTATAAATGGGGATGGAGTAGGAAAGTTAAGAAAGACAAAGCAGAAAGAAAAAAAGAAAAGAAAAGAAAGAAACTGAACAACTTGCTTTTAACGAGAGGAGAGAGGCCATTACTTCAGGTATCTATGGAAACCAGGCAGCTTGCTCACTTCTATAACGGTTGGCAAACAGCATTAGTGTTTGAAGATGTTTTGCCCTAGTATAATGCTACGGTGTAAATGCATTAATTGACAGTTTCCTTCGGGACTTCTTTTATTGAAGTTTTCAAACCTAATTTGAGGGCACAGGGAACTCTGGAGCCCTTGAAGAACGAACGCTGTAATGTTAGGTCTTTGGAGTGCAGAGCCAGCATGGGTATTACACACACATAGAATCAACTCTCCCTGCTGTCTCACGGCACGTGCACAGACACAGCCTTTGCTGCCTGTGCTTTTCCAGGAAACAGCCCTCGGAGCAATCCCCCTGTGCACGGAGAGGCCCTTTCTAACCTCCCCTGAGCGGGGGAGTCTATAGAACTCTTCCGTCCTGGGAGGGGCTAGAGGAGGAGGGAAGAACTGGTGTTAGCACAGAGTGTGTGGCTACATGAAACTAAAGTCAGAAAGAGTAGAGCTTCTTGCACTTGTGCGACAAGCCACTAGGCTTTCTCTTCTTTTATGAAGGGTATAATAATATTCCTTTGATGTGCCCTTGTGACGCCATTGGTACTTCCCCGGGTTAGACAGCAGACACAAGTTCATGGGTAGCTACTGTTCTGTTTATTCCAAGTTGAAAGAAGGAAACATGCAGATCAAAGTGTCTTGCCGTCTCTTCACTGAAGGGACTTAAAAGATGGGGAAACATTTTTACCATCTAGCTGGAAATTCAAACAGCAGTCACCTTTCTGCCTAACCTCCTTCAACATCTCTGAGCATCATGCCGGACATGAACACCACACATTGGGAAAGAAGTGAACTCCGATTCATGTCCACAGGACACGAGCATTTGAACGACCACCATGGTCTTTGTTAACTGCAGTAAAACTCAAGACAATCCCTGCACCAGCCCTTAACATACATTCTCTACATGTTCAAATATCTCTCTTCAAAGGCAGCTGGAGGGAGACACACATTGGTGGTGGCATAAGTGAGTGAATGAGCACCATAATAGTTAAGTGCAGGAAAAGTCTAGAATCTCTCAGGCCTGGAGAGGTGGCTTAGCGGTTTAGAGCACTTACTGCTATATCATCGGACCACAGCTCAGTTCCCATCACCCATATTAAGTACCTCACAAATGCTTGTATCTCCAGCTCTAAGAGATCTGAAGCTTTTTTTAGCCTATGTGTAAGCACTCCCCTGCCCCCCCCCCACACACATACACACACATAAAACAAATACTTTTAAAAGTGTAGATGTACATGTGTATACGTTTACATGTATGTGTGCATGGGCATGTGTGTTTGTGTGCACATGCATGTGAAAGCCCAAAGACAATGATGGCTGTCTTCCTTAACTGTCCTCTCCCTTGCTTACTAAGGCTCCACTGAACTTGAGTCTATTATTTCCAGGCAGTTTAGCTAGCCACTTGCCCTGATGATTTCCATTCTCTGCCTCCCAAATTCTGTGATTAAGGTGACCTCCACAGTTGTGAGCTTTTCTGTGGGCTTGGAGAACCCAAACCCCACTCTTCACACTTTAACCACTGAGCCAACTCCCTAGTCTCCATCGCACCCCAGTATTCTCTCAAATCTCCTATCTGAAAACTTGAAAGGTAAATTTGGAAAAATGCATGTACCTATCCCTAAGGAGTTATAATTCCATTTTACAAACGAGGAAGCTGAGGTGTGGAAATGGTGTTGGCTGGCTTACTGCCCACCACAGACCCAGATAGTCACTTCCAGTCTGAAAAGCCTCAACCCAGCTCCAGTGTCCTCCCCAAAGTGTCTGTGTGCTCCTGTAATAGCGTCCATGTCCACATCATCCTGATTCTCTTATTCTTCCCATTGAGTACTTGTTTTAAAGCACAGATGTGAAGGGCTGAAGAAATGGCTCAGTGGTTAGAGCACTGGCTGCTTTTGCAGAGAAGCTGAGTTCAGTTCCCAGCACCCACATGGCTATTAACAACCATGTGTAACTGCAGTTCCAGAGGATCTCATGCCCTCGTCTGACCTCTGTGAATACTGCACACACAGGGTACACTGACATCCATTCTGGCAAAACACCCACAGGCATAAAGTAAAAATAAATATTCTTAAAAAAAGATAAAAATGAATTTTATAATAGTACCCTAGTAGGCTGCAGGGAAATCTCGGGTTCCCACAGCTCAGAGCCCAGAAACAGACAAGAAGATCACAGCTTATCTACTGTGTGATAATAAGTATGGATTTGTATCAATCCCATCGGCAGGTGTTTAGTTAGTTAGACTTTGGACCTTAAAGCACTGAAAGCCACTGCCTGTGAGCACATTGTGAGTACCTGTGATTTGAACCCAGAACTCACTCTGGTGGAGAGGCTGGCAAGCTGCATGGGAGATAAGTATAGAGAAATAAGTTCCTTGGCTAAGGGTGTCAGAATTGAGCCTGATACATGGCCTGCCTGGGCCATGGATCCTACTGGTAGCTGCATCCTTTCCATGTGGAGCCTCAGGGACCTTCTTTCCCCCTTATGAACTTCATTACTAAGGTCCTTCCAACCCGACACACCCAAGCACCATTTCTGCCTGCAAGTAAGACAGCGCCCGCACTGTCCCAGGCAAACTTGAAGGGATTCTGCAGGCTGGCAAGGCATGGGTTAAAGGCTCAGTGTGTATGTGTGGCGGCGGGGGGGGGGGGGGGGGAGGGTGTCACCTGGCATGTCCACCTGGGCAGTCTCCTGACAAGACAACTCCACTTGAAACTCTCTTGCCCTCACAATGTAGAGAAATGCTGAACTCACAAAACGGGGTACACCCAGGAACACCTTACTCTGCTTTTCCCACCTCTGGCTGCTGCACCTGATAGGATTCAGCCTCTCACAAATGCCTGGCTTGTAAAAAGAAAGGCACGAAAACACAGCCTGCTACCAAGCACGGAGTCAGCGAGAATGCAAGCTGGCCGTGCAGTGGGTCCTCAGAGTGTCAAGGTGGTCAGAAGCCTGTCCTCTGCTGGCAGGGCCTTGACAGTCGGGATCCAGTGTTATTTACAGCGCATAGATCCTAGATAGGGGCCTGGATGCTTTCCATGGCACTTTGGAGAGGCCAGGAGGTAGAAGTTTTATCGAATTCTTGCAAGAGCACTGTAGAGTGTTATTAACCCATTTTGTTAATAGGAAAACTGAAGCTCAAACAAGTCATAAAGCCACTGAGCTGAGTCAGGCATTGGGGAAACGCTCAACGTAAACTGATGTTTACTGATAAAAACTGATGAGGTTAGATATTGATTCGGTGTGGTCCCCATAACCTAAAGCTGATTCCATCCAGGCCCAAGGCAACCACAGTTTCAAACATGCATTTTGTCAGTCACGAATCCTAAAGAGTATTCTAGAAACTACACCTCACTGCCTCAGTAAACAGCAAAGACAACAGTTCTGTTTTAAATGTGAGGAGACCGATGGTCAGGTAACCCAGATCTCTGGAAATATGATGGCAGGATTCAAATCAGACATGACCCTAGATCTCATGGTGCCCCTGGCTTACCAGAGGACTAGAGCTGCATGGGATCAGTTTATTTCTACTAGTGGAATCTTTCCATTGTTACAGTGAAAAATGTCAGTCCCTCCTCAGAATGCTCTTGTTGAGAGAGCAGGCCTGGAATCCTGCAGGGAGAGAAGTGTGTGTGTGTGTGGGGGGGGGTTCAGGCAGGGAGGGACAGGATGTGGGAATAGAGCCGAGGTATGAGGGACATTAGGGCAGAGAGAGATTGAAGATAATGTTGGGATGGGAAATCCTGAGATTATGAGTTATTCTTCAGGTAGCCACAGAAATAGGTCTAAATGGGCTCAGAACTTACTTCTTTGCCTAACAACGCAAACCAACCAGGCAGAACTTTGGCATCCAGAAGCTTCCAACACACAGAGTACACTCTCTTAAGCTGGAGGGCCTGGGGTCAGGTTGCTCCCAGTGTCAGAGCCATGGAGGAGAACACGATGTTTGTTGACACTGCGCTTCTGTAGCATGATGTAAGGGGCCAAGCCTTGAGCTGCCTTTGGTTTTGGTACTTCCTCAAGTGAAGATGCAAACAGGTTCTTGCCTGTGAGACTGCACGAGAAGAGTCTGTCCTAGGACTTAGTGATGTCATAGTCCTTACCTTAAAAAACAACATCTGAAACATAAGTTCCCTAGATCTCAGCGAGAGTCTCTATCTTGGGGAAACAAGGAGGGTGGGTCTGAGAAATGACATGTGAGAACGTTCTCTGGCCTCTACATGCACAAACATAAATGCACATGAATACACACACACACACACACACACACACACACACACACACACACACACATTAAATGGAAACCAATGACACAGAAGAGAAAAAGAAGAAATTGTCTTTCCCTTCCTGATTGACATTCCCAACACGCTGGAATACAGAATGTGAAATTGATGCTGCTACTGACTATTGCTCTGGATTTTCTTATTAGACTCAATCTCAACCCCTCTCATGGCTGGCTCCTTCAGAAAACCTAAGTTCCCATACAGACCCATTGGCCCACCTGTGTAGCTTTCCCCTGCCACTTTCTGCCTCCGTGTACCTGCCCATGAATAGACTACAGCCAGGGCTTCAGAGGAGGTCTGGGACACTGCAGGGGATGCTGTGGTATTCTGCTCAGATGCCCATTCTGCATCAAGGTGACTTCCAGGCCACAAGGCTACTTCCTTTTGAAGGACAAATCTTCTTCAGGGATTGTGCTTAACCAAAGTATGCTTCCTTGCTCTAGCTAGATCCTTTCCAAGAAGCAGCCTCCATCAGTGATACTATTGTCTCCTTATCCCACTTGATATAATCTCCTAAGGGCTACCCCAGCTTTAGAGTCTGCTTGGGACTGTCCAAACAGCCTGTTACTCCTGCATCATTGCTCAGTTCCTGCACCGTTCTCTCCATGTGCCACAGTCCCTCACAGGTGTGCATCCTAGACTATGTCCCAAGCATACTGCCAAGTACCAGTCTTAGATAGCTTCCCAGGATACCCTGTCTTCAACCTCCAACCAGCAGTGTGATTGGGAAATACCTGGACACACACTGCCTGCTTCTTCTTCTGAGGTCATGACATTCAATGCATTATTCATTTTGGAATGGAATCAGACTATCCCCTGCAGTTGGCCCACAGTCTATCCTCAACAGATAGCAGCCAGCTGAGGCAGTAAGAAAGCATCTGTCCACACCCTCTTGTATTATCCCTTCTCATTCCTCCATAATGGGGGACACAACTGGTTTTGCAGGGTATCTGGTTAAAAATGGTGGATTCAATTCAAACATCCATGCCTGTCTCAGAAACTACTAAAAGTCTACTATCTGGAGGAAACACTTACTGGGTGATCAAGAAACCTTTGGAAGAGTACTTTGGAAGAGTAGCATCTCCTGACTTGGCAGAGTGGGACACGCCAGAAGAGGAAGGGACTGAAATGAGTCAACATACATGGTGGACACTGGGCATGGGAAGGAGTTGGCAGAGATACGAGTGAAATGGTGAGGGCTGAAGGAACTCCACTGTGACCTCATGTGATGTTCCAGAAAGCACCTCCCTCAGGGCAGCCAACCCATCACCAATCATGAGATGATGAATGAATGAATGAATGAATGAGTAGGTAGATGTTGGATGGATAAATAAATGGTTAAGTGAAAAGTGGATGGATGGATGGATGGATGGATGGATTAGTGAATAAATGAATTCATCAAGAACTGAACAAATGACTAGGCAGCTGTTTGGGAGCACTGCTTGGCACAGTTCACACCAAAGGGAAGGCATGCTGTGGACATGACTCACTAGTGGTCACTCAGACTTTAAAAATACACATATTCCTTGTCAGAGCTGGCAGGAAGTTTCTCTCCCTGGAGCAGAGCTCTCTGCCTACCTAATACTGCGTGAGGTGTTAACTACATTATCTGGAAATACCCCTATGACTAATTCCCATTCCTTATCCGGAGGAGGAGAAAATGGTCTGTAGTGTGAATGCCCCAGATTCCTGGTCAGTTTATGTAAGGCATTTCAAACCATTGCAGTATTTAAAGCCATTTTTAGCTTCAATCACCTGATGTGTGGTGAGCCCAGAATACCTGATCTCTCACTCCCTAAAACTCCCTGTTTTTCTACTAATTTTATTGAAAGCGGTTATTGCACTCTAAGTACTTCCCATTGAAGAGAAGGCTTATGAACACACATCCCAACAGTAAATAGATGCCTGTGCAGTGAATTCTCCTGTCCCATCTCCTAGGCTCCTTCAGCTCGGATACCTTGAGCTGATCCCAGCTCTGCCAGGTGGTGGGTGGGTGATATTTATTCTTTGTCATGGCCTATTTGGTGGTTTTTGTACACTGAAAACTTTTCTGCTCAGCACAAATAGGATTAGATAGAAGCTTTTCCAAAATGATGTCTGCAGTGATCGAGTGAGACTTGAGCTCTGACCAACTGAACATAAGAAAATGGGCCTTTTATTAAGCAGAGAAAGAGAAAGGCCCTTTCCCTGTGCAATGGAGCTACGTTGAAACACATGAAAAGCTCAGAAAAAAACAAAAAGGGTGTGAGGCGCCTTCTCAGAACCTATACTCTGATTTCACTTGCACTCGGGTTGCCTTTTCCCCTCCCAGAAATAGAAATCATCCCCCTCTTAACACCCTTTCCAGCATCTTACTGTATATTTGTGTGCTTTGAAAACATAATTTTGTTTAAATATATGGACAAACAGATTCAGACACAATTCAAAAACATGTAGGTGCCACAAACGGGCTAATGATACCCATGAGTCCTCAAACTTCTTTGTAAAAAGGTTGAGAGTAAATAGCTTAGAATCTGCAGGGTGTATAGTTACAAGAAATGAGCCCACTGTTATGGTGCCAGGGTAGCTATGGCTGTGTTCTGATAAAACTTTATTCACAAACATAGTCAGACAACATGATTTGGCCCTTGGACTGCAGTTTACAGACCCCTTTTCTATGAGAATCAACCAATTTATCATCAGAGTTCACATTCTAAATGATTTCCCTTCCTTGATAAAATGGATTTGATGTCTCATTGGACCTTTATTCCAATTTTATCCAAGATGAAAACATCGGAAGAACATTTTCTTTGCTTGTACTGGACCTAGGGATTTGCACATGTTAGGCAAGAACTATAACTCTAAGCTCCAACTCCAGCACTAAGAATTCTTTTTCAGAGAGGCAGCATGTATCCTCTGTTGACCTCGAACTTCCTATAACCTTGAATTTCTGATCCTTCTGCCTCTACTTCCCAAGTGCTTTGATTTCAGCTTGTGCCACTACGTGGGGTTCATGCAGTACTTTTCTCATTGTTGTGACAAATACTGACAGAAGCTACTTAGGATTTCCTTGGCCTCACTGCTTCAGGAGTGGTACATCATGACATGGAGGGTAAGACAGCTGGCGTAGCTCTACTTGTGGGGGCATGCGGCTACTCTCGCTCACATCCATCATGGCTAGAGAGCTTAGTCTGGAACCAGGGCCGGACCGTTTCTTCAAAGGTCCACCCACAGTGGCCCACCTCAGTCAGCCAGCCAAGCTTTACTTTCTGCAGGTTCCGTAACTCCCTCAAACAGCCTTGCCAGTTGGGCAGCAAATGTTCAAACACGTGAACCTGTGAAAAACTAAAAAAAAAAAAAAATAATAATAATATCCTCTGTCCCCACTCCATTCTATCTTAAAACTAAGACATGTATAAGGAGTTAAGTCACCTAAAAAAGACACTTGGCTTAGATCAATTTCAAGATGGAAAACAGATGCCCTAACTCTTCTCATGGGAAGGAGGCAATGATTTTTGTGTTCCAAAGATTTCAATACAGACAAGCAAATCAGGGAGATAGAATGGAAACCCCACTCTCTCCTGCTCCTCATGTCCTGGTCAATGGCTATTAGAAAACAGAATCTCAGACCCCTTTGACTGGAACAGGAAGGACTATGGATACACATTCTTTGAGAAATATGCTTTCCTAACAGAGACCTCTGGAGTCTGCTCAGCCAGGTCATCTGGAAGCCAACACACCATGCTAGCAAGAGAATTCCCCACGGGGCTGAGTAAAATCACTTGCTGCAAGGATCCAAAACCCAAAAAGCCAAGTAAAAGCCAGCCTCAGTAGTGTGAGCATCTGCAGCCACAACACTCCTATGACTGAATGGGTGTCAGAGACAAAAGCATTCCCAGAAGCCCTCGGGGCAGCAACCCCGGTGTACAGGGCAGAAAACCAGCGAAGGGACTCCAGTGCAAAGGCAGAAGATGAGGACTGACCCCAGAGCTTATACTCAGACCTCCACATGTGCTATGGGGCATGTATGTACCTGCACTTACACAATAAATGTGCACACATATGCACACGCACACAAAGACAGAGTCCCAAGCCCAGGCACCACCGATGTCTTCCTGTTGATGTGGATTTTTTTTCTCTGTGTAGTAATTTTTTTTTCATCATCACCATCAAGCCCCTGTCAACTCTTCCTCGCAAAATGTGAAGGCTTTCAACTATGTGTCACAGTACAGATTTGAGTGCAATAAAGACTATAATTATTGAGCGTTTATGAGAAGTAATATTTTCCCTCTGGTACATGCTAGCTCGGCTGTTCACAAGCAAGTGTGAATACTAATCCTAAGGTTGCTTCCCACATCCCTCGGGGTCTTCTCCATGACAGAAATGGAGAAGCAAGAGGTGACAGCTCTGAGCAGGCCCAGGACAACCTACACTGCTCTCCATCTGTGACCCCTGGAGATCAATGCGAGTCTGGCAGGGGATTTGGAAATAAAAGTGGTGATCTGCTGGCACGGGTAAACATCAGGCCTCTGTGCAAAGAGATTTGGAAGGCTCAACCCAGCACACGCGACTGTGCGTCCTAGAGATCCCGCTTGGCAACAGATGGCTTGCAAGGGCTGAATTGCTGTATAAACATTTAACTGAAAGTTTGATCTCCTAAGTGTGGAAAATTAGGCAAAACAAAAGGAAAATGATTCTCAGAGGCACTTCAATTAGTAATTTGTAATTTCTCTGACAATGCATGCTGTGCTCCATACCCGTGCAAATATCCTCCAGTAAAGGAGTTGTGGAAATCTTGAAAAGAAATCCAGATACTAAATGAAGTCATATGATCACCAAAAGGAGGGCACATCGACCAGAGACATGTGCTTTGCTTTGCAATAGCAGTCATGACTCCAAGCTGTGTCTGAAACCACAGACAAGGAGTCACCCAGCACCTGCCTCCCAGACCTTTCCTCACTGGCACAGAGGCCAGGAGGGAATTCTTCCAATTTTGGTTCACCCAGCTCTGCTCTCTGTACTCTCCTTCGCTCTCCTGTCTCTAGCTCAGGAGATCTATGTGTGTGTGTGTGTGTGTGTGTGTGTGTGTCTGTCTGTCTGTCTGTCTGTCTGTCTGTTTGTCTATTTTTCTGTCTGTCTCTGGTGCATACCAAAAAGAGGATACATGAAAGAAATGACTGCACTTTACCACTGTCAATCATGGGCCATCTGGGGAGGAGAAAGAAGAGCCACACAGGAAGTGTGGGGGGGGGGCTGGTGCCTTGGGGGAGTACCACTGCACCCAGAGATAAGTGTCAAGTGAGCTTCCTCACATCTGAAGCCTAGGTCCTATGCAGAGGGAACATTTGCATCTGGGGCAGAATCATTTGTAGTTTTATTTTTCTCCTGTTTTTAGTAATATTTAACAAAATGGGAAAGACTTCAGAAACTAGAGAAAAATTCAGTGCCTAGGAAGTATTCAATAATGCTTGTGAAATCTATGTTTGGAGCACTGCTCTAGCCACATTTCTGTTGCTGTGATAAAAGCAATTTAGAAAAGGAAAGCATTCACTCAGTTTACAGTTCTAGGTTATAGTCTATTACTTTGGGTAAGCTACTGAGGCAGGAGCTTGAGACACCTGGTCTCACCACATTTACAGGCAAGAGCAAAGGTCAACACATCCATGCTGTCAACTTGCTTGCTCCCTGTGCTCAGCTAGCTTTCTTGTTACACAGTTCAGGACCGCCTGCCTAGGGAATGGTGCTGCTCACAATGGTTCTTCCTCCATCAGTGAACAATCAAGACAACCGCTGACAGACAGACATGACCATAGGCCAACCTGCTCTAGATAATCTCACTAAACCTCTCTTCCAGGGTGATTCTAGGCTGTGTCAAGTTGTCAGTTAAACTGACCAGCACTGGCACTAAAACATGATTGGTGGTAATGGCACCACTGTATCACTGTTGGTGAATTTGATTAGCTTTCATGAAAACTCTGTGCAGTGTGGAAACACAGCTTTAAAGGTCATCCTCAGAGACATAGAAAGCTTTAGGCCAGCCTGGGATACATGAACCCACGCCTAAAACTTCCCTACCACTGAAGCAAAACACAACAAAGGAAAAATGAACAAAACTCTATGTGGGATTATTGGTATTAACTACTCTAAGGAAGAGGAAGCAATTTCTTCCTATTTAAGGAATTTTCCAGAGTCATCTTAGTAAGTGGGATTTGAACCCAGGAAGTTGAGTTCAGGGTCTATGAGTCTATAATTACTGACTGGGAACTTTCCAGAGTCCTTTAATCGCTCTGAGCACTAAAACGTTAAGTCTTGTCTTATACTGAGCGACTTACATTTTCTGCAGTGCTCTTGGTTTCGAAACTGCACTGTGACTCTTTTCGCCTGTCAGACTACAGGCCTCCTTTGGACTCGGGGACAATTCATATGGCGAGCCTGCAGTAAAATGTTGCCTCACTGAAAACTTGGCCCAGGGGAGGGAGATTGGGGCCAGGGAGTGAGGAGTGAGTCTGTGGAACATGCTGCCCCGAGGTTCAGTTTCCTGATCCTTGGAGAGGTTGGGATGACAAACAGAAAGTACCTAGCTCAATACATCAGGTTTTCCAAAATGGCAACTGTCCTGTCAGCATTAGCAAGAGCACCGCCATTACCATTAGCCATGAGCCAAAATATGTCCGAAATATATGTTGAAGACCTATGCCTTGGGGTGTTACCTTATTTGAAAACAGACATAATTGTATTAGATTATAGGGGTAATTAGTGAAGACGAAATCACATTGGAGTGGGGTGGGCCCTGGACCCCCTGAAGACTGCTGTCCTTGAAAGTAGGGGAGACACACACAGCAGATGCCAATGGGCAGAGGGGCAGAGGAGCACTGAGTGCTGCCAAGGTTGCAACAGGAACTAGAAGGACCTGCCAGAGCCTTGACCTTGGACCTCAGCACTTGGGATCATGGTTTCTTCTTTAAGCCCATCCAGCTCATATGCTTGGAGTATAATCCTCAGTGCAAGTATCTATGGACCAAGTAGCTTTATGAACATTCTCGCTGGGCCCAGGTCACTCCTTATCAACTTCAAGCAGCTCAGAATAGTCCTGAATATATTCTAGAATGTTCATGCCTTGTGTCATAGGCAAGACCATGTGTGGCAATACAAGTCATGTGAAGGATCCAAAAAGATTTGAGACATACTCGAGGATATCAGGTGTATTACACACACACACACACACACACACACACACACACACACACACACACACACGTATCTCCTGTCTTACCATATTTTTTTCCTAATATCAGCCCTGAACATGTGTCTGAGCTCTAATAGCAGTGCCCAGTCATCAACATTTTATTCTTCATGGCACTAGAACTTGGAAAAGTCCTTCCTCTTGCAGGGCAGGGACCAAAACTCCCCGTCCTGTGAGACACACACACACTCCTTCATCCTCAGCTTCATTCCTTCCCTGACTCCTTCCACCCATGGCCTTCTTCCCCAGCACAGAGAAGGATCATCTAGAGCAGCATCTTCCAAACATCAGTTCATTATCAGACACCTCATAAAGGACCCTGCGCTAACCTTGCAACCCACCAGGAAAGATGAAGGCGTGCTTGTTTCTGACAGGGATCAGTTCAGAGAGGCCTCCATCTGTTCCGAGGTTACCTGGATGATGGAGTACCTTGTGGGTGGTGGGGCAGGCCACAGGGGTGTCTCCCTTATCTAATAAAGAATACGGACAAAAATAATTTTTCAAGAAAAACAACAACACCAACATAAAAGCAAAACAAAACAAAACCAACACACACACACACACACACACACACACACACACACACACACACAAAATGGCCCCAGGGAAAAATATGGTCAAATACACATAAGTGTAACCTTTTTCCAAGAATCTTATAAATAAGTAGGAGTGGGAAGGTGGGTGGCACACCAGGAAAGCACTAAAACCGGATGAGGTTGAAAGTTGGTTTCCCAGGGAGATTTCTTCTGCTCTGATTGGATAAGGGGTGTTTCCTGTCTGACTTAGTGGCTTAACCAGAGAGCAGGGCTGTTTAGGACTAATTCTGAGCTCAAGCACTCTGAATGTAAGAAAATAACTAGCCTTCCCTTTGATTCACAGAGGGGAAGGGACTTCTCCTGCTCAGCTTTGCAAGCGGGTCAATAGTTCAAGAAAACACATCTGTGGTTTTTCTCTTCTCTAGGTCTCTAGGCTCACAGGGAGAAGAACAGACACCATTCTCCAGGCAATTATTTTTGTGTTTCCTAGTTCTTAAAAACAGCATCAATGTTAGTGCCAGGGACAGCTCTAACCTTATAATTCTTTAAAGTTTAAAAAGAAGTCTCTTAAAGCCAACAATTATCCAAAAATAGCCATTCCTTCATGCTTTCTTGACTGATAACTTTTCATCACCTTCCCCCCGAAAGCCAACTGTATCATTGCCAGGAGCATGGGGGAAATGGGAATGAAATTAGCTGGAGGAGTTATCAGGCCTGGCTGCCTTTAGTTCCTCCTTTTCTGGCTGCTATCTTTGTCTTCCAAGACTCCTCTTCTTCTGGGAAAGGTGGTTCAATCCCAGGGTCAGATATGAGTCACCAAGGTGCTGGAAGGTTGAGCCAAGAGGAGGAACCATCTTGATTCCCAGGAGTAGCAGGTACAGGCTGGCACTGTGGGGTTAGTATTACAGTTACAAAGCCTGGTCAGGGATCGATTGTAAGAGCCGTGAGGACAAGAGCCTGGTCAATGTCCTTCAGTCAATGTGTAACAAAAATGGTAGGGATATCAACGGCATGGAGGTTGGTGTACTTCTCATAAATAAGCCTATTGATTTCAGATCTCTGGCCTTATAAACTTGTTTGGATGCTGAGCACATTGTTACTGCTTCCTATCATGTAGGGTATTGAAAAGCTTTGGTTGAACAGGTAAGTGGAAGTTCCCCATGTGCAAATCCATTTCTTTTGATTCTCCTGTCTAGACTCCTAACTAATTGTGCCTGCTTCGATGCATCTGAGTGATTCAAATTAAAGGTGCACGTGGCAGCATTTGGAAGGGCAAGGTCACTAGTCTGTTCAGATGATTTTTTAGTGGCTGCTGCTTGTAATGGTGGTTACTTTGCCCCACTCCCTGGAGAACACTTGGCAGTGTCCATGTTTGCCTCCTCTAGAGAAAGTTCTGGCAAAGAAGTGCCCTTAAGACACAGCCACAGAGATGAGGAGGCCTGAGGAAGTGAGAGCTCCCACTCCCACTGCACTAGTGATGTCCCTGATTGCTGTGGCCAGACACCTGGCAAGCCACTGAAAGGAGGAAGGGTTTCTTTGGCCTTACACTGTGAAGAGCTATCGTTCACTATGATGGGGAAGACACGGAGGCATGAGTGTGAGGCAGCTGATCACACGGTCAGGAAATAAAGTGTGGACTGGAAGTCGTAAGCCTCATCACCGAGTGACCCGCTTCATCCAGTGACACTTTCTACCCTCTACACACCATCTAAAACAGTGCCGCCATCTGGGGACTAAGGATGACAACATATGAGCCTGTGGCAGATAAGTCACATTCAAACCACATCAACCACCACCAAAGCATGGCTCTGGAGTCATTTGCTGGAGATCTCTGAGGATATAAATAGGAGCAATGAGAGATAGTGACAGAGCCAGAGGGACTCGGAGGCAGGAGCGCAGACTTGAAAAGCACAAAAATACTGATTCACATTCCAGCTACGCCATGATCCTGGTTGGGTTTTGTCAACTTGACACAAACTTCCGGAAAGAGGAGATTTCAACTGAGGAAGTGCTATATCGGACTGGCCAGTAAGACAGCCTATGGGGCATTTCCTTGATTAATGACTGATGTGGAAGGGCTCAGTCTACTGTGAGTGGTGCCATTCCTTAGCAGGCGGGCCTGGGTTATAGGAATCTGCTTTCTTAAGGAGACTGAACAAATTATGGGGAGCAAGCCAGCAAGCAGCACTCCCTCGTGACCTCTGCATTAGTTCCTGCCTCCAGGTTCCCGCCCTGACTTCCTTTCTTGGTGGACTAAAACCTATACAATTAAACACACCCTTTCCTTCTGGAGTTGCTTTTGGGGACAGTCTTTATCACAGTGGCAGAAAGCAAACTAAGACAGAAACTGGTCCAGGATCCTGGGGCATTGCTGGGACAGGCCTGACAGATAATGCTTTTTGGGGGGGAAACTGCAGTAGTATTTTGGAACTTTGGGTTGGGAAAGCCACTGAATGTTCAGAGCTTAATGGGCTTTCACGGGAGCTTGGAAGGTAGGAAAGCTGGAAGAGAGGCAAATGATAATGGCCTGGCTTGTGATGTTTCAGAGGGAAGCAAAGACTCTACCAGAGCCATTTATAGGATATTTTGAATTAAGAATGTATGTTTCTGGTGTGTGTGTGAAGAATCAGCCGTGATTCACAAGAGATCAGAACCACTGATAGGAAACCTTTATTTTACCAAGATGGTCTCTTAGCAGCTTTCAGATCTACTGGTCTATTAGATGTTGTGTGCCTCAGTTTCTTCATCAGTAATTTGGGTGCAATAGCAGAACATACCTCAGTGAACTGTTATGACTATGAAATGAGCTGAAGATGGCAAAGCCTGGACAGTTATTTATTACATTTGTTATGTAGGTAGCATGAACACTACTGAATATGCACAACTTAACATGAACATTCAGCTAAGATTCATAGCTGATATGCTCACAGCACTGCAGAAGAAGACTGACGGAGCAGGAAACGGCCCCAGAGATTACAGGCAACATGCCAATTTCAGAAACCTGAGAGATGAAGGCATGTTTTCTAACGGAGGAAATACTGTGTAGTCTCTTTCAGTCCCAGCTTCTGTCTGCTCACTAGACATCTTCCTCCCTCTTCTTTTCTTTCTTATAGTCTGTCCTTCTGTAAGGACAGAAACCAGGATGTTTTAGGTACTACCCATGCTACACAGTTGGCCAGGCTTTGTGACTCCATTAGATTACCAAGGGAAGAAAGACAATCCAACTACCTGGATACCCACAGGCAGTGTGGAGAGCCAGCCTGGGACCACCAGTGTCTTCTCCTTCTGGAACCTTCTACCCACTCTTCTTCAGGCTGCAGGCTTCTAGTTTTGGTTATAGCTGTTACTTGGCCAGCAGTGGAGTGCTCTCAATGACTGTTAGACAGAACCACCCTAACAACCCTCCTCCTGAAGTGTGTTCATTGGTTAGGGCCTGTGTGTTCTGATCTGCATATCTCATGTCCCTAACCGTCTCTGTTCTTCTGTCCTCAAAGCCCCCCAAACCTCACGCCCACCCTGCTTTCCTGTGATCCATGCCAGCCTGGAGGTTTTTGTTAAAAGTTCTTTTGCCCAGCTGGAATTATAGGAAACACAAGCACATCCATTCATGGATATTTTGTACACACACACACACACACACACACACACACACACACACACACACACACAGTGCTTATTCTTTGCCAGACAAACATTAACTCAGAAACAGCGACTCATTTACTCCTCATAACAAAACGATGCGTCAGGCATTATAATTATCCCATATTTATAGGAAAATAAAGACATAAAGAGGTTAATAACATGGCCAAGGTCACAATCTCGCAAGAGGCAGGGTCAGGGTTTGAACCCAGTCCTCCTGGCTCCAGAATCCTGGCTTTTAAACACTCTGTTATTCTACTTTAAAACCACGAATAACCCCACTAACCCCATTATAATAGGCCCAGCTAATTACTTCCCCCCTCGTCTCCCTCCAATCCCAGCTGAGAACCACTACACTATCACTGAGGTCTTACAGGAGAAGCCCAGACACAAAGATGCCATGCGTTTAAGACAGACATGGAATTAGAGACAAAAAATAAATTCAAATACTGAGACAGAGATTTATGTGTGACAAATGGAGATGCGTATGTGTCATAGCCATGCAGTCTTGGTTGTCAGACAACCAGCATGATGCTGGGACCCAAATTCCCCACAGGGTAGTAGACCTCCCTTTATACTCCAGGACTGTACCATCCCAATCAAGAAGCCTGCTCCTGTTGGGAAACAATGGTTATGAGCAGATAAAAATGAAACATGGGAAGGAAGAAGCCTTCCATGGGCCCTTAGAAGAAGCTCCCATCTCTCCTAGCTGGCTGGAATAGGCAGAGGTCATCCTCGGGGATGAAGAGGATGAAGGGATGCCCTTCAATGCTCTTCAGCTAGACATAATTTGTTTCCTGAAGAATCTACTGGTTACCTGGCTATGGCGAGAAGGAAGGATCATTAATGTGTCCGTTACTTTTCCAGTTGCTGTGATTAAATATATACACCTCAGCAAATGCAAGTTCAGAGAGAAAGGAATCATTTTGGTTCAGAGTCCAGCACGGTGGGAAGCAGTAAAAGCTTGGAGCAGCTGGTCACATCACATGCACAGTCAGGAAGCAGAGAGAGATGAATAAGCGCTCAGCTCACTTTCTCCTTTGGGTTCAGTCAAGGATCCCAGCCACAGAAATGGTGCTGTCCACAGCTCAGCTGTGTCTTCCCACCTAATCAGTATGAACCATCACAGCTGCTGAGCTGTGCTCAGGTTCGGTGTTATCGAAGTTATATTGATAACAATATAACGGAATAACTTCAAGGGTGGATGCTACCATTGGGAAGAGTTGTAACTGCCCATGGATACAACCCACAGTCCAAATCTGTCCTGAGATTGTCAGTATCTTGAGACAAAACAAACAAACAAACAAACACACCAACAACAACACTCTCAATCCCTCTGTGGCCCCTGGCTAGTAATCCTACCTCTAAGTCCAAAGGAGGATAGAGATTCTTGCAGAAAGGGGTTCATCCTAGCTATGTTTAAAAAGCAAAGAGCTGGAAGGCACCCAAAAGCACTGTGATAAGGGAAACATCGAGTCAACTTTGGAACAGCTACGAGATGGAGAACTTGGCAGTCAATTAAAAAAAAAAATCCTTTGCAAAGAGTTTTTGATAATATGAGAAATGCTTACTTGTGTGTATGCTGAGTAAAAACATAAGATTAAGTCTACCTGATCTTTGACCCAGAAATCAAACTGTACTTTGAGACTATATCCTACAAAATTAAAAACAGCAGTGTGTGAGGACCAATGGGGGGGGGGGAACGTGTACTGCTGTGGTATTTGTTAAGAGCTTAAGCAGCAGTAATAGCAAAACTAAAGAGTGCACTGGTGGGGGAATGCTTGATTTAATTGGGGTTACTCTGTATCACAGACTAGTATGTAATCATTAAATAAAAATCTCATCTATATGTGTACTATACATATTGTTTACCAACAAGAGCATGTTTTAAACACACACACACACACACACACACACACACACACACACACACACACACACACTCATACAAATGCATATATAACCTGTGTTTTTCCATGGTCACAAAATGTCTATAATTGCCACTTAGCAACAGAGACTAACATAACTTTTCTTCCTAGGACTTCACTTTGTTAAACTTCTTTAAAGAGCTTAGTAATGAACATAACTGTAAAAATCCTCCCACAGTTAAGAAGCAGGGTACACAATATGATCTCAGCTGCACTGAAATATGTGAGTGGGGAAGATACGAGCGACGCACTTAGATGCCCGTTGCTTATTATTTAGTGTGGGGAATAAAGTGGTGGCTATTTTATTATGGGAAGTTTGTTGTTGTTGTTCTTTATGTTTTCTAAATTTCCTATTTGGGGTGTTTGTACCAGTATTTCAATCACAATAAGTGAGTATGTGGGTAGCTTATTATACACAGACAGAGAGACAGAGATACAGAAGGAAGAAAATGAGGGACAAGCAGAGGGAGGAAGGGATGGATGAATGAATGGATGGATGGAAGGAGGGAGGGAATAAAGGCGGGAAGGAGAGAGAGGTTAAAGGGGAAAGTAAAAAAGTGCAGAGTGAGTGAAAAGTTGCAAATAAGTATGTAAATTAAGCAAATACATTAAATTGATGGTTTCCATTTTGTCTCCACACCTTCAACAGCTCCAGATTCCTGTTCACACAATGCCACCTATCCCTATCTGCTCTCCTTGGTCTCAGAATCTACATGGAGGCTTAGGAAGACACACAGCTAACCTGCTTGCAGAGGCAGCATCGGCAGCACCACTGTACTGCACGGTTTATCTGCATTCTGGAATGGGTGGAACACTCTGAAATTAATATCTGATGAAGAAATAAAGCTGTTAACGGCACAGATTTACAGTATTCAGATTACTATTGATCCATGCAGTACTCAACTAATAAAAGCCTTCCTCGTATGACTCTGCATCGTGTTCGCCTAAGTAAATTATTTCTAATAAACAAATATTACAAGGACCCAAGGAAAAATGCCAATCTATAAATTATTGTTCTCTCCTCTCTCTCTCTCTCTCTCTCTCTCTCTCTCTCTCTCTCTCTCTCTCTCTCCCTCCCCCCCCTTGGTCTCCCAGATCTCCTTCTCTCATGATAGAAACTAATGTTAGTCTCTAACACCTACTTTTGTGTGGTTTTTGCCTGTGTTCAGATCCCCTAAATCTCTTCTAGCCCAGCAGAGATCATTCCTCCTCACACTGGGTACAACATCATGACTCAATTCCATTTCCCAATAAACAATTCAACAAAATCCAAAAGACAACTATCATTTTCTAAGGGGCAACGTGGAGGAGGGGGACAAACTTAGTCTAGGATCCCCAAAACATGAACTCTTAACCTGAGCCTGCTTCATTGCCTGTGTGACCTTGGACAGGTATGTACCTCTGAGCCAAATCAAGTTTATAGGGTAACACCATTTGACTACAGTGTTCAGACATCTCATCATCCCTTTCACATACCCAACAGAACTCTGAAAGTCCAGGATTAAAAGGTTCTGGTCCTTTTCCATCCTCAAGTCTTCCTGGGTCACTAAGACTGGCCATACCAATACCCCTGAATGCCAAAGAAGGACCAGGTCATAGATTGAGAATGGTTCAGATCCAGTAAGGAAGAATCTCAGCAGATCCTACCACTGAAGGAACCAGAGGTGTGAGTGCTCTAACACCCTTATTTGAAGGTGACTTGAGGGCTGTCTTCCTTCTAGTCACGCTGAAGGGTACAGAATGAACATGCAGGATCACATTTCTGGGGTTCTCATTCGTCCAGATTTTAACTACTGGATCTCAATTCACACCCTGCAACCTCACATCCCATCCTTGGCAAATGTTACAGTTGACTGGCAGAGGGGGCTAGGAAGGGTATCTGAGACGTGTGCTCAGGATCAAAGGTGATGGGCTAACATTAGCTGTCACACTCAGCTTCAGTTAAACCACACACAAGATGGAGGAACGCTAACATGGGTTTGTATATGCAACATTAATCATTTTTGGATTTCATTCAGGTACACATGCTTCTTTGGCCTTTAGACAAGTTATTTTCACATCTCTTGAGTTTAATTTTTGTACTTTGGGAATGTAACACTTTTACTGTGTTACCTAGTGAGACTGTTAATTTCTGGGGCTTCCCATACATGTGCCCAGCAATTCACTGGTCCCGTGGCCCTGAGCCAGACTCAGAGGTCTTGGTGACGGAGCAGTGGCATTAAGACAGCAGGCTCATTCCTCTCCCCACTGGTTGTACCTCTTGGGGACACAAAGATCCACATTTTCCTAGAGAATTATATATAGGAAATGGGAAATAACAATATCCACATCTCGAAATAGCTCTGTGAGGTAGCATGAAATTGTATTTTGAGTGATGTATTTAAAAAAATAAATTTCTACTCTCTGAAAGGAAGTAAGCAAAGGGGGGGGAATGTACCTGGGAAGTCAGTCACCTGAGTTTTTACTTGGTAATAACATTCTACATTCCAAATGGAACATTTGTCACATGTGCCCCTGGTGTCCCTACAGAGCTAGAGTTACTTAAAATTAGACCAGAAATTCTTGGAAGATAAAGAGAAGTTTTACAATTTAAAATTGGTCAATTCAATAAGGCCCAGAAGACAAATCTTACCTACTTCTTGTTTTTTTTTTGGTTTTTGTTTTTTTTTTTTTTTTTTTTTTTTTTTTGGTTTTTTGAGACAGGGTTTCTCTGCGTAGCTTTGCGCCTTTCCTGGAGCTCACTTGGTAGCCCAGGCTGGCCTCGAACTCACAGAGATCCGCCTGGCTCTGCCTCCCGAGTGCTGGGATTAAAGGCATGCGCCACCACCGCCCAGCCCTACTTCTTGTTTTAATGAACGAATTTTTTTTTTTTTTTTAGAAAAGAGATACAGTCATTCATTTTTTATTGTCTGTGATTGCTTCCTGCTATGATAGTGCTGTGGTCTGAATGCCAGTGTCTCTCCAAAATTCACGTATTGAAAAATGTTTCCCTTGAATCGATAATATTAGAAGGTGGGGCTGTTAGGAAGTAGTTAGGCCATGAGCGTGGGGGCCTCTTCTATGAGATTAGTGTCCCTACAAATGATGGCTCCATTAACCTCGGCCACCATGTGAGGCCAAAGTGAGATGGTGCCATCTGTGAACCAGGAGATGGGTCCTTGCCTGTGAATCTGCTCACCCCTTGACCTTGGGCATTTAAGGTCCAGAACTTTGAAATGTTTATCATTGCTTATAGTATGTGTGGTGCAACAGCAACTCAAATGGCCCTCGGGAATTGGGTACAGTTTTGAAGATTTATTTTATTTTGCACGTGAGTGCAGAACCTGCGCAGGCCAGAAGAAGGGTCAGATCCCCTGGAGCTGCAGATGCAGATTGTTGCAAGCTGTTCAACTTGGGTACTGGGAACCAATTTCTAGTTGTAAGAAAGAGCACATAATGCTCTTAGCCACTGAGCCATCCCTCCAGCACTGGAGTTGAGTATTTTTGACATAGGACCTATGGACTAAAATAGTTACTGCCTGTGACTTTACAGAAAAAAAATTAGCTAAGGCCTCTTGTACAATAGCAATTCAGGTTGAATATGCTCAGCATGACTCCAACCCTAGTAAAGAGGGGCTCTAACAGCCGATCCCTGGTGGAAGAAGCTTGGGACCAGAGAAAGGGTCTTGGCTGGGTTGATCCCCGCCTCTCACTCCATCATTGCCCACTTTTGCATAACAGCTGGTGATCAGAGGCAATGGAATAGATGGAAGGTGGAGGGAGATGGGTTTCAAGGAGCTGAAATGACACCATAAAAGCTTTGCCACATTGCTTTTACCAGCCGGCATCAGCTGGGAGGAGCCTGGCCCCCAGAGGTCAACAGAAGTGTGTAAAAGGCTTGCCATCAAAACCTGCTCAGGGAAAGAGAACAGAAAAAAAAAGGGGGGGGGGAGTTAAATGACAAAGAGGGTACTTTGAAAGAATTTCTTCCTAGAGGAAGCAAGCAATGAGGCCAGGAGAGGAATAAATGGTGTAGAAATGACAGTCGCTCTTTCGGTCGGGCCACAGCTGCACTCGAGGGCTGGTAAGACCCGCCGTGTGTCAGCCCACCTCTCCCGGTTCATACTTCAATGTGAACTTTACAGGGAAAGGGGGACAGGAGGCAGCGAAGGGGAAAACGGTGGCTGCGAAGGACTTGTGCACGGGGTGTGAAGCCATTTCAATTTTATATTCGAAAGGACTCTGTAGGTGATCCCGTGAATGCAATTATGCCTACCTAATAAAAGCAACATATGCTAAGACAATTAAAAGATTTTATTATACGTCTCTTCACTGTAGTCCGGGTTAGGCGGGAGGAACGGAAACTGATGGGAGAGACAGGATGTATCTCTCTGGCAGGAAGGGGAGCCAAAGTCGAGGCCTGGACCATGCTGGCGGGGAAATGGATGGGAGAGATACACTTCTAACATAAAGATGAATTACGGACTGACTCTTCACGGGGTGTTTTCACCTTGCAAAATGCCAAGGCTCTGGTTTCATGACTGTGTGACGAGGAAATATCGCTGAAGGGATCACACTACCTTCATAAAAGCCCTTGGCGTTTTTTGGTGTGCAGCCATAAAACGAAGGTCTTCCTACAAAGCCGGGGAGGGAAAAGGGTCTGTCGCTTGATTTGAAGTTTAATGACAGGGTGGTAAGTGGAAATCAAGCTAACATTCAGGTGTCCAATCATTCCCCAGACACATACTGAGAACCAGATAGCGGACTCACGCTTCTGGCAGAGACTAGGGAGTCTATGGCGCAGGAGGCAGTCAGTGTCCTCGAGGAGCCCTCTGAGCCCTTCCATTGAACAATGGTCCTTCGCTTTTCTTCCTTGAACAGAGATTCACAATGAACTCAGCTTGCCTTGCAGAGAGAGTTGACCAGTTCTCACCAATAGAAAGTGTTTAGGACTGGTGGGAGAGGACTGGAGATGTGACTCAGAGGCTAAGTGCACTGGCTTCTCACCCAGAGAAGCTAGGTTTGAGTCCCAGAACCCCCACGGCAGCTCACAACCTCTGACAACTCCAGTCCCAGGCGATCTGACACTCTTCCTTGGCCTCTTTAGGCACAGTACATGGTACATATTCATGCATGCCGGCAGGCAAAACACCCATTTTATACGTAAAATGAAGGGAGAACTTTAAAGACTGGTGAGTGTCAGCTGGCTGGAATGCAGAGCCCACCAGGAAGAAAGGAGTTACTTCCTGAGTGGAGGCTAGGTGCTGGCATCACCTCATGGAACAGCTACCACCTTCTGGAGCACCAACTCAGACTGTTTGTGTGTAGAAAATAAAATACAGCACTTGCAGGTTGAGCTGTACAGCTTTCTGGAGTTACTTGTTATTGCAGTCTCGCCTATCCTGATACAGTCACTGTACAGATGAGCAAACAATTCCCATGAGAGCCACTTTAAGGGCTAGCAAGGTGACTCGGTAGTTAAGAGAGCTTACACTTCCCAAGGATCTGAGTTTGGTTCCCAGAATCCACATTGGGAGGCTTATGACCACCTATGATTCCAACTCCAGGGGATTTGACACCCTCTTCTGGGCACCCACACATGTGAGCAAACACACACACACACACACACACACACACACACACACACACACACCCTTGTGTGCACACATGTAAACATTAATTTAAAAATTAAAACAAATCTTTTTTTAAAAGTGCCATTCACGACTAAAGTTGGGCGCTCTTGGTGGGGTATGAAGATGTGCTGGAAACCCACTGCTGTGCTCTCTGCTGCCTTGGGACACTGAGAAGGTAACATTTCCCTTCCATTTCAAAGGCATTAGCAAAGGGAATGACAAGCTGGAAGGGGAACTCAGGTGGAAGTCAGGGCACTGCCAGAGGCTCAGAAGTGTGGAAGGATGTGGAGGGAGAGCATGATGTGTGGGCAGGAGGGGTAACTCCAAAGGGGTTCACCGGAAGCTACCACCGAGGGACTGTGAAAGGGTGATCCGAGGCAGAGCAGGTACCAGCTGTCTTTGGCCAAGATCAAAGTATGTCCTCCTCAGGTGGGAGCTTCAGCTGGGTCAGATGTGGTCCAGAGAAGGTCATGGATCCTGAGCACAGGGCTCTCTATCTCATAAGACCCCTTCTGCCAGGACTGACAACCAAATTAAGGGCTGGTGAGCTATCTATGGGGTGAGACCCATGGAGCTAATAATAGAGTCGGTTTATCATGTGATTCAGATAGAAGAGGGTCAATCTGCCCAGAACCACAGCTTTGTGGTTGACCTGGAGGCCACACAGAAACACAGGCAAAGCCCATCCAAAATAAAAGTAAAACCCACACAGAGAGAACTCTTACATCTTGGGCAATAGGGGACATGTGTATCGTCAGTCTGTAGAGGAGGAGCTGAGCTTCATAATGCAATGCTACACAAAGGCAGCAGTTTCTTATCCACTGAACATATTAGCCAGTCTCTAACACATTTGTTTTACTTTGGCCAGGAAGAGGAAGGCATAACAAAAATGAGAGCCATTAAGTCGGAGTGGACCGATCTTCGGCTCTCTGGGTCTTCCAAATTTCTGAAGTGAATACGGGAGAGTAGGTGTTGTCAAAGACAAGAAACAGTATGGAGAGAGAGAAAAGAGCTGCATGATGATATGAGACAGACCCAGGTAAAAGAGTTCTCAGAGTTACTGGGGATTAATGCTAATAGTAAATGGGATAAATTATGCAAAGTAGAAGCATTTATGTAAAATGATATCTAGGAAAGGCTAAATAAAAGCTACTTTACTCATCTTCTTTATATTCTTCTTAATAAGCATGATATTCTGGGGTAAGGTTATCAAATATATTTCTTATTACTGTATAAAATTAACCCAATAATGTTCTCTAATTTTGTAAAATGCCACGTCCATGCTTCATTCTGCCTGCACTCTTTGTCTGAAAGAGAAACTCAACAGACATTAGTGTGATGCTTGTGTGTGTGTTTACATTAGTATACACACACACACACACACACACACACACACACACACAGTAGAGGTCAGAGGTCAGTGCTGGATGCTTTCCTCAATCACTCTCCACCTTGTCTTTTTGGACCTTTAGCCCACCAGTTTGGTTAGATTGGCTGGCCAGTGAGCACTGGGAATTCTCCTGTGTCCATCTCCCTAGGGCTGGAATTACAGGTGCAAAGTTGCATCCCGTTTCTTTACATAGGTTCTGGGGATTGAACTCAAGTCCTCCTACTTGCATAGTAAGCAGTTTCTGCACTGAGCCTTCCCCGCAGTCCACTCTTAATCTTGAAGAATTTGTCATGCTTCTCTGGGCCAGGCATTGATTGTGTTTCTGGGTGGGACACACGATTTCTCAGTCACTGCTTGGCAGCTGAGGCGACAGAGAAATGCACACAGCGTTGACAAGCCAGAGGCATCTGGCAGGAGGCTGAGCTGAGGAAGTTTGCTTTGCCTGCGCACGGCGGCTCCATATGGGCATCTCGTCTACGTACCCGGCATGACCTTCTCCTGCTACAAACCCATGAGATTTGAAACCTCTCGGGACCAAGTTCAGAAAAACATTCTGGCTCCGTGTGGGTATGACTAACCATTACACAGCCTGAAACTACTGTATCCTGCCAGTTTCTGTAAGATTTTTCCCAGTAAAGCACCAAAAATCGGAATTTTTAAGAGTCTAAAGCCAATGAAATACATTAAATACTTTGAGAAGTAAAAAACAAATAAACCCCCTCGGGCATGAACACAATATCACAGTTACTCTCTCTTCTTGTTCATCTTTAATCTGTTTCATTTTCATTTGTTTTTTGCTTGTTTGTGTTACTTTATTGTTGTTTGTGGCTCATGCTGCCGTGGACTCACTAGATAGAACCAGAGGCCCTTGCATCTATCAGACAATATAGTCCATTTTGAAACCCACTTTTGACACCCAACCTTTTATCATGAGTATTTTTCCCAATGGGCATTTTGTTTTAGCGGATGCATACTATTCCATAAATAGACCATGATTTATGTATCACCTCCCTGTCATTGAACCTTCAAGTTGAGATTACACTTTCGTTGAATTGTTTTTAAAAAAACAATTACAGAGGAGGGTTCTATTTTGTAGGAAGCACAAAACAGGCTTTCCCCCTGAGGCTTCGATGGTGGATGTCTATGAGTTACAGTCTTTTCACATCATGAAGACTGAATGAAGGAACCTCTCATCGAGATCTCCAGGGATTGCCATTCTCACATTCAAGTCTCTGTTCAGCAGTTCTCTTTCCCTCTCTCACCCCAGTCTCCATTAGATATCCTTTGCTTCCAGTTAGAAAATGGATGGGTAGGCTGGTGTGCACCATCCCAACAGTCAGACATCTCTGAGTTCCTCCACGGTGCCCACAGTATGCCAAGCATTTCATGCTTCTAAGCTGGTTAGTGAATGGTCTTTGCATCTGGAATATACCACTCCCACAGCCCCCCGGAGGCCCAGGAGGGGAGCAGATGGTACAGGATGTACTGACAAGGTTTGTTCTACATTGACTTAGACGTAAGGACAGGGCCCTGGCGACATCAACAGGCATGTGTTTCAAATATGATTAACATGGTATTTATGCCAAGAAAGATTTTTCTGGAGAGAATCCTGGCTGTCTTTCCAATGTAAAGAGATGAATTCAGCAAAGCATTTGTTACGATTTTGTATTTATATGGAATACACACACACACACACACACACACACACACACACACACACACACACACACACACACACACACACACACACACAGTGGATGGGGGAACCACCTCTCACAGTCCATCTTTGCCATTGGGAGTGAGACTATGCAATTCCAGGAGGGAAACAGCAGAGTTCCTAAAGAGGTCCCACGTGAGTGGGGGAGATGGATCAGCAGGTAAAGGTGAATTCTAATAAAAGCCTGATGACCTGAGTTCAATCCTCAGAACCTATGGCAAAAGGAGTGAACTGATTCCCAAAAGTTGTCCTCTGAACTCCACATATATGTTGTGGCTTGTGTGTGATTCCCTCCCCTCCCCAATACCAATAGTAATAGATCCATACTAATAGCAATAGATTAAAAAAAGAAGAAATCCATAGAACTATTCAGAGAAGATAGCCTAGACTCAGAACATACAGCCATTAGTGAGGAGCAAATGCCTACAGAGGCTCACTACTCTTTACTGTGTAGACTAATTTTGGATGGGTGATGTCTGCTGTCAGTGATTTTTCCAGTGTGTGTGTGTGTGTGTGTGTGTGTGTGTGTGTGTGTGTGTGTGTGTGTTTGATGCAGAGTTTCACTATATAACCCCAGGCTGGCTAGAGGTAATCCTCCTGCCTCAGCTCCGAGAGTGCAGGGATCACAGGCTTATGCCACAATGCCTGACTCTAGAAATACAAAGCCTTGAAGGCTAGAGGGCTGGGTGTGTATGTGAATCCCTCCCAAACCAGTGTCTTGGTCTGGCTCTGAAGCCTGTGCTTTCTGCACCACAGCGGCTGCAGATATCAGGCATCTCCAAGGTGCCAGGCGAAGCTCTGGTGCCATGTGAGGCAGTTCCTGCTCTCACAAGGTTCAACATCAGGTGAAGAAAGAGCAACTTGAGGACATCATTAAGGCAACAGGAGAAGTGAGCAGGGCATGCAAGGAGCCACTAGAAGCAGGGTCAGCTTCCACCTGCTACTTGGTAACAAGCACAGCATTAGCTGGCACTGAGAAGGGTCCGGGTTTGCCCTGTCTCCAAAGGCTTCTGCAGGAACTCCAGGTTCCTAAGAGCCAGGATGACCTGGCTGATGTATGGCAGGCCGCCAGCTGCATTTACCCCAACCCCGTGTGTATGGCACAATGCAGGAAGCCCTCTTAAAAGGGTGCATGAATTAGCTTCTTGGGACTTTGATTTTAAAAGCTTCTGTGACCGAATTTGCTTTGGTATTTTTTTTCTTTTTTTATAAAGGATTTTGAAGATTGGTTCTGTTGTCAGGACATCAGAAAATGAGAGAGAGAGAGAGAGAGAGAGAGAGAGAGAGAGAGAGAGAGAGAGAGAGAGAGAGAGAGAGAGAGAGACTGAGACCTACTGGTTTCCACAGCAGAGTGCTTTTGATCGGGTGGAGATTATGTCACTGGGAGGCTGTCACACACCCTGAAGGATCAGCTTCCCTCCCCTCGGACGACCCGACTGACACCTACTGAGCATGTCTCAGCACTCACGGCCTGAGCATCTGGGGTCGTTTTGACAAGAGATTAGGGAAAACACAACACAAAACTAAACAAGTGTTACCGTGTAAAGTATGATGTGCATTACTCAGAGTAATGCTCTGTAGCTGATGAAAAGGTAAAATAAATTAAATTAAGAGAGAAAGAATAGCAGGCATGTAAAGAGAAAGTCCATCAACTAACCAAACAGACCAACAAAAGTCAAAGCAAAAGCAAAAATTTAGTGACTGGACAGATTGCTTAGTGGTTAAAAGTAGGTACTGCCCTTGCAGAAGACTCAAGATTAGTTCCCAGCACCCACGCCAGGCAGCACTTAACATTTGTAACTCCAGATTGGGGGGGGGGAGAATGGGGGGTTTGTCCATTACCTTTAGTCTCTGAAAGCACCTGTACTTAAATGCACACTACCCCCCACACACACACAAAAATTAAAAATAAAATGATCATTTCTAAAGGCCAAAAAATTAAAATTCTGGATAAAATAATGATAACCACTCTTTTCCTAGGAAACAGACAAACAGACAACAGAGGCAAAAGTGAATGTAATCATCACACTTGGTTGGAATGGGAGTATAAATAATAACCACAGTGCTATACTATTTAAAGAATAGATGATCGTATGATTAGACATGTCCTAGAATTGAAAGCTCTTACTGAAATACCCAGACCCACCCTCTGAGCATCCCTGGGGGTCTGCATCATCCCCAGGTGCACAGATCCAGATTGTTATTAGCTGTTGGTCTCTGTGTCTTCCATGTTAGTCTGTGACCTCCATCACTCCTTTCTTCTTATTCTCTAGGTGCTGGGCACTTAGTCAGCGAATAAACTATCCTTGAGCTGAGCACAGCTTACTTCCCCTTCCACTTGACATCTCCAGGCTGACTAATTCTTTTGCCTATTCTCAGAAACATTTCCCAACATCTCACATTAAAAAAATAATTGGGGAGTGTACATGGGGAAATCTTTAAATAAGTCAATGTATCTACAATCTGTAGGTAAGGCATGAATAACCACCAACCCACAGGAATTCACAAAAGCTTGGCCCAGGTCGATGGAGAATTACAGCCATCATGCCTCTCTTACTCCAGGAAAGGCTTACATTAAAAAAAGAAGAAGAGGAGGAGGAAGAAGAAGAAAAAAAGGATGACCTTGCAAATTACAGCCTTATAAATTGTACTTCTAAATTTGGAAAGAAATTGAAAGACAGAAAAAATAATCCTGATATCAGCTTGCTAAGCCTTATGGAGACCTTTTCCTGTAAAGGAAGAAGAAACTCTTGAATGTGAAAACTGACTTCTGTTTTTTGTTGGATTTTTCTAAGAAAAAAAATGATCTTCTACAATGGAATCGTGCAATCCTTTGGGGAGTGATTCATGGTCAGACCGCATTTTCTTAATCTGACATTATTTAGAGAATGAACAAGACTCACTGACTTATGAGGCTGGTACCATTTTCATCCACAGATAAAGTTAAGTGGTTATGTCGGTTTGGTTGTACAATACAATCTCCCTCCCAAAGAAATCTATCAGGAAGGCGGAGGAGGGCATCACTCCCGTAATCAGTTCTGGATCTACTTCCATCTTTATCATTTCTTAGCTGGATGACTTTAGGCAAATCACATGACCTCTCTGGTTCCCTGTGTCCTCTACTGTGGATAAAAACAGAACCAAAAGTGTCAGGATGAAGTGAGGAAACATTGGTTGAGAGAAATGTATGAGGTATGCCATTCAACAGGGAAGTGCTCCCACTGGGAAAACATGGTTGGATTGGGTTATTGAAGGGTGAAGGGCTAAAACAGCTCTAGAAAAGGGTTGGGTGTGGATCCCAGGAGATTCCAGTTATCTGATCTTATTCTCAAGTCTCCATTTTGAAGATGGTCCATGTCCCTGAGAATGCATGGCCCTGGAAGTGAGTACCGAGCACTGGAGTGCTGCTCAACAGAACTGTTTTGGACTACAGTGCAGGAGATAGAAGGATTTCCTCTATCTTCATTCCTAGTTCCAAGTGCTCACCAAGCCAGCTCTAAGAACTTCTCAGAAGACAGCAGTGGCATGTAGGTCTCTCCTACTATTTATAACCAGGGAAAGATTCCAGAGGGTAAAGTGACTTTTCTAGGGTACCTGGTCAGACCAGGCATCTTTCCAGCCCCCTGTTCAGCGGGTCCACACTGACTGAACTGTGTCTTGGACAGATTAATGCCTCCTTAGGATGTATGTGGTTTTATCTTTTTGTATAACACGGGAAGGATACACTCCAGATTTTTCTCCTCATTTTTTGCTTCTGGGCTGGGCTCATTGGTTTCCAAGGACAGCCAGGAGTGGTGAAAGGTAATGCAAGGAGATCTTGCAAGCCTAACTGCTATCAACCCCAAGAACTGATGCCTTTAATCCCAGCACTCCTTGGGAGGCAAAGATGGGTGGATCTCAGCAAGATGGAGGCCAGCCTGGTTCACATAACAAGTGCCAGGCTAGCCAGAATGACATAGTAAGGCATGTCTCAAAAGGAGGAAGAAGAGAAGAAGGAAGAAGAGGAGAAGAATGAGCTGGAGAGGGATGGGGTGAGGAGGAGGAAGGACAACAAAAATAGTGCTTTGGTGATTCCCTGCAGGTTCAGGTTCAGGGAAGTACTGCAGTGTGTGTGTGTGTGTGTGTGTGTGTGTGTGTGTGTGTGTGTGTGTGTTGTAGCTGATCATGTTTACTACATGGTAAGCTCATGCCTTGCCCATACTCGTGTATTTCTCTTCTGGATCACTTACAGTCTCCAAATTCTGAGGGGAGGAGTGTGTGTGTGTGTGTGTGTGTGTGTGTGTGTGTGTGTGTTGTTTGTGTTTGTATGTGTGTGCTTGTGTGTATGTATATGTGTGTACATGAATGTGTTTGGTGCGCACGTGCATGGCTGCATATGAACTGGTATGCACATGGATGTGGAGGTTAGGGGTCAGCCTTAGGTGTCATTGCCTCAGCAGCTGTGCACCGTATATTTGGGACAGGGCCTCCTGTTAGCATGGGACTCACCAAGCATGCTAGGCTGGCTAGCCAGCAAGCCTCAGGCTCCCCTCGTCTCCACCTCCCTAGTGCTATGGATTCTAGGGTTCACACTCAGCTTCTCATGCACCCACTTCCCCAAGTAAGTCGCCTCCATGGCCCAGATTGCAACATTACAGGTGGTCACTTTTCAAAGCTCGATAGTTTACAAGATGAAAATCTTTCACTTTTTAAAGAATTGTTTCACAGACATGGTTTTGTAAAGGATTAAGGTGCTGACAGTGGTGTGGGCAGACTGACCCTGGGCTCAGCAGGGATGGGGACATGTTCTGGGATGGTGGGAAAGCTGAATGAGGGGTGGAAATCAGCCTCCTCTTCCACAGAGTTGGAGGGTCTTCCTGTGTGCCCAAGTACCCTGAGGGGGGAACACGTGGAAAACCCGGCCAGCACCAGGTAGTGCTAATTATCATTTGCTGCCTGCCTTCCATGTTTCTAGGCTACACATCCTCCATTGCCCAGGAACGTGGAGTCTGAGTGGGGTAGGCAGAGATGGGGAGAGCCTCAAGTAACATGGACTGGAGATGCCTGTGGTTATTTCACTTGCACAAGTTCATGCCCAGTGAGCCGGTCCCTGGGGCTTGATTTCAGCTGCCTGTGTGACTCCTTAACCCACTCTGCAGAAATGAACATAACAAGCCTAGTGCTTACAGAATACAGAGAAGTACACAGGAGTCAGGGCTTCTCGTAAAACTGTGCAGCACTCTGGAAAGCAGTTTGGCAGCTTCTCAGTAAGTGGAGTGTAGGGTTAATTCTCAGCAATCCTACCACAGACAAATGCCCAAGAGAAATGAAAACGCATGTCCACACAGAGACTTGTTGCCAGGTGTTTATAGCAGTCTCATTCAGAGTAGTCCAAAACCAGAAGGAAAAGAGAGAGGGGAGAGAGAGAGAGAGAGAGAGAGAGAGAGAGAGAGAGAGAGAGAACATGTCCATCAATGAATACAGAGATAATCAAATGTGGAACATCCAATCAATGAAGTATTAGTCAGCCGTAAAAAGGACTGAAGTGCTGACACATGCTTCTTAAATGAATCTGCAAAACATTATGCTATTCAAATGAAGGTAGACACAGTCACATATTTTATACTTCCCTTTATGCCCAGAAAAGGCAAATCTGTAAGACTAAAAGCAAATGATTGGGGAGAAGAGGATGGGGAGTAAATATTTAATGGGCATGAGTGTTTCTCTCTGGAATGATAGTAGGGTTATGGAAGTAGAGAAAGAAGCCCCAAAGACTTTGAATTCACTAAATGCTATTGAATTGTGTACTTTAAAACAATTGTGCTGTATAAATTCTTAATCAATTAAAAATTTTATAAGGAAAGAAAAGATAGATAAAACCCAAAAGTATTTTGTTTATCTGTTTGATACAAGTGGAAGTGAGTCAGGGTCTAGCTACACAGTCCAGACTGGCCTCCAGCGCATGGTCTTCCTGCCCTCGGCTCCCTAGTCCTGGAATTGCATCTCTGCACAGCCATGCTCACAAACACAGGGGGTTTGAAGTCTCTGAAGACTGAGTTAGAATCTCACCCCTGTCTCACTGGGCTCCAGTAAATTTGGGACAAACGACACAAGCATCCAGTCTTTTCTTCCATCTTAGTTTAAGATGGCATCTTCGTTTCCATGCAGAGCCCATGGGAAGTCTGACATCAGAAGCAAGGTGGCTAGCTCAGGTCTGGTGCACATGTACACATACTGATACCTCCATTTCCTGCCACTGCCATGTCCTTTCTGTCAATGTCGATGCTTTTAGGAGAAGCTATTGATTATCAAAGAGATTGGAGGGATGACAGGATTATCACACTGTCACCAGACACCTGGAAGTAGAATTCTCAGCACCTGGTCATGTCGAGGCATCACTTTCTTTCTTAATAAAATATTCAGTGAAGTTGAATTTATTATATATTCTATACTTAGCTCAAGAGCTCTTTGGAGAAAAAAAAAGACACAAGTCCCTTAAAGAATAAATACAATTCTGGCTCAATAAATACAATTCAGAGCCTTTGCTGCTCTTTCAGAAGACCCAGGCTTGGTTTTCAGTACTCCCACCAGGTATCTCACAAGTGCCTATAACTCCAGCTCCAGGGTATCAACGCCCTCTTCTGGCTTCCACAGCCACCTGCATGCAGGTGTACACACTCACACACAGATACACTTATTCACATAAACAAAAATAAAATCTTTTTTTAAAAAAGAATGAATGTATGGCAAAATTATTTTCTGAACTGGATAACTTCATGCATGTGTGTCCCATGGTGTCAAGGAGTTTCATGACGCCTAAGATGGCTTCAAACTCATTGTGTAGCCAAGGATGACCTTGAAATTCTGACTGTCCTGCTTCTACCTCTTGACTGATAGGATTCCAGGTGTGTAATACCACACCAGATTTTTCTTTCTACTTAATATCATGAACATGCGTTGGAGGTGACAGTCCAGAGACACAAAAGGTCAGCCGATTCCATGCACTTGGTAGCTCACTGATTTAAAGTGGGTACATTTCTTTTAATTACAGAATTCAGATAACTGGCATGCCAATCAGACATCAAGATACTGCCTACCCTGTAGTTTGAATCAGGAAATTCTGAAGATGTGGGCTACTGCCCATGCATTGCAGTTCTGAACCCTCCACAAAACTAGAATGGAATATGTGTCACCTGGAATTTCTATAACAAAGGGAAGAGGGCTCCCAGGGAGATGGGATGGAAAGGGAACAAAATGCACAGACCTAGGAACTAATGTGGACATAAAACACAATGGGGGGTCAAGACATTCCATCCTCTTCATCTCAGAATTTCAGGGCTGGGACAGTGCAAGCCCAAATGTCTAGCTTGCTAAAATCAAGAGCAGGTTGGAGGAAGGAGGTGGGGAAGGGACCTACTACCCCACTTCCAGAAGGGACTAATATCAATCTCCTTGCAATAATGTATTTTCCTAAAAATAAGCTCATTTGTTTGCACCATAAACAAGGTGGAGAGTAGCCTATGGAAATCCCTCATGTGTCTCCATATTACCCTGGGAAGCAAAGCTTCTTTATGTATCTGGAGAGGCCATTTTTTCCAAAGGAGATCGCTGTCCCTGAAATGTAGATAGTTATAAAAATGGCATTAATTTGCTTAGACCCAGAAATTTTCACAGGAGAGCAACTAGCAGAAAACATTATGGAAATGTCCGAGAGGGCTGGTAATTGAGTTGATTAGTATGACCTTGGTTATGAAGGTAATGGAAGAGGGACTGGTGTTTAGACTGAGTTATAACTCTGTTCCCGGTTCGTCGACCGACTGAGGGATGTAATTTGTTCAGCCTGCCTCAGAGTGGCCAAGCTTGCCTGTGACAAAGTAATACACTGACTAGCGGAGCTTGGCTGGCGTTTTCACCCTGCCGGAGTAAACAGGGCAGGGTCAAATAAGAAATGATGGACCGTGCTCCAAACACAGGGCTTCTGTGTGGATCTGCTGTGGGCAGAGCCTTACGGACAATGAACCCGAGGAAACACTAACTCACTGCTGCGGAACTGCCGAGGAAGGAACCGAACTCAACGGCTCCCCAGCCAGAACAAAACAAAGCAAACCACTGACACCATGAAGAATAAACATCCAGGAAGGTCTACGCTGAATTCGCTCTGGCTCTGTTTTCATAGTATTTATAGACGTTTGTGAAGCAGTGTGCTTCTGGCTGCAGTGGGAAATTTAGTTGCATTAATCATAAGATAGGATCCAAAGTTGGGCTCCGAAGACTGTACTGTTTACAGGACACCTGCTTAAACAGGCAATCATCTCACCATTACACGCAGGTACCCACATGTAAACTTGACCCTGGCATGATTGCCCATGAGGCAGGACCAGGGGGGTACCTAGCGTGAAGTCATTAACTTTAGAACTATCATGTGGAAGTTCACATCCAGGGATGTCTTGTCCTCCTCTCATCCAGGATGGCCTTGGTCACCCTTACCACCTTAGAAGGCAATGTGTGTGGAATGGCTGAGACTTAGGGAAAAATCTATGGCATCTGGATACTCTGAAATACAGGTGAAAAGTCTGCGGTGCACAGTTTATTATTTACTATTCTTAAAGAATACACCCTATACTTGAGCTATAGAGAGCTGTACCTGGTGAATAATAACAGGCTAACTGCATTCCTCCTTGGGGTGGAGAGACAGAGAGAGAGAGAGAGAGAGAGAGAGAGAGAGAGAGAGAGAGAGAGAGAGAGAGAGAGAGAGAGTATTTGAGTGGTTTTTTTTTTTTTTTTTTTTTTTGAGCCTCCAGTTTCAGGACTGGAGCTACACAGATGACAGAGGGCCAGAGTCCCTTGTCTCCTTGCCTCTGTCACCGTGCCTGCTGACCCTCTAGTGAAAGGGACCTGACCACCGCGTGCGAGTGGAATAAATTATCGCTGACACTCCAATATTTAATTATGCAGCTGTCAGAGCGGCCCTTTCGAAATTCATTTTAATAAAGTGGGAACTATCCCTTTCAAGGTTGAGAGTGAGGGGGTCACCTTTGGTGTCAGCCAGAGGTCTCTGCCATGAGCTCTGCATTCCCACTCTGGACGCCTGTCACTTGGCCTGATAGAAGGACCCGATAACAGCTCTGATGCCTGGTGGCATCCCCCCATCCCTGCCTGAATGAACACCCTTCATTTAAACCCACAATAATGAGGACCTCAAAGTCACAGAGGCGGGCACAAGGGCAGTCTGTCGGGGGGAAAATGGCTTCTTATTATAAAATCCACTCAGTGTGGAAGTGGGGATCTTGTCCATCTCCATGGTTTAACTAGTTAGTTGATACTTTACACGACAAAAGAAAAAGAGAAAAAGCAGAGGGAACCCAAAACACCCGGGTTTAAGAAAGGAGGGACCAAGAATCAGGCTTGCCTCTGCAGTCATGGTGCCCAAAGTCATAAAAGAGACACAAAAGTACTGATTTATATTTTTCTATAAAATAAAAAATGGTATTATAGGTTTTGTAGTCTAGTTCCTGGGCTATAAAGTTGCTCGGAGGAAAAGCTTTTATGCGGCCAACCGAATGTGTGAACGCTCTCCTGCCTGCCTATTGTACATGCGGTTAAAGTCCATGTTTAGCTGACACTTCCCACTGTTTGTATGTAAGCCGTGGCTGCAGACAGCAGGCAAATACAGGCAGAGCTGGAGAAGGCAGAAGGGGCGGGCAGATGCTTCTAAGTGGGCTCCTGTCTGCTCTACAGATTCCTGCCTTTCCCCACACCCTCTTGTGCAATTCTCTGCCCCTGTCCTCCTTCAGTGACGCGGTACACTTGCACTGGTCGGCGATGGTGTGCTGGGCATTGTCCAAAGTCAGTCTGTATGTAAGTACCTCTTAGAAGTCGGAGCAATTCTATTAACTAGGCACTTTAACAAGAGTCTCCAATCTTTACAAATAAGGAAGCCGGGGCTCAGGGATGCTGAGGCACCTACTCAGTACATGCTGGCTGCCACTGCCCCCTCTGTCCCCATTCCACCAGTGCTTACGTCTGCCATCTCTCTGCCAGTCTAGTTTCTCTTTGTCTGATCTCTTCCTCATCAGCGCTCACACTGGCTTTCTTCCCTCCTCCCCATCGTCTCCCTCTCTCTCTTTCCCAGGCTTGCATATCCCGTGTCTCACTGGAATATACATCAGCTGCAGTGGAATGCACAAAGGGACCATCCAGTGGGCACGTGTTTACGACTCTCCTTTAAGATAATTTATTTATATTATTTTATGTGTATTAGCGTGAAGGTGTCAGATCGCCTGCAAGTGGAGTTGCAGACAGGTGTGAGCTGCCATGTGGGTGCTGGCAATGGAACCCAGGTCCTCCAGAAGAGCAGCCAGTGCTCGTAACCACTGAGCCATCTCTCCGGCTCACATGCTGTAACTCTTGTTAGCAAACACTGCTTTTGGAGCGAGGCCTCTTGCCATGTGTTAGGATAAATTCCGAAGAGAGAACTTTCATGTATCTATTGAAAGGTGTTGTTTCTAAGCCACAAATAATAACCCAGTATTGCCATAAGCCAGTGGTTCTCAACCTGTGGTCACAACCCCTTCGGAGGTTACATATCAGATATTTACATTACTATTCATAACAGTAGCAAAGTTATAGTTATGAAGTAGCAGCAAAATAACTTAAACCGTATTAAAGGGTTGCAGCATCAGGGAGGTTGAGAACCACTGCACGTATGAATGCTTTAGTTTTCAGTGTACAAGCACATTGTGTGTTGACTATAGCCCTTCGGCATCCCTCCTATCTTTCCCATCTCCCCACTCCTCTGCGTCCCTTTGTTGCCCAGACAGTTTCACTTATACTGTCACATCACACACACACATTATGTTAGGTATCTATATAAATCCTAAGAATTTCAGGTGAGGGAAAAAACAATATTTGTCTTTCTAAAATTGACTAAAGTCACTCAATATGATTGTCTCTAATTACATCCATTTTCCTGAAAAAAAATAATAATTTCTTTTTTTATATCCATAAAAGTTTCCACTGTGTACACATACTATGTTTTCTCTACCCATTCCTGTGACTTAGGTTGGCTCTATAACAGTTACTGTGAATGGAGCAACCGTAAACATCTATGTGCAAATGTCTCTGGGATGTCGACTTGTAACCGTCTGGTCCATAAACATGCTTGCTAAGGGACAATAGTTTCCTGCAAGACCCCAAGAGTGAAACAGGAGGCAGAAAGTGCCACCCACCTCTGCTCACTTTGTTGTTGTCCTGAGAGAGCAGACCTCCTGAACAAGGCAGGACGGCCAGACTCTCCCAGACTTCTCCCGGCTCCCCGGCGTCCTCCAGAGAGCAGCACATTTTCAAGCCGCCCTTGGTCTTAGTCCTCAAGCTTCATGATGGGAATTCATTTATGACAGATGAGGATGCAGCTAGGCCTGTAGTGAGCACTTGAAAGAAAGTGGAAGTCATGGTCCAAAGGAGGGCTGGTCATTTCTCCCTGGGGTTGCCCTTCATTGTGTCCTGCGTATTCTAGGGTCTCAGTGACAAGGAGATGTTTCCAAAGGGCCGGTGATAACTGAGACCACTCATGTCTCTCCATGTCCATTGTCACTGCTGTGTGTTGTCTTCGTACAAACCAGTACCACTGAGGTAGCTAAGGGCTTAATGTGCTTGCTACTTATGGGGTAATGATTTGGTTTGGGTTTTTTTTTTTTTAAAGACAAAGTCTCTTATATTCCTGACTAGTCTCAATTTTGAGATGTAGCCAAGCATAACCTTGAACTTCTGAACCTCCTGCCTCTCTCCGCTGTGTGCTGGGATTACAGGAGTGTGCCACCATGCCTTTTTTAATTCAGTGTTGGGGATCCAACACAGGGCTTTCACAGACGAGGCAAGCACCTTACCCACTGAGTTACACTCCGGCACTGTCTATAGGGCCTGAAGGAAGCACCCAAACCTGCAGCGGACTGCAGAGAGAGAAGAGCTAGAGCTGCACATGTTCTGATCTGCATGACGCTGGTCTCAAACTGGCAAGGCAGGAAACTGGACTTCAAGTTAGTGAATTCCTCCTGAGAGCATTAGGAAGCCTCCAGTGAAGGCTTACTGGACAAATGGAAAAAGAAGAGATAACACCACTTCCTCAATCCAAAGACTAACACAAAGTCTTTCCAAGAAAGTAATTGTATCAAATACAATTGTATCGGCTGTGCACAGGCAAGGACATTTAACGAGAGATCAGAGGACAGATGTGTGCTCAAACAGAGATCTCCTCCTTAACCATTAGTAGCTTAGAGCAGCCCAAGGGGGGGGGGAAACAGGCACAGGGGACAGGGTGTTGATTCTGGTCCCTGCCACTGTCAACTTCCTGTGATACCTTGCATAAAGGAGCCTGTATCTCCAGGATTTTGTTGGCCGTTCTAGACCCTGCGTACAGGGGGATTGAGAGTTACCATTTGCTTCTTAAAGGGACGATAACAGGACAAACTAGACAAGAAGTTGAAGTATTTGAGTGAAAAATCCAGCAGGACTGTATCAAGGAGCATTTCTGCTTCCATCCCTTTCTTGGTCATTCTGTCTTTCCCGCTGCTCATCTCCTCCTTTTAGCAGTTCCCATGGAGTGGTTACTTCATGGACCAAGCCTGTGCATGGGCTTTTCTTTTACTCTCCACAGACTGGAGAGGACTAGAAGCCAGCTCTGCTTCATCCACAGAGGCAGCACTGTGGAATACTGTGCTATGTTGTCACCAAGGCCACGAGGACTCCTGTCTTCCTCCTCCCGGAAAGTACACCTAGAATTGCCTTCAGCTAATCCATGGTAAACCTGTTTAACAAGGCTGATGATGGACAACACATCAAAAATTTAAAGGGGGTGAATGAATGGTCTCCTTTCTCTGCAGTGATGCAACAGAACAGATACGAAAGAGTAGCAACTGCAGTAGTCACCGTAAAAGAGTCAGGCTAGACTGTGAAACTCTGTGTGTGTGTGTGTGTGTGTGTGTGTGTGTGTGTGTGTGTGTGTGTGTGTGTGTGGTGTATGTGGTATCTGTGTGTGGTGTGTATAGGTACACATGCATTATGTGTATGTGTGTATGCATATGACTATACATTTTTAGAGCTGGGGAGATGGATAGATGTGTAAAGTGCTTGTTATTCAAGTATGAGGACTATAGTCTGAATCCCCAATATCCATAGGAATGCTGTGCATGTGCAGTGGCCTACCTGAAATCTCAATTCTCAGGAGATGAGATGGGATCCTCACAGCAAACTATCTGGTAAGAGTAGCTGAACTAGTAAACTCTGAGTTCAAGAGAGAGACCCTACCTCAATGTGTAAGGTGGAGAAAGGTCAAGGAAGACACATCATCAAACTCTGGCCTCCACAGGCACGCATACACACATATATCTAGGCCTACACAGATGTGAACATGCATACACACACATGGCCTACCCACACATATATACCACATAACATGCAAAAAAATGATAAATGCACATTTGTATTTTACATGTAAGTATATGTAAATATTTTTCTAAGCACACACAGAGAAAGAAATACACACACACACCCTTTTCATCTAATTCACACCATTATTATTTCCATACCATCACGAATAAATCAAAGCTCAGCTAAATACTGTGCTGAGGATCAATCCGAAGTAGCTGGTGAGTTGAATGTGGATGCAAATTAAATGGGCTCCAAGCTATTGCTTTTGAAAAATAAAATACAGAAAATGTGACCATCACATCTCTACTCCACTTCAGACGTGTATGTCCCTTCCCCAAACACCCTTTCACTCTTGCTACAATCTTACCACGAGCTCCCGTGGGTGTTAATGTGTGACATCTACCTTAAGGATGGTGAAACCAAGGGCCCAGAGTGTCTGTGACTTGTCTCTATGTTTATAACAAACACTGGGTTGAACTTACATTTGGACTCACTGCCATCTACCTCCCTCAGTTCAGAACATCTTGCCTCTGCACGGTGGCTCTGTGAAGCAGGGGCATTCATGAGTCAAAACTCTCCTTCACGGGGCTGGGAAATGTTTGCCAGACAAATATGAGGATCTGAGTTCAGATCTCCAACACCCAAGTAAGAACATAGGTGCTGTAGCACATGGTTGGAATCCTAGAGCTGGGAAGACGGAGGCAGGAGGGCCCGTGGTCCTTGCTGGGCAACTAGTCTAGCCAAATTGCTAAGACCCAGGTTCAGTGAGAGACCCTGTCTCAGAAACTAAGGTGAAGGGCTGGCAGGATGGCTCAGGCGGTCAGCACTTGTAATGCAAACCTGATGACCTGAGCTAGCTCCCTGTACATACAGGAGTGCAAGGCAGCAAATCAACTCTCAAAGGCTGTCCTTTGAGCATCACATATACACCATGGTACGTGCATGTGTGTGTATGAGGAGGCGGGTGTGTGCACACAAAATAACAAATTTAATTTCTTTAATAAGGTGCACAGTAATTGAGGAAGACATTTGACATTGAACTCGGACCTACACACACACACACACACACACACACAGAGAGAGAGAGAGAGAGAGAGAGAGAGAGAGAGAGAGAGAGAGATGCACACACATTCACAAAACACAAACATGTACACATATATTCACACACATACACATACGCAAACCCTCTTCCTGTCAAAGTTCTCAGAACTGACAGCTTCCTTCTTGAACAAACAGACTGGTGTCTGAGGGATGTTCACAGCCTCACAAGGCACCTACTGAGCACTGCCTTCCAAGTCAACTTAGACATCATGCCTGGTGCCAGCCATCTCTGTGTAAACTCTCACAGCCACAAAACACAAGCAGGAGCCACACAAGTTTAACAGCTGGAAATAATCACAGGTCAAGATCAGCCCCCAATGTCCAAACTCTCAGAGTATAAACCCTCCTCATGGTGTGGGGGAAGGCCAGGAGTCACACCCCTCTGTCAGAAGACACCCCCCTTTTAAGCCCTAAGCGTAGCCAATACCCCAAGATGTCAAGCCAAAGCTAGCCGGCTGGCAGGGGGAAATAAATCCTGGCTCAACCAGGATGAAAAAGTCACCTAGCATGAGGGGAATTCGCACTCCACAAATTTTTCTCGACTGAGTAAATTTAAAGAAATAAAACTAGATTGAGCATGCGTTTAACACTGGCTGCTATCTTTTGCTCTGCCCTGCTCAGTGGCTTGTTAAATATGAAAAGATTTGCCCTAGAAGGAGACGCGGGAAGAGGCACTCTCTGAGAGTGTGGGCACGGGGGAGGGGGGGGCAGGGGGGGGAGGCTCATCAGCTACCCTCCTGCCCTTCTTCAAAACCCAGGTGAGGACAGGAGCCTATTTTTACATCAATATCTAAGCACCCAAATCCTGTGGACAAGTCGCAGATACCACCCTGGTGTTGTGATGGTCTCTTAATAGAAGGTGTGGTATAAAAAACTCATTCGAGATGCCAGGCGCTTCCCTCTGACCCTGGCTGCCTGAGAGGCAAATTGCATTAGAAAATGACATGCCATTCATCTCGCGAGTACTTGCAGGGACATTTAGCTAATTAAATGATTAATAAATTTAACACTGCTTTGTAATTTCATTTAGCTGTGTTGGAAATCACACGGTGAGCTGCGTAGGCACCGAATGAGATTAGGTGGGAGGGAGGGTTTCAGAGGCTGCCCTGGTAATTGAGATTAGCCTATTACTACGGTGACCTTTTTAACTTTTATATTCTCTTGTTAAAGCGAAATAAAATTTTATTCACTTTTAAGGAATATTTACTTAGAGAAATTTACATGAAATTAAAGAAACACTGAGCCCGGAAGCCTACTGGGGCAGACTCCACGCAGTATTTCTTTAGTAATTCTCAGAGTCTCTTTAGGAAATTATGCTCGAGTTAGCTAGAGACAGAGTTATAACAGTGTGTTTTCAGACATTCATTCATTTGCCCATTCATGAAATTCAGAGTTCCCCCTGTGACCTGGGACTGATTTTGGATCTGTGACCATGACCTGGTTCCCTGTCTTTCTACAACGTAATTGTAGCAGGAAAATCCAGATGGAAAGCAAATGAATAAACAATAAAATAAACACAGAGAAATAAGCACATTGCAGAGACCCGGAATAGCTGACTTGTTTAGACAGAGGCGGTTAAGGAAAACCTTCATTTTATTTATTTGTTTCATATATGTATATGTGTGATCATGTGTATTTGGGTACACATATGCATGAGGGACAGAAGCCAAGCCCTGCTGTGACTCTTCTGGTGACATGAACCTTGGTTTTTTTTTTAATACAGAGTCTTTCAATGAACCTGCAGCTGACTAATTCAGCTAGGCTGACTAGCCAACAAGCCCCAGAGACCCTCCTGTCTCTACCCACCCCATTCTGAGATTATAGACGAATATCACCATGTCATTTTTTTTCCCCATGGATGCACAGGATCAAACATAGGTTCTTATGGCTGCAAGCACTTTTCCCATGGAGCTACTCCCCGGCCCAAGGTAAATCTCTTTAAAGATGATTTAACCAAGATCTACATTCACCTAAGCGGTCAGGTGTGCAATATCCAGAAAGAACAAAGAAACAGAGGAGGGTGATGACAAAGGTCCCCTTTGTGATAATGGCCAGCAAGAGCTAGGAGAGGGCTTAACCACATAGGTCAAGGAAGTAGGAGATGGGGAAGTAAATACAACAGAGGCCAGCCTAGGTACAGTTCTGCTGGTCAGGATGAAGTTGGAGTCTTTAAAGGACATCATGGCAGTGACACCATATGTCAGGTGTCTCTATTTAAGGCCCAAGGATCTACCTGCTTCTACCTCTTCGGTACTGAGATCACAAGCCTGTGTCACCGCACCCGTGTTTTTGACATGGATTCCAGGGATTGAACTCAGGTCCTCATGCTCCTCTGGCAAGCATTTTACCAACTCAGCCATCTTCCCAGCCCTGCTGGGAGGGTTCACACCCCTGAACCCCAGGCGATTCTCACTCTGCCACACCTGCTCTCACGCACAGAAACCACAGCTTCACCTTCTCCCCTTGCTTTCTTCCAGCATGGGCTTCTGTGCGTCCTCTTCGCTCTTGGCATATCTCCTTCTCTTGAGATGCGTGGCCCAAGTGGAGCGACTGCCATCTCCAGACTCCCAGTTTCATTGTGTACCAGACCAGAGCATTTACCGAGGTCCTACTGTACGTCACGAGCTTCAGAGCCACGCCAGCTTTTGACCAACTCTAGCTTACTCCCCTTTCACGCAAGCAAAGAAGGAGGCTGACTATCACTGATGTTTTGCTGCTTTTCAGCTTGACAAACCTAAGACGAAATTGACGGGATCCTGGTTCTAAGGTGGGAGACAAATCTGGACTCAAGACGATACAGCTCATAAGATGAAACCGTTTTCATGCTACTGAAATGGTTACAAACAGGAGGATAGGGTGGGGAGGCATCAAGATGAGAATTTTAAATAGCCCTCTGCACACCACTGTGGACACGCACCAGAGCATGTGTGGGAAAAGCCCAGCCTGGCCCACACAGGCGCCATGGGGTTCCAGCCTTCCCCAGTTCTCGGTCCACATCCCTGTGCAGCTGTGTATTCTTTGTTGATAAACTACCAGTTCCCTCTACCACTCATGTGCTTCTTACCCAGTTCCTACTTACAGGACACAATCTAGACATTCCAGCAGGTGTCCTCAGGACATCCCAGTCCACACACCTGTCACAGTGAACATGTTCTAAAGGCCATTTCTTGACTGGCTCCTGAGTAATGCTTTAAATTTTTATTTTAGTTATTTATTTATTTTTTGCTTTTGGTTTATCTTGCCAAATTAGCTTGGGATTCTATTGATCTGTCATCCCCCCCCCATATTTGCCTTCTTCCTGCCTTGCCCTCCAGTTCTTCCAGTCATATTTATTTAGAACCCCCATGTTCCCTAGACTTGTCTTACCTTAATACAAATCATGGTTAGATTTAACCGTCAACTCGACACAACCCAGAATCACCCGGGAAGAGAGTCTGAATGAGGGACTGTCTACCTGAGAGAGGGGTTCTCTTAAGTAACTGATGTGGGAAGACCCAGTTCACTGTGGGTAGCACCATGGACTAAGTTTTGAGTGGAAAAGATCATCCCACTTTCCCTGTCTTACCCACATTTCACCCACACGGTAAAACAGACAGGGGGGCTGCCTGCTACCAAGCCTGATTCCGGAGAAAGGGTCCTGGTCTGTTTAAGAGTAGAGAAATCAAGCCGAGCACAAGCAAGCAAGTGAGCATGCATTTATCTCTCTTGATGGCTGATGTAATGTGACTTGCTATCTGAAGCTCCTGAGGTGGGGAATTCCCTACGGTGACAAACGGTGATGACTGGGAGTTGTGAGCTCAAACTAATCCCCTCTTCCCCGAGTTGCTTTCTGACAGGATATGTTATCATGGCAACAGAAAAGAAACTAGAACAAATACCAACAAAATATCTGTGAGAATGTCTGGGACCATTTTACCAGATGCCCCGTATGCCATTCTTCCAGACTGAGGGCCAGTCCCTCAGGGTGTGGGCAATATCACTCAACGACTTCAGTCTTCTGATGATAATTTGTCTTTTTAAAATTTCCATATTTCCCCCTCTCCTAACAACAACCAACCCAGAAAGGGGAAGGGGTTAAATAACTAGCCTCCTTTTCATCAAGCATTTAAACTGCAGAAGCCGTGATGTCAGGTAATATGTACACATCCCATGGATAGTCTTCAGATTGCACATGATGCTCCCATACCCCTGAAATCTGAATCCTGGGATATCTGCCACAATCCCCCAAATCTGTAGGCAATTATCTTTGTAAGCAGAGTATGCAGAAAATAATGTCTGTGGGAGTCACACTTCTTTTGTATAGCTTGTTAATTGTTGGGTTGTTAACTCTGACTATGAAAATCTTCTGATGCTTAAGACTTTGTCATGTTTCCTTCCAACACCTTCCACTCGATGTGTAAAACCTAAACCCACCTTTGTAATTAAGTTGTTTCCTGCTCTTGAAAAAAAATGTTTTCAGACATAGAGATAATCACCTTAGTTCCTGTTAGGAGTAACAGATAGTATAGGAGCAGAAAGAATATGCAAATTCCAGTTGTTGAAGAAGTAGCAACCCAAGTTCCTAGAAATTGTAAATTCGGTATTTTACTAAGTTAGTATTGAGATGATTATGTGAGCCACTAGTGTCTGAGAGTTTCAAGAATGCTCATCATCTTTAATAGATGCTCAGTTATGATCACAGAATTTTGCCTAGACTACTTTTAAACCAAGATTCTTCTCCTTCACTTGTTTTCCCTACCTGATCTTTGCATTAGTCTACCATGAACCTGATATTGTACTAGGTGCCAACGCTATAAGACAAGAAAAAGAAGTTCTATTGTTCTATTTAATCTTTTTCATTCAAGTAATTCACACCTCTTGGGAACTAGTTAGGAATACAGAAATGAGGTCACCTCCCAATCATGCTGCATCCAGATCTACACCTTAAGAAACCCCTCAAAGTGGTTTGTATGTATAGTGTATCTTAGTAGGTGCTGATCTAGGTCAGGAGGTCTGCTCTTTATGACACATTTGTAGGAGGACTTCAATTCCATCCCCAGTGCATATCTAGAAAGCCAGATGTGGTGGCACACACTTGTAATCCCAACATTGGTAAGGCTGAGACTGGAGACTCCCTGAGATTCCTGAGATCTGTGACCCCTAGATGATGATTAATTTGGTAGCATTAAGACTTGGGTAACCAGCTATAGATGTTATATTGTTAATATGAATTTACAGAAATGCATTGTGGTGGACTACTCCCTGAATATCTATATAATAGTTCATGCCCTTTTGAGTGGGGGATCCTTGAATACCAATGGTGGCTTGAGGACATCCCTGAATGCCCCCAGTAAAAATCCCATATATAGGAGGGCTCTTATCTGCTTCCTTCTCACTGATAAGGCTTCTCATGATGACTGACATACACCTCTAATCTCTAGACACTCCAGAAAATTTGGTCAGGGCTTCTTAAGCTCCAAACAGAAAGCCTGATGGGACTAAGTTTGTGTTCCAGTGCTGGAAGGTCTCAGTCTTTTGATATCCCTGTGCCTCTAACAGTGGGTACTGTAGATCTACCTGCCAGAACTTTGAGAAGAAGAAAGGGAGAAAGCAGAGATGGTGTTCAATGGAATCTAGGTTTTTCTAGTGAGATTCACACAAATTACACATTTATTCATTCTGCCCTGTATCCTCCTCTTTTGGACACAGACAGACAGCACGCATCTCTCCTGCTCAGGGTTTCTTCCTTTAGGAAGCATCAGGGGACACTTGGGTCCACAGCAGTCCTCACTCTCTACTGTGTTCTGAACCCAAGAGCCAATTCTACTCCAGCTCTTTCCTGTAAGGCTCAGAGTCCTCTCTCTCTTAGAGTGGGCCCTCTCAGACTGTTCACTCTCTACCATGTGCTGGCCCACCTGATATATGCAAGGTACTAGATGTAGGCTGACCTGTGTTTTGGCTTCTTGCTCTCCACACATAAGGTGGCTGGCTACAACCCTCTTTCAGCACAGCTGGGTGGTTGTTTTGTAAAAGCTTGACTCCCTGCCTCTTGGTTCTGCCTCAGGTCCCTCTTTTACTCTTGATTTGGTAGAGGGAGGATGTTTAGTCTCCACTCACTTTCGGCCCAGCTGGCCTATGCTCTGCTCCTTCCCACACATCACCCTTTCTGTTAGCAATGGTCAGTGAATCCTGCTCCTCTTCTTGGCCCCTGGCTTTACACACTGCAAGGATGGAACAGAACTTCCAAGGTGGTGCGGAGAAAAATGAAATTGTGAACTCTCTTTTACTCTGTGGGAAGAAATGGAGAAAAGTCCATAATGATGTTGGAGGAAAACAAAGAAAGGCCAGTGTAAAAATGAATGTTTTACATGTTCCCCAATTATGACTACTATGGTAACGACAAAATCTATTCTCAGCCTCACAACAAGGGTTCTCGGGCAGCTTTATAAGACTCAGAACCTGGGGACCCTCAGCTCTGTGGATAAGAGAGTTCATGGCTAAAACAACAAGAACAGACAAAGCCATCCTCCCTATCACAGAGAAGAGAATAAAGATCACATTAGAGTGGAAGCTTCAGTATCAATAGGGAGACCTTCCAGTCATGAGACCTCCAGAATCAAAAATTCCCATCAGGTGGCAGCCAGGGCATTGCAAGGCCAGCAGACCCTCACCACCAAGTACTGTGATCATTTCCTTCCCATCCCAGTGCCTTGGCTCCCAGGTTCTGTGTTCATTCAAAGAGAAAGGCTTGTAGCTCATGAGCAGAGACAGAGCAGCCAGGTCTTCTGCTTTTAAATTCTCAACACAATGACAGTGTGGTCCTCAAGCAAATCTGGCCACATGCCAACCATAAAAACAAGTGGTCTCCAGATTGATCACTGACCACATAGGAGTGATATTGGCTATTGTTACACACACACACACACACACACACACACACACACACACACACACACTGCCTCTACCTTCTAATCTACCAGTGCTTTTGAGGGTCTGTCCCACTGTGACCAAATAGAGGGTGGGTGTACCCATCTCAGGTCAAGGAGATCAGAACATATCTCCTTGAGTTATGATGTCAGTCACTGCTGAGAACTGGTGGTGAATGACAGCCTTCATTTGGAAGAAATGTCAAAGCCACATTAACAACTGCAGAATAGAATATTCTAGATTTTGAATGATTGGAGCAGTTATGGGTATGTAAGAGGCAGAAAGACTTCTATAGTTAATTCTGCAGCATATTGAAAAGAGAGGGAGCAACATTTTTGCTGGAGAGAAATGAGTCTTTCTTACTTGCTATGAAAATGAGAGATTTATAGTTAAGACGGCAGAGTTGACTTTTTATAAAATAACTGACCTTTGAATGGGGGAAGTGACTCCTGAGGAACATTGGGTAAAAGACTCAGATCACAGAAAACCAAAAAGGGCTGGTTTAAAATCAGGTTTAAAAGACTCTGACAAGATGGTGGCCAGCAGGCTCAATCTACCTGTCAGCTGCACTGAATTTGGCTCAATCCAAACTGCTTTATACAATGGATCCACTGCTGACATTTTATGATGGTTTTATGTTTTAAATAGATACAAATACCTAGTTTCTCTAGGGAAACTGAAGGCTTTTGGAAGACTTGGATTGAATTTCCACATGGCAACATCCAGCTGGAAGTTAACAACGAATGCTTTTCTACATGAGGAACACAGTCTTTGGTACCAATCTTCTCTTCTCTATAGAGGGGACATGGTTCCAGAGCCACAAGGCACCTTTCACATGGTCATATCCTTTGTTCTGTCTGTCTAGTATCTATAGCATCCTAAGTTTTCCTATTCTGTATTATATAATTATCTATTATTCACAGGATTCCATTTCTAAGCTACCGATGCCTGAACCTGAGAGAACAGCATGCCGTATGTGGGGTTTCTCAACTTGAAGGAAAGAACGGTTTGACGCACAGCTGAGCTGCTCTTTGGCTGTTACAGAAACTACTTTTAATGACAGTTTGGGGTATGAAGTCTTGGCTGCAGACTGACTAGAGCTAACCGGCTGAGCAGCATATCACTAGTGGATCATATCTATGAGTTTTCTTGGTTGTTATAAAAGTAGAGACCTGGGCTGCAGAGACAGTACGGTCGCTGTTAGCAAAGTGCTTCCTACCTAAGCCTGAGCCCCTGAATTCAATGCTTAGCATTAACAACAAACAAACCCTGGCCAGGGTGGCATGTACATGAAACCCCTGCACTGGGGAGGCAGAGACAGGCAGGTCCTGAACTCACTGGCCTAATCAGCATGCCCCAGGCCAATCAATGAGAGAGCCTGTCTTTAAAACAAAAGAAACAAAAGATGGAAGAAACAAGCAGACAGCTCCCGAGTGACAACACCTGATGTTGTCCTCTGGCCTCCACTTGAATATATGCACGCACGCACGCACGCACGCATGCACATGCTTGATCAGAGGAGTCCTCAACCAAGGAAGTATATGCTTGTTATTTCTCACAACAAACAAACAAAATCAACCCTTTGTTTATTCACAGATAATACTGTTACTTGCCATTGCCATATGCAATCCCCTTTTCCAATAGTATGGAAAGGTGGATAGTACATGAACAGATGGGTCTAAACCCTCACATCTGAGTCCCCGTGAATTCCATAACACCCACAGTACAATGTGACTGGCTGAGTGCAGAAGGACTGTTCATGTCAACAGAACTGAGTGAACCACACTAAACAAAGTGAGCCTTGGTCCCGGGGTCCGCCTTCCACTCTAACCCATTGGCCGTGGGCCTAAATGCAATCTGTGGCTTAATGCCAGCACTGAGAGAAGCACAAACCAAAATAAAGGCAGGAGGATTATTTATGAGGCACAAAACGAAATGCTCATTGTTTTTTATGTAACTCAAGCTGAGTTACATGGTGGCTGATGAGGACTCAGTTGAAACCAGGGCACATGAAAGGAAGGAATGCTCTCTTTCCTACCATAAAATTTAGAACTCACCCAACAAATATTTACAAAGTGTTATTCTCTTGTTAGGTATTGTCCTGAGATGAAAGACTGTGGGATAAATGTCAGTGAGCTATCCACAAGACAGTAGCAAAGGGATCCAACAATACAGAAGCATACGTACACCGTATACCATGATAGTCATGCAAAACCTCGTACACAGGTGTTTAAAACACCTTTCTTCTCAATAGCCACCCCGAAAATCATCTGAAATTCCCTTCATTGAAGGTGGATTTAAACAAATTATGGGCCCATACATACACACCAGGAAATATTGCTGAAGAAGAAAAGGTACCAATACATGCAACGATTTGGATGAATTTCCAGGGAGTCAGACTGAAAAGATAAAGCCAGTCTCAAAAGTGAGCTGTTGTTTGATTCTTTCTGTATAAAATTTCTAAAGTGATCAGTCAGCAAGGGTTAGGGATAAAGCAGAGACATAAAAAGAGGTAGACATTTGAAAGGCAACACAGGCATGGCAATTTGAATGAAACATGTCCCCCCCATAGTCACGTGTGTTCTAATACTTGGTTCCCAGCAGGTGGCGCTGTTTGGGGAGGTGGTGGCACCCTTAGGCAGGGCCTAGCTGAAGGAAGTAGGTAACTGGAGTCAGGCCTTAGGAGCTATACTCCAGCCTCTCAGCTTCTTGGTCTGTCAGGATATAATCCAGCAGCCTCCTGCTCCCACAGCCACAGCCAGGAGCTGCCATAGGTTCTACTAGGCCTTTCCCACCATGAGGGATTGCATCCTCTCAAACCATGACTCAACTAAATCCATCTTCTCTTAGTTTGCTTCTGATGAGTGTTGTCATAGCAATGAGAAAAAAATAGCCAATACACAAGGGATCTATAGGTGTGACACTGTTGTGGCTAGAGAAGGCTGCACGTTTGATGAGTTGGACTGAACTAAAGACAGACAGACAAATAATATGCAAATAATATGGAAACTCAGAAAAAGATTTATAGATTCTATTTACATCAATAGCCTGACTACGTTGTCTTTGGAGGGAAATGGTCAAAGGATCCAAGAGAACCTCTCTGCCTTATTTCTTACAATGGTATTCACATCTTCAATGACTTCAATTAAAGACAAGTTTAGAAATATATACATATATGTATGTACAATTAACATTATGTAGAAAAAGCAAATTTCATTTATGTATTTAGGAATATATATATTTATATATGTATGCATATATGTGACAACAAAAAAAGATCATGAATTTGAAAGAGAAAAGAGGGAGGGGGAAATGGGAGGGTTCGGAGGGAGGAAAAGGAAAAGGGAAATGATGTAATTATTATCTCAAAAAACTTTTTTAAAGTAAGTAAATATATCCTCAGACATGGAGGAAACACTTAGGAATTGTAAGGTGTGGTCCCTGCTATATATTTAAACCTTCTACAATGTTTGCTGTTCCTACTGGAGGTTCCTAAGTGTCCTTGTTCAATTGTCTTCACATGACGAACACATGTTTCATGGGGGAAGGGACCACACCTATCTACCTGAGCATCCAATTCTGAGAATTTCCCATAAAGCAAACCAAATGCTTAGCAGGAACGTGATGGATATACAAATCTTACATTAAGGGTTTTGTTGTGGTATCTTATTTAAGTCTTAATACAAACTCTAAATTGCCATGAAGTCTGTTTCACGTCATGGGAAGGAAGTAAAAACGGTTTGGCGAGTTTAAATGTGCATTCAAACTATGAGATAACTGAATTCGTAAAGCCTTTTGTGCCTCAGAATATCAAGTTCTTTGCACTGTGCTCATAGAGTAGTGGGTTATTCCCACTAGTCAAGAAGTAGATTTTCAAGCCAGAAGGAGAGCTGAATGCAGAGAGGGACTTGCTGCCAAGCCCAACAACCTGAGTGTGATGTCTGGAACCCATTGATGAAGGGCGAGAGCTGACTCCCATAGGTTGTTCTCCAGCTTCCACATGTGTGCTGTGGCAACCCCCTCCACCCCCTCACCCCCCGGCCCACACATACACGGAGGTCAGAGAACAGCATGTAATAGTTGGTTCCTTCACATCACCATGGTTCCAGATCTCTGAGAGGCCAGGTCTAGGGGGATGGTATCTATCTCCAAGGCCCCAGAGAAGGAAGACTGTGGTGAAGATAGGATGTCATGTGAGGCTGTATTTGGTTAAAGAACATCTTGAGGAAGCAGGCTGATGTGCCACACAGAAGCAGCCCTTCATTGGTACAAGAAAGTACCATAGGTCTCCCCCTCTGCCTTTTTTCCTCTGTATACCTCAAGAGCCTGTCTGCCTAAACTTTAGACTTGCTTCCTATTAGAGATGTCCTTGAAAAATATAAGTTACCAGGAATATACCAGACAAAAACACAGTGTGTTTTTATATCAGGCCTCAAATTCCAAGTTCAATCAATGTTTATTTTGAAAACAAAATTAGGAATTGGAAAATATTCTTCCAAGTTTAGCATTTGCTGAGTAACCCTTGTTGAAGCAGATATTCTATGGCAGATTTACATCATACCATTGTAGATGTGTATTATATTGTTAATGCCTTTAAATAAACTTTATGGTAGTTATTCAGTTGCCTTTATGGAATTATACTTAAATAATTTATGGCTTTGTTCATAATTTGGATTTTTCTTATTCCTATCTTTCATTAACTCATTAGCTATGGCAAAGCATATGTAAAAATCCTTTGATTTGTGTGTATTCACCTTGTTTCCAGCCAATTCTCCAGACTGTTCTTGCTAGTGACTTTTCTAGAACATCTTTGCTTTTTAGCTTCTGTAGGATTATAAATACATAATTTTTAAATGAAGATCATTTTGGGTTTTTCCATTTCTTGTCATTTTCTTTTTCTTTTCTTTCCTTTTTTTGTTTTTTGTTTTTTTGAGACAGGGTTACTCTGTATAGCCCTGGCTGTCCTGGAACTTACCCTGTAAGTAGACCAGGATGGCCTCAGACTCAAAGGCAAGCACCACCACTACCCGACTGTCGTTTTCTTTTTTGTTTTGAAGTATATTTGTTAAAACTTGTAACCTATGAAAATACTGACGGTTACGGTAAATACTCATGTCTAGTTTCTGATTCAAATGGGAGTCATCTCACCATTCTGCTGTCTGGAATAACATGGAGCAGGCTCCTTTAAAACAACATTCTTGATATTGGAAGAAGCAGAGGACCCCATGGTGCAATGGTCAGTGCTCCGGATGTTGATGGTATTGGGAGATCTTTCTACTCTTCCCATTAACTTGGAGGTGCTGGTTGGTTGTTTGTGTGCACAGTGACCACTAAATTGGGGTAAATATCTTTTTGGTTCATCAAAAGAGCCATAAAGTTGTCCTTTAATTTGTTGCTGTCATAAATTACATTGCTAAAGAATAAAAACAATAAGTAAATAAAGAAATGACGTGAAAATTTAATTCATAATAGTAAATAATATATTAATATCCTTTCAACAATATTTTACCCAGAGTAAACGGCAATTTCCAACAAAATCTAGAAAAGTCTCGTTTATAGGCAAAGACATGTGCAGAATCCAATTATGTGAATAAATCAATCTTTACCTAGGAGGGATTGGGGCTCAGTTGGTGGAGTGCTTGCTTCACATGGATGAAGTCCTAAGTTCCCCCACACTGCACAGACAGGGTTTGGGGGTACACACCTATAATCCCAACACTCAGGAGGTGAAGGAAGGAAGATTGGAAGTCCAAGTCCATCCTTGACTACATAGCAAGCCAGAAGCTAGCTTGGGCTATAAAAGATCCTGCCAAAGGAAAAAAAAAAAAAAAGGTGGGGGGAGGGAGTGATCTCAAAGGAAGCCAGCAGAGGTAACAATGAAGAGCGAATAGGCCAGAAAAACAATTGTGTGATGAAAACAGAGATAATGGGGCAAGAAGTTTGGGAATGACACTCAAATAAACTAGATTAAAAAAAAAAAAAAAAGACGGCTAAGGAGATGGTTCTGTGGTTCAGTAAGTAAAGGTGTTTGCCAAAAGCCTGATGACTTGAGTTTGACACCTGGGATTCACAGTGTAAGGAGAGAATTAACTCTATCAAGTATCCTTTGATCTCCACATGTGTGCCATGGCATGTACACACACACACACACACACACACACACACACACACACACACCATATATATATATAATAATAAATTCAATTAGAATTTGAAAAGGGGCCTAGGGAGATGGCTTGGAGAATGGCTGTCTAAGCATAAGAACTCAAATTCAAATAGTAAAAAATTTGGCATTCTTGCATGCACTTATAATGTCAGGGATGTGGAGGCAGGAGGATCATTGGGGGGCTTGCTGGATGTCAGGCTAGCTCCAGGTTCAGTGAGAGACTTTCTCTCAAGGGAATAAGACAGAAGGATAGAACGGGACACCCAACATCCTCATCTGACCAGTGTATGAACACAGGCTTGTCTACCCAAATACTAACCTGTGCATACCTCCTCACACAAAGGAATCTAGGACAGGCGTGATGTAGCAAAGCATGACTTCTTTACTCTCTAAGAAGCCCCCTCTCTCCACTCACATGCACTGGAGAATCCAGCAGCCTGTTTGTCGTGCTACAAGCAAGAAGTAGAAATACAGTAGAAAAAGATTTAGCATCCCTGGGCTCCTAGTGGCCAGCAGATTTTTGTATGCACAGTCTTTCCTTTGCTCCTGGGAGTTTTCAGGGTCTGTCTTTTGTGGAGATGAGCAGCAGCTGGCAGCTGAGTAGTGGCAGCTAACACAATGCCTGGGTTCCCCAAAGGGCCTTTCCAGGCAGGTGCTAATACACCCCATGTGCCCTCTGGTAGAACTGTACTCTAAAGAGGTCCAAGAGACTGCTCAAATCCACATGGCTGATAACTGGCAAAAAACAGGGAGCAAGTTCTGTCCTGTTGGCATAAAAAGGTTGATCCTATCTTGATAGACACAGGTTGGTATTACATGGATGGACCTGGATAGAGGCTGGGTCCTTGATGGACCTGGATAGAGGCTGGGTGGTCCCAGTCACTGCAGTCACTGACTCTGCCCCTCAGTTTCTCATGAGTACTATTAACAGTCTAGCATCAATGTCATGGAGTTGCTATGAGAGGCTTCCTTATAAGAAGCCTGGGTACGAGGCACAGTAGGACACTCAATCCTTATTGACTAAAATCCTATTTACTATCATTATTATCATAATTTTCATCATCATTGAAATTACTTTTTTCTAATGGTTCTGTGTAAATCATTATTGGGATCAAGAATAAAACTTCCAAAAGAAGCCACTTGGATGCTTCTTGCCAGCTAATAAAATGTATTAAACTGGAAGCCTCCATTTAGCCGAGCCGCATAGAGCACCACTGTTCAGGTAAGTCGTAAAGTGTTCCCTGCAGCTGTTACAGTGATTGATCCTCAGGCACGATTAAAATTCAAGAGATGTGCTGACATTTTAATAGAACAAATAATTTAAATACATGTAATGTGTTAAGTAGTAATAGTTTTGTAATATATACCGACAGATTTGGGAAATTCTCCCCTCCCTACCCCACTCCACCTCCCGCCCCCCCAAAAAAGAGAAGAGCTTCGTCAGTGAGGGTGAGGAGAGTGGAGAGAATGGAGCTTCCGTTCTAGGGAGAAGCCATCAAAGCTGTAGCCACTTGAACTAGTGCACTCAACTTTGAAGAGTGGGCCAGATAAAAACATTCCCTTTAATCTGCATGATCTCTCTCCTTTGTGTTTCTCCAAAATGCTGTTAAAAAATAATCAGTCAAGAGCCAGGAGTGGAGGTAAGTCTTTAGGATGCCAGCACTCAGGAGACTGAAGCAGGGGGCTTATAAATTTGAGGTAGCCTGGGCACACAGTGAGGCACAGACACATACACACACACACACACAACTGAGAGAGAAAGAGATGGAGGAGAGAGGAAAAACTAAACATAGGAACTAGGAAATGGTAGCATATGCCTGTAATTCTGGCACTCTGGGTGTAGAAAGAAGTATTATCTTAAGTTCAGGGATGACCTGGGCTACAAAGTAAGTTCATAGCTAGCTTGGGCTACATAGAGGATAAATCCTATCTCAAAGGCATCAACACAATGACAACAATAAGCAAACAACAAAAAACAGAATTTAAGATATGGCTGGTGTTTTATAAAAACAAAACAAACAGCAAATAACATATAGGGCTGAAGTGATGGCTCAGTGTGAGGTGCACTTGCTGTTCTTCTGAAAGACCTGGGTTTGGTTCCCAGTGCCCCTGTTGGGTGGCACCACCATCCATCACCCCAGCTCCACCACCATCCATCACCCCAGCTCCGAAGGATCCAATGCCCTCTTCTGGCCTCCCAGACCACATACACATACACATACACACGTGCAAACATAAATAGAATAGAAAATAAATCTTAAAAAAAAAAAATAATAGCCGGGTGGAAGTGACGCATGCCTTTAATCCCAGCACTCAGGAGGCAGAGCCAGGCAGATCTCTGTGAGTTCAAGGCCAGCCTGGTCTACAGAGTGAGATCCAGGACAGGCACCAAAACTTCACAGAGAAACCCTGTCTCGAAAAATCATAAATAAATAAATAAATAAATAAATAAATAAATAAATAAATAAATAAATAAATACAGAAAAAAATGAGACTCTGATTTTATGTTGGAATTCTCTCCAGTAAACAACTTTCTTCTGGGTTTTCTGATCAGTGCTAAGAAATCAGCTGCAGCAGGGAGGGGGCCAGTTTCCTTGGAAACAATATTACCCCTGTGGCTAAACTCAGGCTACCAGCCATGATGTCACTGACCACAGGAGATGGCACCATGGGCTTTTGCTGGTACCACTAGCTAGCTCGGCAATACCACTGAAACTGTTTCCACCCATTTTTCTTTTTAGTCTCACTAGCCTGTTTTCCTTGCTTGCCCAGAGGCACTGCCCCTACCTTCTAGAAATCATTTTATATACCTGTGATTTCCTTGCCTCCACCAAATCCGAGCACCAAGAGGCTTCAGGGGGCAGCCAATCGGTTTTCTCAGATTTAGAGAGTCTGTCTAGATCCTGCCCTCTCGGGGACTGGAGATTCATTTGTGGGATGAAGAAGAAAGGAACGGGAATGGGAAGAGGAAAGGAAGGAAGAGAAGATGGGCATGTGCCTAACTGCTGAGCAGGATCCCACCTTTGTCATTCTTCAGAAAGGGGAGAGTGCCATGTGGCCACCTCTTCCCCATTAGTCAAAACAACCCAAGTACACTGAGAACCTTTCATCTCTGTATCTAGGCAGGCACAAGAAACTGCCACCTCCGTGTGTGTGTGTGTGTGTGTGTGTGTGTGTGTGTGTGTGTGTGTTTAAACCTAACTTTAAAAAATATTTATTCACTGTTAATTGATACACACACACACACACACACACACACACACACACACACACACACACACACACATATATTGCATTTGGAATATTCATCCACCATCTCTTACCTCTCTCCCACCTCTGCTAATGCCCCTCTTCCCCCACAGACCTCCTTCTCACATTCATGACTTCTTGCACTGTTTTGTGACTCACTGATTTTTAACCAGGGCTTTCCCCGTGAACATGGGTTTGGAGTTATCCACGGGGTCCTGGTGGGCTCCACAAAGGGGTACACAACTGAAAGTGATGACCGTCCCTCCCCCAATCCACCTGCAGCCAGCAGTTCAGTAGTCAGGGTTAACCCCCCAACTTATGGAGGATAGCTTAAATTTAGAGTCTTCTAAGTTTCAAAGGATAGGGTAAAATTCCTTTCTGATGAATGTGGGATTATTAAAAGTCCTTGCTCCCTGAACCAAAGGTTTATGCAAGCAGGCCAAAGACCTGTGTAAGCTTTGTGACATTCTTTTAGTTTTGATTTTCTATTGTAGAAAGTGGGAGATCCAACCAGCTCCATTCCGAACCCAGGCATCCAGCATCCTTCCTAGCAGGGACATGGGGAAAAGGCCACATAGAGTTGACATGTGGAAGCCATTTGAGTCACAAGAAGCCTGTCTGACTATCTGTGAATCTGCTCATTTTCAGGCTGTATGCTGAAGCCTGTCCCCTTGGTCAGAAGTATTGACATCTGTCTAATGACACACACAGATGTCATCTTCTCCGTACCACTCATCCTGAAAACTTAAGTTTCCTAGACACTAAGTGATCGTGCTTCGTGTGCACAAGGTGTTCTCTGAAGAGGGCTGGCTGCCCTCTAAATCTAGATCTGAAGATTTGTGTGGTGTGTCTTAATCACTAATGTGGTGGTTAGCAGGCTGCAGGCTACTCACTGTCTTCACATAGGCACAGAGGGGAGAGAGCTGTGTGAAGTTCAAGAGAAATCAAGAATTGGCAGAGTTTTCTGCTGGTTTCCCAGAAAGCAAGTCTGCTGAATTCCAAGAGGCACCATGCTGCAGGGCATAAAGACTACAGCTAAACACTTGTCACTACCAGAGGAAATTGAATATAAGAGCTCAGGGAATCTAGGCTGGGGGGCGCTGGGCTGGGGGAAGCTAGGCTGGGGGTGTGCTGGGCTGGGGGAAGCTAGGCTGGGGGGTGCTAGTCTAGGAGAAGCTGGTCTGGGGGATGCTGGTCTGGGGGAAGCTGGTCTGGGGGATGCTGGGCTATGGGAAGCTGTGGGGGGGGGGGGAAACTGGGCAAGGGGACACTGGGTTGGGACTGCCATTAGTATCTTTCTGTAGAAATGGAATCAGTTCTAAGAACACCAGCATCATGCATGTCCCTGATCCAAGAACACAGCAGGTTCAAGAATATATTGGCCCCTTAACTCCATCTGCCAGACTGCTTGGACTGTCCATTTCAGGGCCATATCCCCAAAGCTACTTTTTGGTAGAGCTTCTGAGTGGACATTACATGTTGCTACGCAAGATTGACCTACTTTGTCAGTTTCTTAGGACTACAGATGAAATCTTAAAACAAAACAAATAAAAAAAAGCAACAACAACAACAGGTAAGAAGCTTAATATTTCCAACAGCACTGGGATGCCAGGGCACTGTAAGAACACATATAAATCCCAAACTGGTGCTCTGAGCACGCCAGGCTTGGCTGGAACTGGGGTCAGCTGCCAGGGTCTGGATCAGTGCTGATGCTAATCGTATCAGCAGTGCAAAAGTCCCTATTTGAGAAATTACAACTTTCTTTCAAATAGTTTATGGAGAGGCTCTGAGGTATGGGCGATGCCAAGCACAAATAATAATAATAATATCAGTTTTATATACTTTCCCAGCTTTATTCTATTGTGGTAAAGAGCATGACTAAAGGCATCTTGGGAGAGAAAAGGGTTTATTTAAGCAAACACTTGCACATCACAGTCCATTACTGAGGGAAGCCCAGGAAGGAACTCAAGGAGAAACTGTGGAGGAATGTGACTTCCTGGCTGGCTACGTCTCTGGCTCCCTCAGTTTACTTTCTTTTATAGCCTGGGCACACTTGCCTAGGGATGGTGTTGCCCACTATGGACAGGGCTCTCCCACATCAATCATCCGTCAAGACACTATCTTACAGACATGACCACAGGCCAACCCAATCTGGGCAATTATTCAGTTGAGGTTCCCTCTTCCCAAGTGACACTAAGGATGTGACAAGTTGATGATAAAAACTAACCAGGAGAGACACCATCCCTAAAGCCCTTCTATGCAGGGCAAGTTTTCTTTTCCTTCTTTCTTTCTTTCTTCCTTCCTTCCTTCCTTCCTTCCTTCCTTCCTTCCTTCCTTCCTTCTTTCCTTCCTTCCTTCCTTTCTTTCTTTTTTTTCAAGACAGGGTTTCTCTGTGTAGCTTTGGAGCCTTTCCTGGAACTCACTCTGTAGACCAGGCCATCCTGGAACTCACAGAGATCCACCTGCCTCTGCCTCCCGAGTGCTGGGATTAAAGTCATGTGCCACCACCGTCCAGCCCCAGGGACATATTTCTAAGGCCAGTTCTACCTTTTCTTATCTTCCTGTCCCCTCCTCACAGGAACACCAACTTTCCCTGTGAAGAGCCAGTTCTCAAAAGCAAACACCAGCTACTGACTCGTGCTCAGAGAAATCAAAAACAATCCAACAACATCATCAGAATGCCCCCTCCTATTTGTGATCTTTTCACAGAAAAGGAAACAAAAAGGAAATTTTAAAGAAAGAAAAGCCCATGTAATGTCCACAGCTTCTTTCCAAAGACATAACAGAGAGCATGCTTGGACATCAGCAAAAATGAAGGACAGGAGTTTCTGCAAAAGCTTCAATGTAATGGGTTCCCTTGAAAAATATAAAGAGTTTCCCTGGTACTAGATGGCACTTTAACTGAAGGCAAAGTGTGTCACAGTCATTCACTTGGCTGTTCACACAAAATTAAGAGAGAAACATTAAACCAGAGTCCCATATGCAAATGAGGTACTGAAGTCTCTCTTCCTTGGATAGGCTTTGACTGTAAATCTCTCCGGCCTTAGCCTGCATCGCAGTGGTACCAAGAAGATCTGTCCTTCTCTTTGCATTGTGCAAAATGGTTTATTTGCCCTCTTAGGAGGCACGCTGATACATAAATCCCAGATAAGATTATTATTATTTTGAACTATTATTATGAGTTACTATTATTACTTTTCGGAGACAGAGGGAATGGGGCATGGAAGCTGGTGGATGAGACAGAACCAAGGTGTGAATGCTGAGGTGAGGACCATCAATCTTCGTTCAGGGCAGTTTCGGTAATATTTCAGGAGAGCACGGTCATCAATACTAGAGGGAGTTAAGCATGTAGGTGGGGAAAGGCTCTGCTGTGAATGGATTGCCTGGAAGCCTTGTCCTGCTTGAATTATCCTTGGCATCCAGCCTGTTTGCTCTTGACTCCTGTAATATGTAATATGGTTCACAGCACCTATGAAGCATTCGCTCCCTGCTGCATTTTCTGGATACCTACTGTGTGCCATGGGCTCTGCTGGGACTGAAAAGCCAAAGACAGATGCGATGTGATATAGCATCTTTGGTAAATGACAGTCAGATAGACACATCTAAACAGATGTGTATGTGAGCAAGTTACCTGGACAGAAGAAGGCTATGAGGGTGGCTGGACGTGGGGTGGACTCCTCCAAGTGTCAGGTGACAGGTGGTATCTGTCAGACAGACAAACAGGGTAACCTGATCTCAGCCATGGTTGACTGCTCTGGGGTCCAGATTTATAATCTGTGTGTAGCAAAGAGGGTCAAAGGCAGATGAGGAGGCAACCCTTACAACAGAAAGGAGGTGTTAAATGTGTCAGGCAAGAATTTGTGGGGGGGGGACAGGGTGGTACCTATCCTGAGCAAGGAAAACCAAGTCAGATGGGGAATGGACCTCAAGGAGAAGGGAAGGCTTTGGACACAGTGTGGAAGGGTTCTCTTGTTGAGTCATTGCAAGCCCCATCCATCCCAAGGCCACAAAGTGGACTGATGGTCGTCAGCCTCTCCAGGGGAAATGATCGTGACTAATTGCTGATTTTCCTATGAGAGCAATACCTTGCTCTTAGAACATAAAACCTTCCCAAACTTTAATGGCTCCCTGAAACAATTTCTGGCCTTTGGAAAGTGGAACATCCAAGAAAAACAATCAAGGGCCATTTGAAGGCCCAGGCAGTATTCTAGGGGAATTATTTCTGGCTGGGGACCCTGCCGTGGATCACAGGCCTTGGGCTTTCAATCATGAGGTTGAAAGGTATTCATAAGAACCCACTGGGTCCAGGGAAATAGTTTGCGAAAAACCATTTTCCTTTCTTGGAATGTGAACCAGTCAGGCTTCATCTAGAATTATTATTTACTGGTTTTATCCACAAAACTTCAAAGTTTTCTTTTTCCTCATCTCCCGATGTTGTGCTTGGGTTGCATCCCCCACGGCACCCCCACCCCAATCTTTGGTCTCGTGTTTGTGGAGGCACAGACCCAGCATCCTCAGGATGGGGTCCTCGGAGCCAGGGCCAGCAGTCACACCTGGAAGTCATTAGGAATATAAGGAGTGGGAAGGGAGAAGGACAGGAGGAGGTGAGAGGGAGGAGGGAGGAGGGGGAAGGGAGAGAAGAAAGCCAGAAGATGGCGAGGGGACACAGAACAGCCCCATCTCTTTCCCAACACACAGATGCCCTTTTTCCATTATGACAAGTTCTGAGCCAAAGGCAAAAATGTTCAAAATCAACAGGGAACAAACAGAACACTGTCTATAAATGCAGTGCTGCTTAGGGATAATGTAAGGGGCCCAGTGAGTCACGCTGAATGAGAGAAAGAAGGTGACCTACAGCCACGTAGCATCCATCCTAAAATTCCTAGCATTCTAGAACATCCTGTTTTGAATTCCTTTTAATTAGCATACAAGATGATGTGTTTCATCTTGCCATTTCACACATATATAATCTTGTACTTTGCTCATGCAGGGATTATATTGGTAAATATTAAATTAGCTCAACATCTCCAACTTATCAAAGATGACTATGTTATCAATTACTTTTTTGTTGTTGTTGCTGTGACCACACATCTGACAAGAAACTACTTAAGGAAGTGTTTACCTAGGCTCACAACTTGAAGGTACAGACTATCATGGCAGGAGCATAAGGCAGAGGATCACATGGCATCCACAGTCAGGAAGCAGAGAGAGATGGATGCTTATACTCAGTTCAGTCTTTCTTGTTTCATGAGTCTGGGCCTGCAACCCATGGGATGGTGCTCCTCACATTCAGGGTGGGTCTTCTCTGAAATCAGTCTCACAGACATAGCCAAAGGTGTGCCTCATAGATACCCTGGTGATATTGCTCCATCCCAGCAAGCTGACAACTGTGATTGGCTATCACAATTACAAAACGAGTTTGAATAACCATTTCAACTAAGGCTGACATCACTGGATTTCTTGTTCATACCCCCTGCCTGCCAAGATTATCCAGTTTGTTAGCACCAGCTCAATGAGATCTCCTACTTTCTTCCTGAAAGGAAGTGTGGTGGTTTTTATGAGGCCCAGGTATTAATGGGTGGGATACAGTATAAAAGTGGCATGTAACAAGAAGGGAAGCATTAGAGACAAATGCTCCTGCCAGAGAGACTCATAAAATCCAAGGGATTTCCTTCCTGCAGCTCGACAGTATTCATATTAACAAAATTGGAATTAGCTAGCAGATGAGAGTTGCAAGTGACCCTTGTCGGTTTATGGTAATAAAATATCATAACAGTCTCCACTCGGTCCCCTCTCTTCTATTTTCCTCGGGGTTCTATTTTCCTCCCTAGTTTCTTTGAGATGGAGGAAGGATTAATTTAATTCAATTGACTTCTTAGATATATCTTCCAGTTTGGACAGTTTACGCACATAATTTTAGAATATGACAAATATAATTGCATTCTTTCTAGAAAGGCCAAGAGGTTGCTGGCATCCACCCGTGGAACTATTTGCTTTGCGGGACAGTGGTGCCTCCGTCATACTTCTGGAAGCTGAGGGGAGGCATGTTGAGTCACAGCCTCAAGTCACACCATGAAAGGAGAAGCCAGCCCCTCCCTGCCTGCCTCTGGCATCCATGCCCTGACACCAGCTGGGGACAGGAGGTCAGTTTTCCATAGCCAGCCCCGTGCTTCTACTAGCCATCCTTTCCGTGTAAGTTTGACAGGATATGAGAATGGGGCCGAGTTCGACACTACGTTCTGAATTATTTCCTGACCTCCACATGGACACCCAGGTACAAATACTTCTGTTCAGGCCAAGTTGGCAGCTGTACATTCACTTGTTTCTGAACATCTAGGCTTTAAATGGTGTTCTGTCAAACTCATTGCTCAGAGTCAAACTATATTTGAATAGGTAGAATTTAAATTGCTACATGGGAAAAAATTACACAGTGGAAAACAAATGGCGAATGAAAATGTACTTAATATCATATGACAATGGGCTTGTTTCCTTGATTTACACAAAGTCCTCAACAATAAATGAAAAGAATCTAATAGAAAACTTGGCTAAGAATATAGGAAGGCTGTGTAAAGTAGAAAAAACAAGTAGCTGATAAACATATCAAAATCTGGCAAGCCCCATTCATAACTGCAAAATGATATTAAGAAATGTTAGTGATATTCCAATTAAAAACATATGAAAACAAATAAATGTTGGTAGACTTTTAATATGTGACCAACTGCTACTTTTTAAGTTTGTTTTATTTTAATTTTATGTGTATGTATGAATACCTACATGTATATTGTACCACATGTATTCTGATGCCCTTGAAGGCTGGAAGAGCACACTGGATCCCCTAGAACTAGAGTTATAGATGGTTGTCAGTACTATGTGGATGCTAGGAATTGAACCCAGGTCCTCTGCAAGAGCAGCCAGTGCTTTTAACTCTTGAGCCATCTCTTTACCCTCCCCCACTTTTGCAAGACTGGGGATTGATCCTAGGGCCTCACACCCACATGCTAAGCACACATTCTACCACTGAGCTACACTTATAGCCAGTCTAGACCTGCCCCCCTCTTTTTTCAGTGCTGGACAATTGAACTCAGGTCCTCAAGCATGCAAGACATGTGCTCTACCACTGAGCTACTTCCTCAGCGCCAGCCTGGGCCTCTGAACAAACTTTGTACAGGTCACTGTGGCCAGGGCAGGTGCAATCAGAATGGAACACTCTCCTTCTTCAGCGTGTTTAGACTGATAACATAAGCTCCAGCCTTCTACAGCTGTTCCTCTGTTAACTTTTTGTTTTCTGTTCTTCCTGAAACACTTGAATGAATCCATCAAATTTTATAGTAATCTCTCCTCTGGAAAATAGAAAAAGAAACAAATTCTGACTTAGCAAAAAATTTTGGTGTGAGGGCTTTTGGAAAGAAATGTTTGTTGAGGACTGACCAGTGTTGGTACATTACTGCCCATGTTCCACCCTAATTCTACATGCCCAGTTAAGTAATGTTTCTAACTCCTATCAGAAAAATGACATCAGCTAGTGGAGCATGGACTGACTTTTAAAACTATTAAAACAATATAGAGCTCCTGAGTGTCAGCCATGAGCAAGGACAGCCGAAACACACGGTAGTATTTATGTTTTATAAGCCCTCATTCCATATCATCAAAAAGATTGTATCTCACACGTCACTAAAATAAAAAAAAAAGTACTGTAGAGAAAAGTCAATGTAAAATTTAGTTTAAATACATGAAAATAAAAACCACCCTTTTCCTGCCTCATCCTTGAAAACTGTACCTCTTCTTTGCAAGGACTTTTTCTTCCTCTTGCAATGTGAGCTGGGATCAGGGTTAGGGAGTGACAGCAATCTATACAACCACTGAAGAGGTGAAAAATGGGGTTCTCTGTGAAGTCTGTGAGCTTTCACATTTCAGAAAGTTTCGGAGTTGTTAAATGATCTACCAGGGCATGGAGAGGTGGCTCGGTAATCAAGAACACTTGCTACTTTTGCAGAGGATCCAAATTCGGTTCCCAGCACCTGCATGGCAGCTCACAACTGTAATTCCAGTGCTAGGAAATCTGACACTCTTTTTTGACTTTTGTGGGTACCAGGCATGCACGTGGTGCACACATACAAATGCAGACAAAATACTCATACACACAAAATAGACAAATGAATGAATGACGTTCCAGGTTGATAAGGCAAAGGCCAAGGTCTACGGATGACTGGTGGTAGAAGCCACAATATGCATTCCATTAGCTCAGTAAAATGTCTGACTTACTCACTTGATTACACAAATCAAGTTGTTAAAACAAAATAAAATAAAATAAACTTGGTTGTGCACAGTGCTAACTGGGGCGGGGTAGAGGGGAGGAAGGGGCTTTATGAAAGAGTCAGAAGCCAGAAACAAGCTAGAACAGTTACTTGCATGTGTGTAAGTTCTTTGTAAAAGTTCACGAGGAGGCAGAAGGAAAAACCTCACTGAGGCTTCTTCCTGCCAGGATTCTGAAATCCAAGGAGAGGAACAAACACCAGGCATCCCCGAGGAAGCTGAGGCAAAGGTCTAGCCAGCAGGCCCACCACGAACCAGGCCCTCCTCCATCTGGTTCAAATCCCCGTGTAAAACACATTGATGTGATAAAGAGTTAGACCTGTTTCTTTTGGCTGCTTAAACAATCCAGATACTCTCTTTTGGAAGGGCGCTGACGTAGGACGAGCCGCACACCCACAACTGAACTTAGAATTCAAGGCTGAAGGCACTTCACAATTGAAAAGCAGGCCAGCACCTCCTTCTAAAGGTCTTTTAATGACAGTCTAAGAAAAAAATTGCAAGGCTATACAGGATTTATTTGTGGAGGGTTTTGGTGGGGAGGAGTAAAAAAGAGGAGTGTTTGAGGGACAAACAGTCAGAGAAACCATGGAGAGAAAAAGGGCCTCGGCTGAGGATGAGCCAGAGTTCAGACTGTTCCTGCAAGAGCCCCCTCCTATCTCTAGATCATGGGAGACTTGGCCAATCTCTTTCCATAATAAATGTTGGTATTTGGATGACAGAACAGCGTTCATTTAACACCCAGTATGGCTGTTTTAGGTTGTCTGTCCTGAATGGTTCTGTAAAGAGAGCATTATCCTGAACAAGATTCATCACCTACAAGTCGTAAAGTTGAGCATTAACCTAATCTTGCCTGAGAAAAAAAACTGATGCATGCTCTTTCAAGTTTCCCATGCTGCCTTGTTGTTTGCAAACTAAAATACACCTTACAAAGCTGAGTGCGATGGCGCATGCCTATGAGGGTCTTCAGCACTCAGGAGGCAGAGGAAGGAGGACTGACACCAGTTCAAGGTCAATCGCTTCTATACAGTATGTTCTAGGCCAGCCAGGGCTACACAGTAAGACACTGTCTCAAAATGGAGACAAAAACAAACTTAGAAAGCCAAGCAGAGTTGGGGAGTGGTTCAGGGGCCTGGAGAATGGTTCATTGGCATTAGCAGGTAAAGTGCTTGCTGGGTAAGAATGAAGACCTAAGTTAGATCCCCGGGACCCATATAAAAGGGTGGGAGAGAACACACACCTGCGATCCCAATGCCGGGGAGGTAGGTGGAGACTGGACAGTTCCTGAGACCCGATGGCCAGCAAGTGTAGCTTAATCGGCAAGCTTCAGATTTAGTGAAACACCCTATCTCAAAAATTAAGACACACAGAAATTGAGGAGGACAAAGTGTTGACCTCTCACCTCCACACCTCTACACACCGGCACATGCATGTGTACCCATACACACCAATATAAATTGCTTTCCAATTCTGGAGATAAAGAGTTAGAGCTGTTTGCTTTGCTCACATGATTGGATGTGCATGTATCTCTGTGTATATAGGGGTGTGTGTGTGTGTGTGTGTGTGTGTGTGTGTGTGTGTGTATACACTTTTATGTGTGTTTCTGCATGTGCTGGGCAATGGAGCAAAAAGCTTAATCGTCTATGCCTGTTAAAGTAGTATTTGAAGTCAGTTCATGGACAAAGAGACTATAGAAGGAACAAAACATCCATCCTTCAAGCATGACTCTGAACACGACAAGGTTGTAACTGAGTACACCATGGTTCAAGGGTTGATTTATGGGCTTCTGGGTGGCCAACCTTGTACTCAACTCTAGACATTCCTGTGGCAATGCCATTCAGGATCATTCCTTAAAATTTCCAACTTGCTTGAAATTACTACACAGATCTTATTTCTAAGAGGAAAAAATCCCACAGACAGCACTTTAATTTTCTTTCTGAAGTTAGGAGATGAGCTATAAAACACCTCAAAGCCCCCTGGTTTTGGAGTATCTTTTGTCTTTCTCATTTACAAGCATAGTTTTATTCCTAAGCACCCATCCCACTCAAGGATACACACCTCTTTTGAGGACAACTTCTTCCTTTGATTTTTGGTACTCTGTGTCTCCCTTGTATAAAGGGACCTCTAAAATGTGAAAGGTCATCATCTGGCTGCTAGGACTTCTATCCCTTCAAACAGATAGCATTCTGTATGGCAGGAAGACCTAGGAGGTGGGGGGATGGGGAAAGAACAGTATTGGTCCCACACTCATCTGAAGCCTGTCATCTCAGTAGTTTCACTTGTCGCTGGGAATGCCGTGGCCTCTGGATGGACTGCAACCTTTGTCCTCTCCTATTGCAAGGGCCACATGTCCTCTTGGCTAGCCCTCCATCAGTAGCTCATCACCCTAGAACTTGGGAACCCATCAGAACAGCCAAGGAATAGGTGTGCTTAATGATATCTACATGACACCGCATCTCCACACTGTGAGAATTCACATTTTGAAGAACCCCAGACCAAGAGCACTTTTTCGAGTTCTAATAGGATGTTGTCCCAGGTGGCTCTGAGTTCATTTGTTTGGGGGCTGCCTAACTGACCAACCATTAAAATACCAACCATCCGACCAGAGTGTCTGCATTCCTCTGCATGGGAACAGAACATCTAATGGGACAGGCAAGTGCTCTGCACACCTGCCCCATCTCTTGGTTTTTATAAGTCTGCCCAAAGGACCTCTAGGAAGCACTAAGTGACCTCACCTGTGAGAGAGTGTTGCCCTACCCTTTTCAGGGTCTGAGCATTCCATATCTACACCACAAATTACTGATGTAAAAGCCATACAAGCCAAAAGTTATGGATTATTTAATATTTTCTTGTTCAATGAAATAGCATCTTTTCAGGGTTGAGTGGCATTTATTATAATAAGTACTTTAAAGTGAGTGTGTGTGTGTGTGTGTGTGTGTGTGTGTGTGTGTGTGTGTGTACACCTTCTCTGAGACAGTGTCTCTCATGGGCCTGGAGCTCCACAATTAGATTAGACCAGCAATCCAGAGAGCCCAGAAATCCTGTTTCTGTCTCTGTCTCTGTCTCCCTAATGCTGGGAATGCATTATAGGCATGCATCATAAATAACATCTTCCTTTATTTTTTTACATGTATGCCAGGATCAAACTCAGGTCCTCATTCTTACCAGGCAAGTACTTTACTGACTGAGCCATTCATGCCAACCCCCCAAATCCCCTCTATGACTTCTTTCATTCATGTCTATCATGAGTGTTACTGCAGAAGTAGGTGATTACACCCTCTGTTTTGGAATCCTAGGTCCTTCAGATTGGACGATGATTAGGTAAACTCTCTTTCTACAGCTGTTGTGTGAACAGGGCTCCAAATCAAAATGACAATGTCACTGGGCGGTGATGAGACATATGTTAATCACTTCATGGAAAGCCCTAATATGGGGTAAACGCTCCATCCATATGAGATGTGTTTATTTTCCCTATCTTACCAAGGAAGAAACTAATAATTGAAGAAGTGAGGTGACCTTAGAAGATGCAGCTGGTGGGCAGTGACGCTTCCCTCTCATTTCAGGGACCTGACTCCACTCCATGTCTGCCTCAATTTGACCCACCCCGCCCCTCTCCCTCAACTGAGCCCTGAGCACTTTGAGGACTTTGAACCACGGTACCCAACAGACTGGAAAAGCCACATGACTGGATTACTTGACTGATTGAGTCATATATTTCTGGATGGCTTTAGATCTTAGTTAGTAGCAGGCCCGGTGACAGGTACACAGGCAGCACAGAAGCAATGTGGGGACACTGCTGATGTGAAATGAATTTCACAGGAGAATTTTTCTTCATTGGTTCATTTATTTTGTATGTGGGTGGAGGCAGCCCAGTGTGGGTGGCGCCATTCCCTAGGCAGAGGTTTCTAAACTGTATAGAAGAGTGGAGCTTAGCACAAGCAAGTGAGCATGTGAGCACTGTAGGCCTCTGCTCTATGACGTGATGTCATTAATTGCTTCAAGCTTCTGCCAGTGTGACTTCCCTGCAGTCACAGACTGTAACCTGGAACTGTGAGCTAAGATGAACCCTTTCTTCTCTAAGTTGCTCTTTTTCAGGGTATTTTCTCTCAGCAACAGAAACTAAACTGGGGCATGAGGAGAACAAGAGTAATGAGGGGGTGAATGTGATCAAAATATGTTACAAACAAAGGTGAGAACGTCATGATGAAACCCATCGCCACTTATAATTAACATATGCCAATAAAAACATTGAAGGGGGCTGGAAAGATGGCTCAGCAGTTAAGAGCACTGGCAGTCTTTCAGAGGACCCAGATTCAATTCCTAGCTTGCATACGGCAGCTAACGACTATCTTTAACTCCAGTCCTAGAGAATCTGACACTCTCTTCTGGCCTCCACTGGCACCAGGCATGCACACGGTACAGACCTAAAAGCAGGGGAAATATTCATACATGTGATTGTTTTAGTTAAACATTTAAAATTTTGATTTAAGAAACTTATCATTAAGGAAAATTTTGAAATGTTTCTGATATCTGCTTGAGTGTTAAGCCATCATAATTTCTTAAGTATCCATCCAATTAAATACAAAGCATCATTTTCTGCAGTCTATAATTAATGTATGCAGCTTTAAACTACACTCATGCACTCATTTTATGATTATTTTAAAAATCAGGTACTTAGGAGTGAGCACTTCCCTCACATACAACCCTTTAACATCCAGGAGTGCCCTAAAACTACATCTCAACTTTGGAGCTTAGAGTTTGCAAACCCAGGACCAGCTCATTCCCCCTCACCTTCTCTTGGCCTCATCTGGATGCTTATGAAGGGCTCTTCTGGGCTGGGGGACACTGAAGTACGTGGCCCCATCTGCAAAGCCATTCTGATCAAGACCCAATCTTTATGCAGAGACCGAGAGCTGGAGTTCTCTGCCAGTGTGTGGAAAACTACATCTCTACCCCAGAGGAGAGTCACCAGGGCCTTTTGGGTGATGCCCTGGTTCCCCTCACACTGGCTGACAATTGTGCCTTTGTGTGGGATATGTGATGGTGCCACCAGCCGGGATTTCCTGGCTGGGCAATGGAATCAAAAATCTTTGTTGGGGCCACTTTTTTTTCCAGGTCACTTGGTGAACTAACCGATAGAAGAATAGCCAGTCTTCTCCACCCAGCTCTCTTCCCTCTGATTGCAACCCACCCCTGTTGGCTTACAAATGCACTTTTCAAAATATCACGCACTCATCCTTACACTTGGAAACAATCAGGGTGCTGTGGAAAGACTAGACTCCCCCAGCTAACTGAAATCCGCGTTGGGAAAGAAGCTCTCAGTCCCTTCTATCCCACTCTATCTACTCCTGCAGTCACCAGGTCAGAAAGCTCAGGATTGAAAGGAAACTGGGGCCAATCTCTTCCATCACACAACAGCTGTGTGAACCTGGCCACGCTATTTCTGTTGACCTTTAGTTTTCTTACCTGTGACAAAAACAATAATGGCTCTATGAGGTTTCTGGGAGCATTCAGAAAATATATTTCATCTAATAAGCCTATTTTTAAAAAGATCTTTTGCTTTTTGGAGATTTGATACTCACAAAATTAGGTGCTTATGTAACCTAATATGGACTGGCATGGTACGAAAGAGCTCTGAATGAAGTCAAGGAAAAGGGGATTTCTGGAAAGTACAGTGGGTTCTTGCTCCAAGTGCTCTCATAGTGGCAGCATCTTCAGGAAGCCAAGACCAGTGTCTTTCCACACCCCTCTGCCCTCCTTCTTACTGGATAACAGCATTGAGCAGTGCTAAAAAATAACTGTCAGCATTCCCCTGCCTCATATGTCACACCCAATTCCCCTCCAGCAACAAGCCTCTCTAGTGTCTTTTTCTTCTCTTGCTTCTACATCAGTCCAGGACCCAACACACTGTCCATGGACACAGAGTCACATTACATAGGTGTGCGGCCCTCAGTCTGTTTTCTGTTCAGGTCCATCTTCTATGGTCTCAAAGTTTCTCCTTAAGGAAGGTTGTTCAGAAACCATGCACTAGCTTTCTGCCAGCACACTCTCCTCTTCCCCACCCCGGGGAGGAAGCCAGGAAGTAGCACCCTCCCTGTCCTGCTCTGCACGATGACAACGGCAATCAGAGCATCCTCCGGGTAGGGCAATTTGTCCCCATCTATGAAAATGACCAGCACATGCATCTCCAGGGCTCCACCCTGCAAATCTGCTCAGGAGCCTGGGAAACGCTGTCTGCAAGAGGTTACCTGTGGCAGCACAATTTGCAGCAGCCGGAGATTGGGAACAACCCAAGTGTCTATCACAAGAGAACTAGTTCAATGAATTATGAAATATCCGTGTGCTCGCCAGTTGTTAAAAAAATGAAGACATCATTTATATGCTGATTTGGGGCCATTGCTAAGATATATTGTCAAGTGGAAGGAATGAAGTATGTATAGCACAGGAAGAGCGTAAGAGAATAACACATCATCGCATCAGTGCATAAAGGTATCTATGAGGATGCACAGAGAAATGATGATAGCGGTTCAGGAGAGGGATAGGTGAGAAGGAAGTTGTAGAATCTGTAAGGCAAAGCATATGTGGAAGAATGATGTATAAATATATATACACAGACATATCCATACACCCTGTCTCCTGTCATCTACTTTTTGATATTTAACTGTGTAAGGACATTGCTATTCAAAAGTAAATGTTTTGACCACACATATTTCTTTATTTAAAATATTTTATTTTCTAATTGTGTGTGTGTGTGTGTGTGTGTGTGTGTGTGTGTGTGTGTGTGCACATGTGTGCAAGTACTGGGGGTCAGGGCAGGAGAGAGTGTCACATCCCCTGGAGCTGCAGTTTGTAAGTAGTTGGAAGCTGTCCAATGTGGCTGCTGGCAATCTAACCCATCTCCTACAAGGCAAAAAGCCCTCCAGTCACTAAGCCAACCCCTACAAAGATTTCTTAATCTTTAATTTAAAAAGAAAAATCTAGGTTTACAATTGTGTTACCTATGTTATGCCTTCCCTAAACAGCAGGTACATACTTTTGTATGTACTTCTTTACCTTTTTGTTTGTTGGTTTGTTTTCAGGACAGGGTTTCTCTATATAACTTTGGCTGTCCTGGAACTCGATCTATAGACCAGGCTGGCCTTGAACTCACAGAGATCTGCCTGCCTCTGCTTCCCAGGTGCTGGAATGAAAGGTGTCTGCCACCACCGCCCAGCCAGTTTCCTTTATCTTACACACAGAGGCCAGAATTCCCCCCAACACCCCTGTGCTTCTTCATGACTTGCTGTACAGAGTCTAAGCTCCATTGTCTGGAGCTCAGGATCCATTTCTGATCGTTCAGCTTTCCTGCCTGCCAGATCCACAAGACTTTGTATGTCCACTTCCTGGAGCTGAGTGACTTATTCAGAATACCTCTCTGTCCTTCTCACCTTGGTAACCACTCTTCTGTCCTTCTGTTCATACAGTTCCTCTGCCTCTCCAAAGTTAAGTTCTACCTGACTCCAAAGTTAAGCTCTCGTCTTCTTGCATCACATAATGCAGAACCACCATGCACTTCCAAATGTGGTCGGAAGAAACCTACTTCTTTAAAATGCTAGGGTCCATTTGGGGTGCCTCTGCATAGTCTCTAGTGCATGCAATGGGACCGTGCTTAATTCCATACACTCAAGTTTATCCACTAACTGAAAAAAGAAAAAAACTGTTCATGGGCCAAAAGTGATGTTAGAGACGGAGTGAAAAGTGAGGCTAAGGAGGGCTCTTGCCCCCACACAGGCACAAGTCTCATGGGGAAGATGAACCCTAAACAAGAGGCCAAATCGTTGGTGATAATTCTTCATAATTTCAATGTAGACAAGTATACAGCTCATTCCTAGGGCCATGTGTATGTCCATGTCAACACCCTAAGGTAGCAGCTAGGAAGGTGGGCCCGTGAAGGAGAGCAGACTCATGTCTGCCTCTCAGCACCATCCCAGAGCTATGAGACTCCAGTTCAGCTCCTCAACCTCAGCCATCTTGATGTCTGCAAGTTGCTTATGCTTATGATGGAAGAGATCCTGGTCCCATGTGCTGGAGGGTGTTAGCAGTATCTCTAGCCTCCACCCACCAAATGTCAGCAGTTTCCTCTGCCTGTCGCCAAACACCACACTCCCCACGGAGGGAAGGCAAAATCACCCTCTTTTGAGAATTACTACTCTGGGGAAATTTTAGTAGTCTCTCTCTCTCTCTCTCTCTCTCTCTCTCTCTCTCTCTCTCTCTCTCTCTCTCGTGCATGTGAGCGTGCATGTGTGTGTGTGTGTGTGTGTGTGTGTGTGTGTGTGTGTATTTATAGGAAAACTTAGTAAACATTTGACAAGTAAAAAAAGAAACTTAGGTAGCACAGAGATAATGACAAGCCCCTGAGGTGATTATTGTAGGAATTATACACAAGAAGAAATGTACTTGAAATGTGTATTGGTACTAACAACAATAACATGCATTTGGCAGATTTCCTCTCTGCCCTTTGAACGATGGGCATGATGGTCACTCAGGACCCTTTATTGCTAAAGCTGTGAAGTTCCCCATCCAAAGGAGATGCAGTGGAGTCTTGCCCAGAATCTGTCTTCTTGGGAGACACAACGATAGACTGAACTCCAGTCAAAGCTAGATTCTCTGCACTTGGATGCAAGCTGAAATCTACTTCATCTCAGGCTCTTATTCATCTCATCAGCAAGCATCACTTGAAACATGGCCAGATTCCCTAGCTGTCATCAGGTCAGGCTTTAGGTAACATGCTCTCTTCTGCAAGCTTCATTTGCATGTCCCAAATCATCCTTGCAAACCATTTATCTCCCCACACTATTGGATGCTGCAAGCATTTAGGAAGCATTCTCAGGGTGTCTGAAATCAACAAGGCAATTAGGCAGGTTTTAAAGGAATCAAAAATACAATTGACGGCACTTTGGAAACATCAATGAGATTTTCAGCCTGGCAGACCATGCTGGCAACACAGCATTTGTGAGGAAATTTTAACATGACTTTAAATATGCATCATTTGGAATTTCAGAATTGATTTTCAAACTGAAAAATGGGTGGAGCAGAGAGTCCCAAATACAGAGAGAAATACTGCCCTGGAAAAAAAAAGTGTATATTTGGAGTCAGAAAGAAATAGATTTTAATCCCAGATGTGTGACAAAAAAACAAGCAATTTTGGGGAAACCATTTCTTCTCCGAGAGTTTGTTTTCTCCCGTTTAGAAATGAGGTCAGTGACGCCATCTTTAATTAACATCTGCAAGTGTCCAGGAACATGCTCTCATGGACCTTCCTTCTCATTCTTCTTCTCTTTAGGGACCAGCACTGGTTTTGATTCTAATAAAAAAACCTCCAAGATCGCACACTTTGCAAGCTCGTCAGTCCTCCTTGACCAAAACGCATTAAGAAATAAATGTTTAGGTCGACTTTGCTACACTAAGGAGCACAAATCTATCCGTCGCTTTCCTTTCTGCCACCAACAGCCACAAGGATGGAGGAGGGCTGCAGACCACATTCAGGGCTCCATATGAAAGACCAGGAAGATAAGGAAAGATGGGCTCCATCTTGCACAGGGCAAATATGACCGAGTGCTTTGAATAGCACCTCACTCCTGAGCTCTGCCTCTTGTGCTTAACATCCCAGGATGAGGAAACTCAGCTTGGGCGCATTGCTAAAAGTGCAATGGAGCTAGGATGTGGCTCTGTTGGAAGAATGCTTGTTGAACACACATGAAGCTCTGAAATTGGTCTCTAGCACCACATACATCGGGCACAGTAGAGCAGCTGGATAATCCCAGCACTAGAGAGGTGGAATCAAGAGGATCACAAGTTCAAGGTCATCCAGTTCTAGGCTATGTAAGACTTGTTTGAAAATAAAAGTCATAATAATTACTTATATTTCACTATGGTTTCCAATAAACTAATCTCTTCAAGTCCATGAATAAAACAAACCCTGTCACTACTGGAGATATACTTGCATGCCAGTGCGGATGCTTTTAAGACCATTTGCCAAGCACACTGCACCATTTGACCAGTTCTGGGGCAGGGGGCACGCTCTAATTACTGATTGTGGAGTTTGGTATCTATAGCAACAGGCAGAATTGACAACAGGAAGCTTTGCCCTCTGGGGCACCATCCGAAGTTTATAAAATCAACTGGAGGCCAAGGCTATAGTTAATCAGGCAGGCTTTCAGAGGCGGGAGCTCCTGGTCCACACTTAAGAGGCAACAAGATTATTTAATAAGACAATCGCAGGGCCTGAGAAGGCAGAGTTTATTTAGCTGTGCTTTGCTGGACCTCTTGTAGTAATTTCTCCTAATGGCACCGATTCGCTTGTGAATCCATGCAGTGGGAGTATCGGTTTAATCAGAGCACCGATGCTGCCTGTTTCTACAGGGCTGTTGCCATACATCAATCAATTTCATTTGATTCATTAATTGGATGGTGAGGGGATAGGAATTTTCCCAGGATCAAGAATGCTGTGTGACAGAATTCTTTATAATATCTCTGCTTTTAACCAGCATTCATTCACCTCAGTCCCCTTATTTCATGTTCCTGCAGTTGACAGGTGAGGGTCTGGATTCTAGACAATGATGGCTGAGAAAGCCATGGCAGGAAAGAACCTAGAGACTCAGGGTCAAGTTATTTTGATTGCTGGCTCTGCTTCCTACTTCACAGGGCTACCAAAAAGTTGCTGATCCCTACTGCGTCTCAATAACCTCAATCATTATTTGGGTGGGGAGTAAAAAATGTACTGTAATGAAACGATGATGAACTGACCCAACAGTGAGCCTACCGTGGTGCCTGAAAACAGGACAAACACGAGGACCAGAGTTCGGATTCTCAGCACCCACTGAAAAGCTAGGTGTGGCCACTTATTCCCGTAACCCTAGTGCTAAGTGGACAGAGATATGTGGATCACTGAACCTCATTGGCCAGCTAGCCCAGCTCAATCAGTGTACTCTAGGTTCAGTGAGGGATCCTATATCAAAAACTAAGATGGAGAGCGATCAAGGGAGACACCTGATAACTACTGATTTCCACACAGACGTATGCACATGTATACAAAACCTATGTATAGGTTCACACACACAACTTTGAAAATAAATTTAAAAAAAGAGTCTAAACCAGTGTTTCTTTCCCTGCCAGCTTTCTCTTCTATGGCAAGGTGGATGCATTTGAAGCATTGTGCATGGTAAGATGCTAAGTTCTGTAGCATCCTATGGCCCCAGTTCTGCCTGCCTTTGTAATCCTAAGAAGGCATCCATGCCCAGCTCCTTAGCTCTTGTGTCCCCAGCCAAGGCCAGAGGCAGAGAGTTCCCACCGGGCTTCAAACACGTACTTCACCAGTACAGCTCCTCTTACTTACTGGACACTGCAGCTTTCCTGGCCCACCCTCTTCTCTCGTACTCCCTGGGACTCTGGTTGAGCCACTGGCCAGTCACACACACACACACACACACACACACACACACACACACACACACACACACACACGCAAGGACAGGATTTGGCCTCCTCCTCCTTTGGAAGGAAGCCCACTTTGGAAAGTTCAGGTTTTTTGTGTGTTGGTCAAGAGAAAGGAAGAACATGGTGCCACGTGGCCCTTGCGTTGGATAGATGCGTGACTGTATGGGTGGTGTAACCACTGGAAAGGTCAGACATTGTTCCTGCCTCCAGGAGCCTCAGCTGCCATTTCTGTGAATGGGCTCTGGGAAACATACTGCATTGGGCTGCATTAGCCCAGGGGCCATCTCGCTGCAAAGTCCTTCAAATCCCAAGGTTGAAAATGAAAGCGAGTGAGGCATTCTGGTCTGTCTCCCCGAAAGGGGCGCTAGGTCCCGGCCTTTTACCTGTCAGCTTGGCTCTTGTAATTGTATCTTACTTAACCTAGGCTTGGAGGTTTCCACACAGACAGACCTGAAGGCAGAGAAGAAGCAAAGAAAGGGAGGGAGAAACTGAAGCAATGAAATGGTAAGGAAGGAAGAGAGAAAGGAAGGGGGAAGAAAGAGAGAGAGAAGGGGAGAAGTAAGAGAAAGGGATAGAGGGAAACGGGGCAGGAGGAGAGAGAAAGAATATAGAAAAGGGGAAAAAAGAAGGGAGAGATGAGGAAGGGAGAAAGAAAAGGAAAGAGGGAGGGAGAAAGAAGAAAGGAAAAGAGAAGGAAGGAAGGAGTGGAGGGAGGGTGGAGAAAGAAAGGGAAAAGAAAAAAGGCAAGAAGGAAGGAAGGCAAAACAGGGAAGGAAAAGAGGGAATTGGAAGGAAGGAAGGGAGGAAGGAAAGAAGGAAAGAAGGGAGGGAGGGAGGAAGGGAGGAAGGAAGGAAGGAAGGAAGGAAGGAAGGAAGGAAGGAAGGGAGGGAGGGAGGAAGGAAGGAAGGAAGGAAGGAAGGAAGGAAGGGAGGGAGGAAGGAAGGAAGGCTGGAAGGCTCTGCTGTCACACCTTTCGCACGCTCCAACTCTCTGCTAACGCTGGAGACCGTGAGGCATTTGGAAGCTTTATTGCTTCAATAGGCAGGGTAAGGAGGTTAATGCCAGCCTTAACAAGGGAGTCGTTTCTTTCTCCCGCCCACCTTCCCCCTTCTCGTTTTTTTGGCTCAGCCTAAATTTCTAACACTACCTGATGAAATGTATATACAGCTTTTAATTGTACCCAGAGGCAGTACAACTTCATAGAGGGTCTGCAGCGAGTGGCGGAGGATTTGAGAAACAGCTGTGTTCCCGGCCCGCGTGCTTCGAGGTGGAACAGCGCCGTCAGCACCTGCACCCCCTGAGTGCACACCCTCACGCCCCACATGCGTGTGCACAGCTGGGACCCATCCGGCTGGTGAGGAATTAATACTCTTAACTTGGTATTTTATTGTACCTGGGGGAGCCTGATGCTGTATTAAATCTGTGGCATATAGGTTGGATTTTGTTCAGTATTAGAGTGACTAGAGGTGGGGGACTGGGGAGGGGGGGGGCTTGGTGGGCTATTATAGACACACACACACACACACACACACACACACACACACACACACACACCTCACAACCTCTTTTTCCAATGCTGAGGACAAATTGTTTTAATATACCAATGTTTGGTTTATTTATTATTAGAGATGAGGGGCTGCTTTCGAGATGAATGGGATAGTTCTCAGCACTATCCAGTACCTTCAGAATATCAGCACCATGGAGAACCTCCGAGACTCTTCACTCCCAGTAACTTACCAAGGCCAGCTTCCCTAGGCAAGCCCCCCAAACACACCTGTCACTGAGGAGACCCCTCACAGACACTGTTTCATATTTCCAGAGATGACTCTGCAACCTCAGAGAGTCCTGCATGGTGAGGGTCTGGGTGCCCAGGCTACTGTGCTAAAGAAGGAGGTTCGAGATGCTACCCCTGCCCGAGTCATGAGAAAACTAAGGATACCTTTGGAGTTCAGTTGATTCAATTTTTCTTCAAGCAAGCCTGACCTACTAGGAGAGTTCTAGACCACTGAAAACCCCTGTCTCAGGAAAAAAAAAATGTGGATGGCTCCTAAGGAATGACACCTGAGGTTGAGCTGTGGCCACAACACACACACACACACACACACACACACACACACACACACACACACACACACACACACGGCAGAGGAAAATGTCAGAGTGGCCAAAGAGAAGGATGAGACCACAGAAACAGAGATAAGTCGCGGAATGGTGACAGCTACTGGAAGCCACATAGATATGAACCATCCTCTACTAGAAAGTCCAGCAACAGTGGCACATTCAGGCTTCTTAGCTCCAAAACATAAGTTTACAAATACCTATTTTTCAACTACTTAGCTTCTGGTTAATTTGTTATAGTAGCCACAGGAAATGAGTGTAGGGTCTTTTGCTCTGGGCACTGTGTGAAACAAATGTTGCCATTAGTAAGAGTTCTTGGCAAGAGGTCACCTTACACCCCGGGCACTGTAGAAGTACAGAAAGGGTTGTCCTTGGGGAAAGATGCCATGCTGCCAATGTGTGGCCACCTGGCCCCACCTTCAAGGACACAGTAGTTTAGCATTTTGGAGGAGCCAGGCACTGTGAGGCACCTTTCTGACAAAGGGGAACATGGGGAGTGGACAGTGTGCTGTCCTTTCTCCTGGGCAGTTCCCGTTTTTTGCTGGACTGTTTTCTACATGTGTGCCTTTGGCAGGTCATGACTACAGCTGCTTGTTACCTAATGAGATCCGCAGTGTGCCACATATTTTGCACAACAGAGTCCCTGATGAGTGTTGACTGCTTGCTTGGGCACCTTGCTAGAAGGCATCTACAGAAACTCATGTTTTATAGGTGGGGTCCCAGTTCTGAGAGAGGCACCATCTCCAGCAGGCGCTAGTGCGAAGCCCCCCAAAGCATGCTTTCTCTCACATGCCTGCTTATCATCCATGAATATATGGAAATCTCTTTAGTCACCATCTGATCCCAATGGCCAGGTTAATGTCACACACAAATTAAATTTCTGCTCTTTCTTTGGAGTCTCCAAATTTCCCTCTTTCAGGCATTAAACAATAAGACCCCAAACCAACAATAACTTGCCATTTGTTTGTTTATCGTATTAGGAATGATTTTTTTTAAAGAATATGCACTCAATATTGGCTCGAAGAAACTAGGACTCTTAAAGGCTGATTTTGCTCATTTAAATTGCGACCAATCTTTTGGAAAGCAATTTGGCAATATGACTCAGGAACCTTTAAAAAAAATTGTGCTCAACCTTTGACCTAGTAATTCCATTTCTGGGAATCTATCCTAAGGGCATAATGGGAACTATGGAAACTGCTTTATGCACAAAGATGTTTATCAGAACACTCTTTCTGACAGCAAAAGTATTTAAAACCATTTAAATGCTCAATGGTACGGAAGAGGATAAACGGATACATCCCCTCCACTAAGAACTGCACTGAAGTCTTTGTAACAACATGATGGAATGTATAATGTCAAGAAAAATTCGAAGCAGTGTGCCAGATGTATGGAGGTGGTGATCGCAGTATGAAGACAGAAAAAAAAAAAAAAAAAAAAAAAAAAAAAAAAAAGACCGGGAGGCACACACATGTTAATTGTGGTTACTTACAGTAGGCAGAGTGATTTTTTTTCTCTCCCTCTCAAAGATATTAAAGCATTCTCTGATGAACTTGCATATGCATTCTCTCTTTCATTGGCTGCTTTGACAATTCAGAGCCTATGCAGTTTTTCCTCTGGGGCCTCAACTTCCTCCACCCAGGTTGGCACAGTCTCTACCCTCGTCCTCTAATCCCTAGAGGGTTCTCTTGGTTCAAGGTCCAAGGTAGGGTCAGAGGCTATCCAGGGACATGCTCTTAGGTCATTGTTGATCCATGCTGAGAGGGTTGGGCTTTGCCTTAGTTAACGGCTTGTACTGAGTTTACAGACTCTGAAAATGGAGTAACTGATGCCCAGTGATGATTTGTTGTAGTTGCTAAGAAGCTTGGAGATAAGTTTGTGTCTTGCTGGTCATAAAAGCAGCTCTATAGTTCGCTTCCTGGCCTCCCTCTGGCATTCAGTGGAATCCCACACCCTGAGTGACCTCTTTTGCTTCATAGATCTCTCTGTATCAAGTAAGTCCCTGATGGATAGTTTTAAAGAATTAATACTCCCAATTTTTTTTATGTGTAAAATCAACTGTGCACTTTTACAAATTGTGCTTATACTGGTAGAGAAAAATGTCTGGAAAATATAGGCCTGATCAAAGAGGAGGATCCCACGTTCCACCAACAGCCCTGGGTATCAAGGAATACAAGGAACAGAAGCTGTTAAGTCCAAAGGAGTTGAGTAGGGATGCAGCCCTGTGGGGACAAGTCCCTTCCCTGATGGGAGGCACACAGGGTCATCAGAGTAGGCAGAAACTGGCATATGTCTTTGCTGGGAAGGCAAATATCATTCCCGTTGCTGTAGTCCTGTGGGTGAGCTGATAGTCCACCTTCCCTCAAGATGTGCCTGATGGCATCTGCATCTGAGCGCCTCCTTCTGTGTCACCAAGAAAAAAGGTAAAAGGAGGTGGTGGGCCCCCTCTCACCTCTGTCCATGGTCTGCCTGCCTTCCTGGGGTGGCAGGTTCATTTGGTTGGAGGGCACATCTTCAGGAGCTCTTGGGTAAGTTGAGAAGGGCTGCTGTGTTTATTCTCCTGGGCCAGGAAGCAAAACACCACACAGTGAACTGCTTGAAATAGCAGAGATGGACTCGTCCACAGTTGAGAGAGGTCCAGAGGTCCTTGACTCCAGATTCAAGGTTCTCACAGGGCTGTGCCTCCTTGGCAGGGTCTAAGGGAATATTATTTGTAGCTCTCACTCTCGCTCCTTGCCATTCCTTGGCTTATGGCAAAATTATTCTCTTCCATGTGCACGAACCAGTCACTGCCTATATGCTTATACCTCTCCACATCTCCTTCTCTCCCCTATAAAAACACCTGTCGTTGGATTTGGGGTCACCCTAATTCAGTGTGCCCTCCTCTTTGATTAATGGAAAAGAATTTGGAAGGGCACATCATATTCACAGGAACTAATGACTGTCCCTGGGGCATTCACTTCTAGGTACTCTGGGCCATGTCTTGCGGCATTCACTGCAATATGCTTATGCTAAGAAAAGCATGCATAACTTCTAAAATTTCAAATTTAGGGTTTCAAATTATCTTTGGTGGGGGGAGTATAGACACACAATTCACTCCACAAAAGATTCATTTGCAAATTAAACAGCAGTTTGGAGCATGAACTTTTGAGCAGTGTGGATTCAAATCCTGGCTCTGCTATCTCTAGCAAGTGCCGAATCTCCTGTAGCCCCCTTTATCTCATTAGAAAAATGGGCCAGATCCCTGCAGCTACCTTCTAGGGATCTAGGGGAAATCTAATGGGGTCATAAGATATTTGAGCTCACTGCCAGGCATGTACAAATCATCCAGAAAGTATAAATTGTAGCTTATCCTTAAGAGCGACACATAGCCCTGCCCTTCTAGACATTCCTAAAGGCTGAGACCCAGGTTCAAGTTAACAGCACAAAGGGAACCCTTGGCAGAAGATGCTCTATGCATCTTGCTTGAATGCCTTTCTTCTGCCTCCCCCAGATGTGTTCCTACACCCCTACGTGACAAGCTGACCCCTCCCCAGACTCTAACCTTGCCCTTATTGACATCTATCCCCAAAGATCTTCTGGTCACCATGGCAGAAGTGGCTTGGTCCAATACCTGCTCAGCTCTTCTTCAAGCAAGCAGAGGACTGGGGTCTTTCTGGCTCCACAGCTGCTATATCCATCCAGATGCCCCTAGGGCTGTCTCATCAAATATAGGACACCCAGTTAAACTTGAGTTTCAGAAGTCATGAATCATTTTCTTCACTTAAGTATACTTAAAATCTTACCCCACCCCCACCCCAAGGACACAGAAACAGACGGCTGGGGATAAGCTCTCAGGCGATGGTGACAGGTAGGGAGTGAGTGGGTCAGTTCCTCAGTGACTTGCTCCTAATGGTGGCGTCCCCTGTGCCATCTCCCTGAGTTTCCCAGGTGGGTTTTTTTTTTAAGTCATGTGTACCCTGAAGAAGCCCCTGCAGAAGCCCCTGCGGTGGCTTGCTTCTGCTTCTCTTTCCCCTGCTTCCTGGGAAAACGAGACTGGGTTCTCCGTGCTCTGTCCTCTCACCTTCATGCCTGAGCTTGTGTGTTTGCCCTGGAGCCTTGGGCACAATGTGTACAATTACGTACTCACGTGCTTACGTGTTTCATCTCTCTACCCCACACCTCCGTTGCATCTGTACCATCCCGTTCTCCGGCAGCCTGCCCTGGGCTGGCAGGCGACAGGATTGGACTCTGTGGTGAAGAGGGAAACCTTGCTGAGAAGTACGCTGGGGATGGGAAGACCAAGACAGGTTCTCGGCTGTATACCAACCGCCGCACCTGGCAGAGGCCACACCGTCGGTACCTGGCTCTGGGTGCCCATAGTGACTCTCTTTTAGACTTGACCTTGGGGTTTCTCCTGAGCGCTTCACCCTAGTTTCCTCAGCTGTAAAACGAGGGGTTGATGGGAGATGATTTCTCTGGTGTCTTCCGGCTCTAAACTTCTATGACTCTATATTCTAGGTGATAAACTTTATGGCTATGAATAAATTAATGGAAATGAATATTTAAATGATGTGCAAACATTTCATGCAAGTGCTTTCTTAGTCTTTTATGCAGTGGGAGAATGAAAAAAAAAGCTGAGATCTAAAGGGTGGGAAACGTCTCTGTCAGGAGAAACCTTGCTCCTGTGTGCCTGGGAAAGGTGTGTGTGTATATAAAGCAATTCCCTGAACAACCTTAGAGAGGGTAAAGTCTAAAGAAATGTGAGTTTCCTGACAAGCTGGAAGTCCTCAAATGAACTGATGTTCCAGGTCTTAGGAAACAGATTGGGGTACCAGGACTCACATGCTATCCATCTCTCTAGCTCCAGCAGTCCATCCTGAGTTCCTATGATACACAAAGGGAGGGTGACCTGACACCTAGAAGCTTCCACTGGTTTGCGGCCACTATCTGCCTGGCAATTGCAGAAGGAGATCTAAGGTAAGAATCTTGCCTTTGGTAAATTTAAGTCCTCAAGAGGAAAGGCACTGAATATTTAGAGGGAGGGCTAGCTACATTGTACTGTCTGGAGGAGGAGGAGGAAGCTGGAAAAAGGGACAGAACAGATTCTCAGACCAAACCTAGGCTGTGACCTGATCTGGGAGTCAGGCAAGCATGGGCAGCAAGACGTAGCTGGGTGCTGAGTGGGGCACCCAGCAGAAAGAATCATGCTGGTGGGTGGCACCCGGTGGACTCCTGTGAGAGTGCTCACCCAAGAAAGGACCAGATTGGCTGAGCTTCACCCACTTACAAAGCTTGACTTGATGGACAGGACTCAAACTTTAACTGGGGATTCGAATGATACAGCAATCTGTCCTCTGCCAGACCTCATGGAAAGCCACTTGTATGTGCCCATAGAGTGGTGAGGGCCATCAGGAAGAAATTTTTTTTTCTTAAAAAAATTTTCAGACAAATTTTGAGTATATCCTTTCTCCTTTCCCAGCTCCTTCCAGATTTTCCCTACCTCTCTATTTGCCCAACTTTCCTCTTTCCCTCCCTCCCTCCCTCTCTCCCTCCCTCTTCTTAAAACGAAAAACAAGAAAAAATGCACAAAAATCAAAACAGACAAACAAACAAACAAACAAAAAACAAATCAAAACAAAACACACACACACACACACACACACACAAAAAAAACCTTGGAGTCCATTTTGTGTTGGCCAACTAGACCCAGACATGGGATCCACTCCAGAGTGTGGTTGATATATCCAGTGACAGACATTTCATTGGAGAACACTGACTTTCCCTTTTCCTACAGGTATCAAGTACAAATAGCTTCTTGGTTTGGGGTGGGCCTTTGTGTGTACCCCTCTTCTCAATGCTGGGACCTTGTGTGGTTTGAACCTGTGCAGGTCTTGCATTTGCAGTAAAAGTCTCTGTGAGAGAATCAGATATTCTTTGGATGAAACTCTAATAAAATGAGCCTAAACCCCCAAAGGACCCACGGCTTTCCTTTAGGAGTTTTCAGACACTTGTCAACCGAAGTTCTAAATAAACACAAAACAAACAACAAAGACAGACATTTTTGGCTTTTAGGTACCTATCATACTTCTTTGGAGGGATGTGTCAAAAAGTGAAAGGACAATGATTATTTGTCAGTGAGCTAAAGTAATATTGGACACAAAATATGCAGTTTAAAGTAGAATTAAATATTCATTCCTACATGCTAGACACCCCAGAGTATCTTGCAGTAAGTGATGAGGCAAAAGACCCTCAGCATCCTGCTACAAAGTCAAACATACTAATACAAAAAGGACAGGAGAGAGCTGTGTCCAAGAAAACAATCCACTGGCAGAATGCTCTGCACCCCATTTCTCAGTGCCCGGGTAGCTTGTAAGTTCTGAGCTCTAGTTTGTATCTTGAAGATTTACTCCAAGCTCCAAGTACTGGGGGGTCTTTATATGACTGACCCATATACTCCTCACTGCCACTGAGCCGGGGGATGTCCTCATGGAGCCTCTGAGACACTGTGCACTGAAGGTGTGAGCGAGGTCGTCTGAAAAATCCCATCTGCAGATATTTGCTGAGAACCTGAGACACAAACCAGTGAAGGCAGAAGGCACAGATCTCCATTTCTTGTTCGTTGGTTTCTTAATTTCAGATAGGATCTCACTGTGTAGCTTAGGTTGGCCTTGAATTCACAATCTTCCTGCCTCAACTCCCACATTCTGTGACTATGAGTGCATGCTGCTGAAGCCAACTCAGAATTTTCCCCAAAAAACTGGGAGTTGGATCCAGGGCCTCACTCAAGCTAGGCAAGTACTTTCTCGCTGAGCTATGTCTCCAGGCATTTTAGAAACTTTATATTGAGATGAGGTGTCTCCAAATGTGTTAGGCTGGCTTTGAACTCATTCTGTGTCTGGAACAGTCCTTGGGCTAGTGATCCTCCTGTCTCAACCTCCTGAATTAGGGGTGACACGTGTGTGGCATCAGGCCCAGCGCACCGCTTCCGTTTTCTGACCATGAATAACAAGTTGGGAAGAATACAGGTGTTCCTCAATATCTTCTTTCTCATAAAAGCAGCCTCACACCACGGACTTGTTCTTATTGTGCTGACAGGAAAGCCCAGAGGCTGTAAGTCATGTGTCCAAGGACTCAGCTGATAGAAATGTCAAACATGGACCAAAGACTCTAGAACCACCTGCCCTCCAGCTTCCCCTACACGCAAAACACCCCACTTCTCTGCAGTCATCACACGGGGACTGTCGTTGTCCTGCTGACGAGCGCACGGAAGATAAAGCTCCTGGCACTGCCAAAAGGCATGGGAAAGAGACAGAGTTGGGATGCGGTGTGGTGGGGCTGGCAGGGACGAGTGCCCCTCTCCCTTCTCACCAGAGCGAGAATGACTTGAGGGGCAAACTATTCAGTCTCTTTCCCAGTCAGAACTGGGTCAGATATTCTCGCAGAGAGAATGGCTTGTTCTCTGCTCCAGCTGTTATCTGAGCTACACAGCTGGGGGGAGAACTCCAACCTGCTCCTTGGGCCCAGAGCTCAAGGATTCTCCAAGCTGCATTTGATGGCCTCTGGCAGCTGGGAGGAGGAGGGGAGTGTGGGGGAGGAGAGCAGAATGGGGGAAGGGAGAGGCACCCTCATTTCCACTGGTGCAACCAATTACCCAGTGAGTCAGAGCTACCTGCCTCACAGCTGACAACCCGTGAACACTCATTCTCTGCCAGATGTTCACGGATGAGAAGCTGAATTATTTAAGAGAACCCCTAAGCAGCCATAGGGAACGACAATGAAATGGGGAGGAGGTCATGGGTATGATGTGGTTGCTCCACTCAAGTCTGAAAGTCCAACTGTGGGGTCATCCCTAGCTCAACATCTGCCAGGCTGAGGATAAATTGGGATTCCTCCCAAATTCCTGAAGACAAAATGCTTTGAGGTTCTTCCTCTGCGGGCCAGCACTTTCATTTCCCAGGAAGCTGGGATTTTAAGCTTATGTACTTCTAAACAATCCCAGCATGCTTGGTGACAAATCTTAGACCTTAGCAACACACGTGCTTGGAAAACTGACTTCACTGTGTGCCAACCACTGAGTCTGCCACAGATGAAGTAGCGAGAGGGAGCTACTGCTTGCCTCCCAGATAGCCAATGCTACAGTTCCAGAATTCCGGGTTCTTGGAGAAAGAAAAAAAAAAAAAAGCAAAGCAAGGAGTTGTTACATGAATTTCATAATTTAGAGATAAATAATGAACACCAAACTTGGAGGGAAATACCCTAGTGTTCATTTTATTTAATATTCTCCATTGGTGGAAATAAATTAAAAATGAACAAGGCTTGTTTATGCCTGCCTCACATTGCCCTCTACTTTTGAATAGCAACCGCATATTAATTTGCCAGATCCCATAAATTATAATTAGCCCGGAGGATTAACAACATAAATCCTTGAATTTAAAACCAACCTGCCTGGTTCTCTCTTCCCTATGCCCTAAAGTAAAAAAGGGCCATAAAACCTATCACTGCTACTTGATCCATTAAACTCCGGAGACATTCTTATTTCGGCTCAGCTAGTGGAGGCAGTCTTTGTCAAATCCTTTTTAAAGTTACAGTAGCTTGATAGGAGCCGGGAATCGGGGAGATGAGGTTCTGTGTCAACATCCAGCCAGAGTGCACAATGCCCAGCAGCCAGGACAAGGATGCCAGGGAGGGTGGAAAGGGGCACAAAAGGCTACATTTCCATACCGTGTACTTCAGACTGGGAGACAGGGTCCAGGGGCTGAACCGAGACCAGGGCCTCCCAAATGCCCAGGATGCACAGATAAGACACAGGATCACAGTTTGCATCCACCAAGGCTACCTCTAACTTACATCGGATGACAAAGAATTTGACATAAGGCTACCACAAATTTGAAAACACCGGCCTTGCTGACGGGGAGAAGGATGAACTCATTTCAGGCATGAGTGATGTACAGAGTATCCAGAGATATGTTCCTCCAGGGGCTGGGTGGGTGGATCGGTTGGTGAAGTGTTTGCCATAATAAGCATGAGGACCAGAATTTGATCTGCCAGAAGGGACGTTAAGCCAAGTATGGTGGCATATGCTTAGGATCTCAGTGCTGGGGAGGCAGAGATGGCAAAATCCCTGGAGCTTGCAGCTCAAGCTTGCTGAATCAGCAGACTCCAGGCCAGTGAGAGAGACCTTGTTTCAAAGAAGACAGAGAAAGTTCTTTTTCATTGTTGCAAATGAAAACAGACTGCCATTATGTAGGGACCAGTATCCTCATCCCTTTCAGGACAGGGTTCTTCTAACCCTGTCCCTAGAGACTTGGAGGAAATCAAAGGTCCACCTAAGGACCCATAGCAGGTCCCTGGGCACATCCCTTAGAAATCAATGGGTATTCTGGTTTCTCATACTACTCCTTCCCTTTCTTAACAGGAAACTATACGCTCATCTCTGAACTGCTGTCCTCCGTGGTGAGGACACTAGGCCCAGTCTCCCCTCTCCAGTGACCAGACTTGCCCTGAAGAGGCAGCATGGATACTCAGAGCTCTGGGGTAGGCCTCCTCTGATGCTGTCTCTTGAGGTTTTGACAGCTTTGGTGAAGTAGGGTTGCAAGGACACATGGTATGTCAACATTCTCAAATCCTGTAATGAACTGGCTGCTTGTGTTCTTGGCTTTTGTTCAGTTGGTCCCCACGTGACTTTCTGAAGACCACTGGTAGCAGGCTCTTGACATCGTTTCCATGGATAAGCAGAGGAATAAGGATAAGAAACCACGACATGCATTTCACGGGGCTGGAGAAATGGCTCAGCGGGCAGGAGGGCTGCAGAACCGTGAGGACCCCAGTTTCAATTCGCAGCAGCTCTGTAAGCAGTCAAGTGTGGCCAGGTGTGCTTGTCATCCTGGTGCTTTGGGAGGCAGAGACAAAAGGAACACTGGGGCTTACTGGCTGCCAGCCTAGCTCTAGACCCAGTAAGATACCCCGCCTTAGAAATAAGGCAAAGGGGAATATAATAGGGTACCCAATATCCTCCTCTAGCCTCCACATGTCCACACACATGTATATGCTCCTGAACACACATGCATACGCACCCATATGCACATGCAGGCAATGACATGCCTTTTTAGTAAATATACAAATACAAATGTGTGTGTTTGCATATACACTTAAATATTGACATCAAGTTGCCAACTGACTTTTGTCAAGAACTTTTTGGGCATGATATAGTTTATTTTATAATACAATGGATGGAAGAGTGAATGGATGGATGATGGGCAGGTGAATGGATGGATAGACAGGTAGATGAATATGTGGTTAGGTAGATAGATAAATGCATGGTTGAATGGGTGGATGGATAGATGGATGGATGGATGGATGGATGGATGGATGAATACATACATGATGGATGGGTGGATGATCAGTAGATGGAGGTAAAGGTAGATGAATGATGGATGGATATAAAACTTTGTAAAAAGTTTGTGATTCATTGAAAACTTTTTCAACTGTGATAGACATCTGCTAATTTTCATCCTTTTAGTTTGGAGGGGATGTTTTTTCTTATTAAGCAATAGTTATAGTTATTCTTTGTAAATCCCAAGGTTTTACAAAAATAAGAAAGTATGTTCTTACATAACTAGAATGTAGATATGCTCTGTTAGTTCATCCTCAAATATGTTACGAAGTTTCTAGATTTGAAAGACACTGCCCTAATGTATCTCCTGTTTGCTGGCTTGAGGCTTCCTTTGAATCCAGCCTCAGCATCTCCCAGGAGCGAGACCAAGTCCTCAGCGAGCTTTACTAGACAGAAGCTGCTAACACAGACAGTTCCATTGTCTCGGGACAGGTTATTGTCTGAGGTGCCCGAATCACCCCATCTCCATTCTTCTCTCTCTGAAATTTTAAACATAATTTTTTTTATAAATAAAGAAACTCTTTCTTTCAAAGAAAGGGATACCTGCCTACAAGGGAGGTCTTCAGACACAAGTATAGCATCCCTGGCATATCTGTGCTTGCACAGTGATCTTAGACGCAAAGCCCTCCTGATCGGTCTGCTGATACAGAGATGGAATGCCTTTGGCAGATCTAATTGCCTAAGTAACATACTTAGTATTAATAATGATTGAATAGCTAATTGTAGCTGGAATGGACAGGTAATTTTAAATGTGACTGGATGTGTTAAGATCTTTAAAATGAACTGTTAGCAAAGCTGCACTTCCCGTCAAACCAGAGAGTATAGAAGAAGTTGGAACTTGGCTATTATCCTCCCTTCCACAACATAACGGAACAGGCGGTCTCCAAAAGAGAGTCCACGGGGAGATGTCATGGGATCTGAGGAGGGACAGAGTTCTGGTGGTATTCCACTGAGCCGTTGAACGTTGCTTACTGATGCTTTTGACCTTCCTTCCCTTGCTACATTGCCCTACAGGTATTTTAATACCTGTGAAGGGAGGAGAACAGTCGCTTCATACAGAAATTAAATACATAAATTAATAGACGCCTCTCGAGAAAGCCTTCCACATGAGGAGTCCAGCTGCTTCAGGGACTCTATAGTCAATAGGTCAAAGCCTTGCTTAATGTATAGGCAAAGGCAGGGCAGGGATTAAAATGGTCTGAGAGATTCAGCAGAGCCCAGCAATTACATCTTCAGACTTAACCACTTAGGGGACTGGGTGCCTTTGTGTGGGAATGCTTAAGAGTGATATGTTGGGTCTCACCAAAGCCAAAGGAAAAAGGGACCAATCACGACCCTGCCTTTGTGCTCTCTTTGATGAGGGCAAGAAGCAGAAGGAGGCAAGAAAGATCAGAGAGAGAAAGAGGAGGAACCTTTAGCCAGGACTGAATGTGGGTGCCTGCGATGGTTAGTCTTCTGTGTGTCAACCTAACTGGACTCAGAGCACCTAGGAAGGACACCCCTAGGTATCTGTGAGGATGTTTCCAGAGAGGATGAACTGAGAAGGAAATCACTCTGGAAGTAGGTGGCAGAATCCTATAGGCTGGGGTCGCAAACAGTATCAAAGATGAAAAAGGAGAAAGCCAGGAATGGCAGCAAGCCCTCCCTGTCTGCTTCCTGGTTTACTCAGACAGAAGCCTACCAATCCTGTAGCCACACCTTCTCTGCCATGATGTGCTGCACTCTCGAACCGTGAGCCAAAACAAACCCTCCCTCTCTCAAACTGCTTCTGCCAGGCGTTTGGTCACAGCAATGAGAAGAGTGACCATCAGTCCAAGGGAAACATCCTGTCCTTTGTTCTCATCAAAGACTAAAAACAGAAGTCATTCTTGGGGTGTGATCTGGAAAGAGCCTGTGTTTGATGAGAAAGTACATTCAAAGGTGTCCGTTTGCGCTAGAAAGTCCAAAACCCCAGAATTCCACCCCAAAGGTTTGCTATCTTTACTGAGCAGGCATAACACCCAGCTCCCTTCTGGACTGGAATTCTCTACATATGTGTTACTATTCTGAATAAGGTTGGTTCTTCAAGCTTTTAGAAACTCTTTTCCTATTCCCCAGAAACTGGGCTGCAGGAGGTGACTTCCTCCATAGAAGGGCAGCAGCAAGTCTTGGAGCCCTGCTGGAGGCTGATTGCACAGCATCCTCCTCTTGCCCTTCAGATCTGTTCTCTGGCAGAGCATCCAGCTCAAGGTAAATCACTGACAAGCCACAGGTCGAGATTCACAATGGCACTGAGGAAAGGAGACCCCAGATGAGAATAAACATCCACTTGGGATGGCCCTTTTTCACAGACAAGTTATCTGAGCCTTAAAGCATCTCTTGTCCACAGTCACAAGATGTTTGCTAAGTAACTGGACATAGCAGGTATCATGCATTTTCATGTTTCTATTGACTTTATTTTCAGAAGGGATTTAGATGATACTCATCTGAACATACCATTTGTTACAAATTCTTCAAGCAATATAAGCACCCTTGCCATATGGGTGACTCCTTGGTCACATATTTATTTTTTAATTTAGTCTCCCCTGTGATAGGAAGAGGGGTTTACTGCTGTCCTGAGCTGGTGTGTCAGTTCCATAAAAGTACAGGTTAAACCTCTTTGTAGTATCATATGAGGGGAGGGGACCTTCTGTTTCCTCCAAAGTATGTGCAGCTTATTTTTGGGTGGGTATATATGTTCAAGTATGTGTATGAATACGTGTTTTCCTGGGGAGATGCATCATACATGTCTACTCAACCCAGTTAGGAAGCCCATGACAGACCAAAGTACAGATACCACCAAAGTTCAGTTTGGTGAAACAGTGAGTTTTATTGGGATTATTTATAGGAATATGGCTAAGGGGTTACTTACAGGAGCAAAAATGTCTCAAAGGCAGTGGCATCACCAAAGTCCACTCCACCCCATCATAGGAGACAGTTTACAGAGCTAGGAAACGTATGTTTAGGAAACCTAGAGCAACAGTACCCAGCCTGGAGGCAGCTCAACGGGCTGGAAAGTGAGCTTTCCAGATGCCTCAATTGGTCTAAACCTCTTGCAGGCAGCTCAGCTGGTTTCCGCTTCTCCAGGCAGCTGCTCTGGTTTCAGAGTCTTCTCTGCAGCTCAGCTTCCTTCCTTTTGAGAATCTCTGCTTTTATTGCTTGCTCTGGCAGGGCAGGACCTAGTGAATCTTGTCAGTTTCTGGGACTTCCTGAAGCTATTTTGAGTTGTTTACCTTCCTGCTCAAGGAGCTTCCCTGGAGGGTGGAATGTTTCAATCTCAGGGGAAAGTTATATTTTCAGAGATCTCTCATTAATCCTGGAGCTCACAAATTTCCCGAGACTCTTTGGTCAGGGAGCTCCTGTGAGCCTTTTGTGTCTGACATTGCTGAGCTTGGATTAATGACCCGTGCTGCTCGACCCAAAGGGAATAGGTGTGCGTGTGCGTGTGCGTGTGCGTGTGCGTGTGTGTGTTGGTGGAATCAGATCCAGGTCCTCATGTTTGCATGGCAAGCATTTTCCAACTGAGCCACATTCCCAGCCCCCCAAAATGCAGTCCTTCTTGAAAACAAAACCAGAAAACAGTACTCTTAGGTAGTTCATCCTTCTACAAAGAAATATTTAGAAAACAGATACAGAAGCGGTGGCTAAATACATGCCCCCTCACCCCCGCTTTTTAAGTGCAAGAAAATAAGGAAAGAGAGGGAATGGATGAGAAACATGCAGGCAGTTCCACTTTTTTCTAGAAAGCACAAAGAATTCTGTGACCTTCAGTGCAGTCCTGCGTTTGCCTGCATGGAAAGACTCACCCTGGATGGCTGGTAAGACACAAGCTCCCCGGTTCCAGGGACCTGACTTAAACATGGCTGCTCCATCCAGCTGGGGCCTGTAGTTCATATTTTAAAAAGAATCCCCTTGCAAACTGTTTGGGTGGGAGCTCCACCTCAACACCTGGCACCCTGGCATCCCTATACCCAAGGAGTCTGGAATGTGTGACAGGAGTCTGGTGGAAGATCCACCTCAACTTCCCTCCCCATTCTTTTCCTAAACCCGCCCCCTTCAAAGCCCACCAAGCACAGCTCCTCCCCCCCCAGAGGCTCAAGACAACGCCCACAGGGTGTATAAGCTGCATCCCAGAAAACAGACATGTGGTTCCTCTCTTCTCTCTTGCAGGAGGTGGGACAGGGAATCACCCGGGAATGCTTCACCCAATAAACCTGGGCTTTTCCCGATTGAGTCTGATTTTAGATTTGCTGTGTTGGCGGAGAGGCCTTCAGGAGGCCTAAAACTTATCACAAACGACCTTTGTCATAAAGCAATTGGAGAAAATTTAGCAAATTTCCATTTCTGAAAGCCCCCTACCTGCCAAAGGAGTCTCTAATCCTTGGAAGCAACATCAGGAGAGTGAGTTAAGACATATGAATAAACAAATCTCGCTCATTTCTCAACACTGGGCTGCCTCTCATGTCCACTGGCTGGGGTTTGAATTCTCTCTCTCTCTCTCTCTCTCTCTCTCTCTCTCTCTCTCTCTCTCTCTCACACACACACACACACACACACACACACACATACATCCCTTTCTAAAACATCTTCAAAGATCTCTCTTCCAAAAGAGCTGATTGAAATGAGGCCAACTTTCAGAAACTCTAGTTCATTCCTCTTCCCAGAACAAGACTCATAATAACAAACAGTGCTCCCAAGTCACCGTTTGGGAAGGTGGTCTATAAAAAGGGTTTTCACCCAACTCTCACCCTGGGTACCTTCCCTCTTTTTCCCTCTGTTCAGGATCCACCTTCTCACAGGTGCCATGTTTATGGAAGAAATTATTTCAGACCCCTGTGGAGAAAGCCCCCGTCGGGTCTCAGATGCGAACAGTACCGCTTCTTGCCAGTCAACTCATCAATAAATATCACTTCCCTCCACTCTAAAAGACGTTCTTGTCTGCTCCATGGGGGACCGGAAAATGCACAGTGTTCCAAAGCGAATGGGGACTATTTCTGCAAGCCCAGCCCCGGTCCCTGAGTTATTTTAATTGCAGCCCGATGGTGCCAAGGTGCTGAAGCACCCGCTTGGGCTGAGTGCTTCCCTCAGAGGTACTGAATTAAAGTGTCAGAACATGCAGAAAAATTGCAACGCGGCCTGTCAACGGCATTTGTTAAGAGACACGGGTGAGGCTGGTGACTTGCGTAGAAAAAGGGCCGCCTTCGCAGAGCCATCAAAGCACAGCCTGGAACTAATGGGGTATTCAGAGGTCTTGTTCTACTTCATTGGTCAAAGCCAACACAAGCCTGTAAGATTTGGGCCCGTTTGCTGTTTATTACTGTGGTAATAAAGGCCACTTAAAGATACAAGCCCATCTTGTATTGGCTCAGACCCAAGGGTGCCTTTGTAAGTCGGATCGCCGAGGTCTCACATCTCAGGTTGTTTGAAAAAAAGTCTTTTTTTTTTTTTAATTTAGAAAAGATAAAATGGAGAAAAATTAAGACTCCCATGAAAGGATGATATAGTACTCCTGATTTTATTTCTCCCTGACTTTTTCCCAGTTTTAGCATCTGCCCAGAGATGGTCAGATTTACAGGCCATCTGGGTTAGACCACAGCTCCCAATTTCCAATCAAATATGAATCAAGGTGTTGCTGGGAAGATATGTTGTAAATGTGACCCCAGTCCACAGTCGCTGCCCTTTCAGTAAGGGCCATCATCCTTGACGATCTCAGTGGGCCTGAAACAAAAGGAGAGATTCCATCCACAGGCAGTGGCTTCAGCCCAGAGCATGATGGGAGTTCTGGCCTTTCTGCAGAGCACAATTTCTGACCTGTCTAGGCACCCTTACACATGCCGAAGCAAATCTGTTGCAATTAATATCCTAACGGGTATCTTCTAGCTCTTTTTCTGATTGATGCTGGCTGACTCACAGCCACCATATGATCTCTTCTCTCTCATCCTTCAATCATATTTCTTTTAGTTGAAGATATCACATTGGAAGATTTGGAACTGCACATGGCTCACATCCTTGTTGGCCCATGCCCATGTATTTGTGAAATATGTTAAAAATAAAAATAAGATGTATTAGTTGCCAACATTGAAAACTCTGAAAGTCACACACATGAACACACACACACACACCAATACACACCTGCATTTCCAGTTCTCAGAAAATAAAAAATCAGAAGACAGAGCTAGTCCTAGATCTGTGTCCCCACATGGCAACAATCACCTAGAATGACAAATGTCTTCCCCTTTGACAGGACACAGGCTCTGTGCTTTATCCCAATCTCCACCACTCCCTAGTGTCTCCCCAGTAAAGAAGCTAATTGTCGTGAACCTGTATATATTGTTTCTCTTACTATAGAGAGAAATACAGTTTTAATCAAAGGTAGCTAATCCAAAAGGTAGACTGTAAGGGATTTCCTTTTCAAGGGAAAGACAGAAGACTTTGTGCTAGAAACAAAGACTATTTCTCTGCATGAAGTTTTTCAGCAGGGTATGTCCGGGCTAGCCTTAATGCACCCAGTGCATGTTTCAGACTTTACTGATGGGTGACTATTGTTGGCAAATACTTAAGTCTTGCATGGTTTAGGAAGAAGTCACTGTGAAGCAATTCCTTTTTTCTCTTTAGCAAAAGAAAACCTGGAGTGATCATAGGGGCCAGTTGGTCACTATACTGGAGCATTACACTAACAGCTTTTGGAGAAACTGACTGAAGTGTAACTGAGGTCTAGGGAAAGAACCCCTAGGATCCCAGGGCCCCTCTTGCCAGGCAATCCTTAAATATATTCTTCTGCCCTGATGACCTTGCTGGGCTAACTAATGAGGTTTCTCAGTTAAGAAGCAAAGATGTGGTCCAGGAGAAAAAGCTGCCGCCCGTGGGAGCAACACTTTGGGTTCAGCATAGTACTTTAAAGATGCTATGACTCCATTTCCTCTTCTCAGCAAGAAGAGGGATCCCCAGATGTACCTCCATTTGGAAACGTCAAGTTTTAATCTTTCAGTGAGCACAAGAGTCTGTCTGGAAGGTGAAGCCCAGGAATCCAATTTTTTTTTTTTTCAAGCTCTCCAGTGATTTTGATGGGCAGCCAGGCTTAGAATGTGCTGAACTAGAAACTGTCTCTAGTTTTTGCTGGTTTTTTTTTTCCAGATCAAAAACTCCCATGTACCTAGCATCAGATTCTGCAGACGCCTCTCTAGACAGTGAACAGGCAATGTTCCAAACATATTAATGCTTTGGGGCTGCTGGGATATGGTTTTAAAGACTTGAAGCATCACCACGTTGCCTCGGTCACCTGGCAGGACCCGACTTATCATTTTACTTGTAATTTATGTGGCTTGGTGGTTTGGAAATTCCCCTGAAGTTCAGGTCTGAAGCAAGATGCAGCAGTCAAAATCAATCGGTCCAAATGTGATCTTAGAATGAAAGGCCTGAAACTCTCCCACATCTCTCCTTTGGAGACTCTGCACTCATGCCCAGCGCCCACAGCTTAACTGCTAGAACTTTTAGGATGTGAGGCATGGTTATCTGTCCTAAATGCAGGACACAATATACCCTTTATTCCCCAAAGATCCTTCAGAAACAGGATCAAATTGTTCAGTGTGTACCCCTAGAGCACATACCTAACCCCCTTCATGGCACATTTTGAATGTCATCCTTCTAGGAACCTCAAGGAGCTCTCTCTGATACTCAAAAAGAGAGAGTGCCCCCCCGCCAAATGCAAACAAAAGACATTAGGAAGCACTTGGAGCATATGATACTCAGTGGTGCCTGGCCAGAGAGAAAGAGGGAGAGGGAATTTTGCTTTTGTAATGTGTGACTATTAGATCACAATGTTGGTTGCAATAAATTATCACTTTTGGTTCCTGCTAATTGCTAGAATCTTCTGCCATGGGCTATAATAATGTGAGCCAAAAAAAATTTTTGGACCCTAATACAAATATGCATCCTGCTGGACTGTGAATGGCACTTGGGGATTTGAATAAATGCCTAAGGAAACAGCTGGGGATGGGGGCCCGAGCATCAAAGACGTCATTATGCAATTACTGAGGAAAGCAGGGTCTTTAGGGAAGAGAATTCTGACTTCTCTGAATCCACTGACCTGCTGCAGCCTCCCCCTCCCAGTATCCCTGAGGATAATCACTACCTCCAGTGCAAGACCTCACCAGGGAGGTGAAATGCCCTCAAGATTTTATAATCTTAAAACACTCCATCCTGAACCTTCCAGTGAAGCCGTTCCTATTCTACAGAAAGCACAACCTGCACAAAGGGCAGCCGGCAGCTCCTCTCTGCTTTTCCCCGGCTCCCCTCCCACCTCTCTCCAGATCTGTTGTTGTCCCTGGATTGGTGGCACATCTGGTGGGCAGAGATCTCTGCTTCCAGGATGGCTTAGTGGTTAAGAGTGTTTGCTGCTCTTAGAGCACTGGAGTTTGGTTTGAGGGACTCAGGGTGTTCACAAGCACTTGTAACTTCAGCTGAAAGGGATATGACGTCCTCTTCTGGCCTCTGGGGGTGCCCACACATTTATATGGGCACACATGCATGCACAGGCACACACATACAAATAATAATAATAATAATAAATAGTCTTTTGTGGAAGTAGACCAGAGTGCGTGTACACACACACACACAGACACACACACACACACACACACACACACACACACAGGCACACACACACACTCAGACACACAAAATGTCCAAATATTTGTTGAGTGCCTCCAATGTCCCCGCAGTCATAAGAATGGATGGAATTCCTGCCTTCCTCCAGCTGCTTTTCTCATAGTCTATGGGAGAGGTGAGGAAAGATTGCTAGCATGTTCTGTCCTAGTGTGATGGCGAGGCAGAGGAGGGACCAGGAGCTGGAAAAGTAGATGGCAACTTTAAATACACTATCCCGAGCAGGTCTCCTAGGAGGGCAAGGGAGGGAAGGCTGTGAGTCAGTGAGGGAAGGACAGGGGGTCAGTCAGAAGGAGAGGCCCGAACAATAGCAGGCTGAATTCCCTGCAGCAGCCAGGACAGTGGACAACAGCTGGAAACCAGTGTGTGAGTGGAAGAGCCCAGAAGATAAGAACAAAGTACGTGAGAAGAAAGAGCTCGCAGGGCCCGGAAGCCAAGTCGAGCCGTAAGGTGGGGTGGAATGCTTTCATGTCTCCACTGGTTTTCTGCAGAGAAATGGTGAAGAGGGGCTGAAGTGGAGATGCCCAGAGACCCTTCAAAGTGACCTCAGGGAAGGGACAGTGGAATGGGAGGTGAGGCTCCCTCAGTGTGTGCTCTGTTGGCAAGACTTCCCATTTTAAAGCCCATAGAGAAAAGACTCTGTTCTGTATGTGTGCGTGTGCATGTGCGTGTGCATGCGTGCGTGCGTGCGTGCGTGCGTGTGTGTGTGTGTGTGTGTGTGTGTATGTCCCTGGCACACAGAATGCATGCAGCATTTTGAAACCTTTGCTGGCGATGCTTCACTCGTTACCCAAGAAAATAAATTTTTGTTTGGTAAGTGATAACCACATTGGCTTCCCTTTGTGCTAATATCTGTACTTTGGCCTCATCTGTTGCCTGGCTCTCTCACCTACCTGCCATTTATTTTATCTGTGCCTCAATTTTTCCATCTGGAAATAAGACTGATGCAGCTTATAGACAAGCATGTGGATTAATGGGGGTGGTAATCAGGACATCCCTGAAAACACCTTGCTTTCCTCGGTGAAACAGCTACGACACAGGCTCTTTTCCCCATCTCTTCTAGCTTCTCTCACTGAAGAAAAACTGCTAGAGGGAGAAAACCCCATTTGGGGTTTACAAAGGAAGATACAAGGCAGACAAATGCAGGGGCCTTCTTGAAGCACTTAGCATCAGAAATATCAGAGATCCCTCTGCAATGGAAGAGGTAGGTACAGCATGGGCAAGAGACAAAGGATGAGAATTAGCCTTGCTATGGGTATCAGAAGTCACTTGAAAGGAAATCCAGAATAAATCAGAAGCATGTGGCCCCGCCCCTGAGCCCAGAGAATACAGCAGAAGCCAAACTATTAGTGAATGCTGTTAAGTCCTTCCGAGGAAGGTTCGAGAAGACATTGTCACGTACACTCATCCAGCTTGGGCTGACGACCCTCTGAGTAGATGCAGTATAGAGCTGTCCAGTCAAGAAACATGAGCTCTTTGTATGAAGCAAACAGTACTGTTCTCCTTTTATTGTCTTAGTCACTGCCTATTTAGGATTTCTTTAAATGAGAGAGAAGTGGTCTCTCCTTCCACCATGTGGATCCTGGGAATCATCAGGCTTACTGGCAATCGCCTTTACCCTTGAAGTTAGCTCTCTGGCCCTAACTTTTTTTAAAGAAATAATTTCAGATGGATTTTTGAAAGAGATACTGAAATGAAGGTATGCTGTGGCTTGTTTGGGTTTTGTTCTTAAGCATACAGGAGGTTTAGATCAGTCCACAGGTAAAAACAATAACAAAAAATATGAATCCCTTATGACATTCTGGAAGCGAATCCACCAGACAATCATTTGCGAGAAGAAAGTGTGTTTCCAATGGAGTACTATTCAGCAGAGAAAAACAATGAAAGCATGAAATTTGCAGGCAAATGGATGGAACTAGAAAATATCATCCTGAGTGAGGTAACCCAAATACAGAAGGACAAACATGGTACATACTCACTCATAAGTGGATTCTAGATATAAAGCAAAGAAAAATCAGACTGCAACCCACAGAACCAGGGAGGCTATATAGTAGGGGGGACCCTAGGATGACTGTGGCTTATAATAAGTTTTGGTTTTACTCAATCAGTGGGCAAACCTCAATGAAACATTTCACTATTAGGATAAGAATTTATACTGTATCAAGCTGACCATAGCAAAATAATAAATAAATAAATAAATAAATAAATAAATAAATAAATAAATAAGAAAGTGTGTTTCTACATTCACAGCATCAAGGAGTAAGTCACTTTACTCAGTGCTGTGACAGAATACCCGAGAGGCGCGATGGAAGACAGGCGAGGTCTGTTTAGCTCACAGTTCAGAGCCAACTGTGCATCATGGTAGGGAGGCGTGGCAGCTGGAAGGGGCTGGTCCAAGGTTATCAGAGATTGCAATGGCCTCATATTTCAATGACTACATCAGACGCAGGGCTGGGTTGCAGCCCTTAGCGTCTGCTCATAGTAACCCACGTCCCCAAGCCACTCCTCCTGTCTCAAACATCGGGCAACATCCCCAAATGGTGCTACCGGCTGTGTACCAAGTGTTAAAATACATGATCTGGAGGGGTGCATTTTAGATACAGACCATAACAAGGAATGAAGAACTGAGAAGAGTTAGATATGCATAACTTACCTGTATAAGTTATGTAGCAGTTTCTGAATGATCCCTTGAGCATTCATTCATTCATTCATTCATTCATTCATTCATTCATTCATTCTATAGCATTTGCTGGCATTATTATGTATAACAAAATACCGGCATGCTCTGGGCTTCCTGTCTTTTGTCTCTGGGAAGGAAGGGATGAGGCAAATGGCCAGGAAGCTCTGGTGAGACTCACTCTTGGCTGAGTCACTCAGTTTCCTCTTTCCCTTCTCTGCTTCAAACAGATTACCCTGGGGGTGTGAACAGCTGGAGAGAAACTACCAATGGTCTGAGAAAGAAGAACAGGATTAATTAATATCTGATTATCCTTTTGATGTTCATGTGAGTTACCAAGCACCCACCTTTGGCTTCTGCTGGGAAGTCTGTGGTAAAACTAATGTCTTGATGTTAGTTGTGGGTGTCTGGCTCTGAGCACTAGGGTCCTGGGGGCTGGAGAGCCAACAGCTCAGAAGACAAGCTAGGCCCCTGCTGTGTGTGTGTGTGTGTGTGGGGTGGCTGAACCACTGTGATTGTAAAATGACTCTTCCATTAAAAGAAACAGCCATCTGGTGCAGTGTAAGAACATTTTTTATGCAAATAAAAATTTCATTCAAATGAAACAGAAAAAAATATTGGGTCAGAAGAAGCCACTGAACACATCTTTTTGATCTCATAATTGAAGGTATTTGGTTTTGTTTTTAATGAGAAAATGCAAAGGAAAGCGCACCCAGAGCCTGATCCTTAAAGCAAAACTGTTGTCAATACATTTTCACTCTCATATCTGTGCTCACCACAGCACAGCATATATATGCATATATACACATATGTATGTATTTTAAGATGCAACTGCATAATTTTTGTCCAGATGTCTTTCTTTAGAAATGATATTCTTTTCATTAATGTGGAATGGCTGTATCACAGTAATTAACCAATTCTTTATCTTTTTTATAGCTGATGTTTCACTAAATAAAAAGCAAAAGATGGTGTTCTGTTTCATGGATTTAGGGGTTATATGACCAGGGCTGGGAAGAGAGTTCAGTCACTTCTTGTACAGAATTGCCTCCTCCTGGACAAACATGAGGACCTGAGTTCAGTCTTTAGAACCATATAAGAAAGCCAGGTGTGATGGTGCATCTGGAACCCTAATACTGGGAGGTAGAGACGCAAGGATGTCTGAGGTTTACTGGCCAACAAGTCAGCCTACTTAGTAATCTCCAGGTTAGTGAGAGACCCTGTTTCGAAAAAACAAGGAGGATAACACCTGAGGAACAAGGTCTAGGGTTAACCTTTGGCCCTGACATGCTCCAATAGAAACATGAACACACACAAACACACACAGAGAAGTCACAGGATCAATGGTAAGAACAGGAGCTGACTTTACTCTTGAGAGGGAGGTAGAGGACCACCTTTAAGTGAACATCTAAGATGCTCCACATGGTGGTGACCTCTGAAGACTGTGTCCTAAGAAACATCAATATCAGTTGTAGAGAGTTCACTAAACATCCTCATGTCCATGTCCCATCCTGGGCTGATCCTGTCCCCAAAGCCATCTCTCTTTCCAGCACAATCTCATTAGTTGCCAACCATATCTTCTACTAGACAAAGAGCATCATAGGATTTAATTATATCTGGCTGAAGAACAATTACCCAATATTAGTGACAAGACACTGGCCTCTTGCCTGCATAGTCCTGGGACTCACAACCACTATCAGGGGAATGAGAGCTGGGCTCTTGGGAGATGCAGGGGGTTTGCATGGAGTAGAGACAGTGATGAATGGAGCTTGGAGTCCCATCGAAGATGAACTAGTCATTTAGGGTCAACTGAGTAATATAGCTCATGGCTTTGTTACTGTAGTGGGGAAAGAAGGAACACAGGCCAACTGGCTGCCATTTTGTTGCTAATTTCAAGAAAGCCAGCACAATGGATTGCTAGCTCCCAAAGGCCTCCCTCTCTGTATTTATTTAGATTTTAATATCATTAAAGCCTTGATAATGGGCAAGCTAAACATGCACATAATGAATCCTATCAGTCACAAATAGCTCCCTGCACCCAAGGAAACCAAGAAGAAAATCCCTTTGTTGCACACAGACCTCCCCCTACACTCTCTCTCTTCTCCCTCTCTCCTCTCTCTCTCTCTCTCTCTCTCTCTCTCTCTCTCTCTCTCTCTCTCTCTCTCTCTCTCTCTCCTCTCTCTCTCTCTCTCCTCTCTCTCAGGCAACCTGAAAAGGAAGTTGATATCGCACATTTCTTTGAGAAAACATGCTGTCCACTATGTGGAGAAGCCCACTTTGAAAATTTGACTTTGAGCTAATCAAGACTTTAGGTGAGCTGTTCTACCAAATGAGTAAGAACATCCTTAGGTGGGCGCTACTGAAAGACTAGAAGGTATTTGAAAATGCTCCCTTGCCAAAGACTAATATTTCCAGATTGTTCTATGCATTTTTGCCTATGTCACCCCTTTTTCTAAAGTCAACTCAGGTTCCAGAGCCCAAGATCCTAGATTCCCACGATTCCTGAGGTCTTCATTCATGAAGATGGGCCTCCTGTGGGGAACTGAGTCCTGTGCTCCTGGCTTCCAGCTGTCAACTTTGTCTTTGCTCACAGAGCCTACAGATGGGCTTCATGCTAGAATGTGATTCCTGAAAGAGGCCCAGCACCGAGGTCAGAGAGTGTGTAGTGATCAGTGTATGTCAGATAGCAGGAGATGGGGTGGGGGTGACAAAGTTGGCAGAGTTGTGCCATTGTTTTGTCATAGAGGAAGAAAATTGAAGTTTGAGGAAGGATATTACAGAAGCAGACATTTGGTACAACCAAATGAGACCCTGGGGACCTCTTTGTCCATTACCTAGAAAAATCCACAGCCCTTCCAGGACCTTCAAGGCAAGCAGTGGCCAGGACTGCTTAGTCCTGACATCACTGATGGACCTGCCCCAGGACTTTGGTATTTGGCAGTTCCCCACTCCACCCCATTCTGCTTCATTGGACTCTGCCTCAGTTTACAGCGACTTCCCACAGAAAAGTCTCCTTCACCCAGCCTCTAGTCCAGACTTCAGAACAGTGTGGGTTATCTTGACAGCATTTATTTCCCAACTTTTGTTGTTGTTGTTGTTTGTTTGTTTGCTCTTTCTCCAACTAAATGAAAGTGCTATATCAGCAGGGACTGAATATGACCTAAAATAAACAGATATTAATGACTGAAGAGATGGATGGATGGATGGATGGATGGCCAAATGACCACGTACTGTGGTAGATTCCTCTAGACACCTGTGTACTATATTATAACACACACACACACACACACACACACACACACACACACACACACACATATACACACACGAGAGAGAGAGAGAGAGAGAGAGAGAGAGAGAGAGAGAGAGAGAGAGAAACAGAGAGAGAGAGAAACAGAGAGAGAGAAGGGAATGTGTAAGAAAAGGCTCCCATGAGTCCAGACTCTTACCCTGACCCTGGCCCACTCAGACCCACCAAGTTAAGAAATAGCTCTTTATGTGCCTTCCAGTAACATTAATTGTTGGTCATAAAACTTCAAAGCAACAGATATTTATAGCTTGATTAGAGCCCTTTTTTCCACAGACCCTCACCACAGCACTTTCCAGCTCAGTTCCCATGAGTGTACTGAAAACAGCCTCCTGCCCACTTCCTGTCGAAGCCAGTTCCTTAACCGCCTGGGTCCTGAGGCTGGCTGCCCCCTCCCTTTTGTTCCAGCGTGCAGTCTTTCAGTTTCTCTTGGGTTTTCTCGGTTGGTTTTTTTCTTCTTTTTTTCACTCCTTTTCTCAGGCACCCAAGTCCCCACTAAACCGCCCCCCACCCCCCCACCCCTCACCTCCCCACCCCCACCCCCCACCCCCCACAGAACCAGCACGTCAACAGAGGCCAGTGTGGCATAATGGTGTCCTTCTCAAAACACCCTTCCAAGGGAAAACAAGCAAATTCTGTGCAGTTTCAGAGTCCTCAAGACTAAAATGGTAATGTGTTCACTGTGCCTGGAAGCTTGAGAGACTGGAAAAGTATTGAGCTCATGCACTAATTCAAAGAACCCAGCCAGAGGAGATCCTTAGCTTGAATACTGAAAGATGGAGTTCTACCATTGAGTGAGGTGTGTGTGTGTGTGTGTGTGTGTGTGTGTGTGTGTGTGTGTGTGTGTGTGCTTGGTGGAGGTCAGAGGACAACTAGGAATGTCATTCTTTAGGCACTCAGGCATTCAAGCTGTTTGGAGGTTTATTTTGCTCAGGGAGGTGTTCTAGGGCTCTTCAATTCTACTTCAATACTAGGCTGGCCAATAAGTTCCAGAATTCCATCTGCCTCCACTTCCTCAGCGTTGTGATTATAAGCACCGGACACTAGGCCTGGCCTTTTTATTTTTTAACATGGGTCCTGGGGGTCAAACTCAATCTTCATACTTACAAGCAAACATTTTACAGATAGAGCGATCTTCTCATCTTGGAAAACATCATCTCTTTAAAAGGTGAATTAAAAAACTCTTTTAGAAGGGGTGTGGGGAGGTTAGAAGCTGGAGGGATGGCTAGCTCAGAGGTCAAGAGTGCATACTTCTCTTGCAGAGGACCTGAGTTCAGTTCCCAGCAGCAGCCATGTCAGGCTGCTCATAACCAGCTGTAACTTCACTCCAGTTGTTCCTGGCCTCTGAGAACACCTGTGCACAAGTGTATATACTCCCCACCAACACACATATGCATAATTAAAGTAAAACAATTTTTTAAAAGAGTTACTAGGTCTGTTATGAGGCTCGAACATGACAGAGCTCTCTCCCATCTTCACCTTCCAGGTCACTTCCTGATAAAACTGCATTTCCACCTTTGTTAGGCAGCGTCTTGGCATCTTAGAAGCCACGTGCCTTGACTCTCAGGAGGGCCTGGGAGTGACAAGCTAACTGGAATTGATCCCCTGGCTGATAGCAATTATGTTCAGGGTATGCTGAGCTCACCATACTTGCTCCTCATAGTCCACATTAGGACAAAAGGTAAACTGAACAACTCCACAAGAGGAAGAATGCTTTGGGAGTAAAATGTTCTATGTGTCCACTCAGCTTTAAGGGGCGGGAGTTAGGAAGCATCTCAGGCTTCCATGGATGTCACTGTTCATGGGGGGATGGTGATAAATTCTCTTTGCATATGGGGAGTCTGTCTGAAGGTAGTCTCAGCAAGCCCACAAGAGATACCAATTGCGGTAATTATTAAGTATTATGTGGTTCTCAACATGGGCCACATGTTTGAGAAGTGATATACCCACAGCTGGAGGACCCCCTCTGTTGATGTCATCATCGAGAAAAGTGGAAACCAAAGTGGTCTCCAGGGAGCTGGGCCAGAAAAACCCTCTTCCTTTCATAAAGAAACCCCCAAAGACAACACTGAATTCCTTGGTCTGATTCTGTCATACCTACAGAGGCTCAGAGGAGTTTGTTGGTGGCCTTGAGGCCAGACTTCTCAACATTCACCAATGTAAGGTGACCCTGCTCATCCACAAGGCTCACTCACTGTCAGGTCACATGACAGGACTTCATTGTCTTGTCTTTGTTTGATTCAGACCTAGAACTCTAGGGGGGTCAGGGGAGCAACCCAGCCACAAGTCTACTCTGCATGGTTTGTTACAGGAAACAGCCATGGACTGCCACAACCTGCTTCTCTCTTCCCCTTGTAACAAACCACTCACAGGTTTTGGAAAGTAAGTCCAGGAGCCAACAGTGTGGTGAGGGAAAATAAAGTGATCCCATAAGAAATGTTTTCTTTCCATCATCCGAGGAAGTCAGTGGTACCTTCTAAGGTCAATGGGGACAATCTCAGCATGTGGAAGTCAGATTAACAGGAAAGCAGAAGTGACCATGGATAAGTAGAAAAGGCTTGCGAGGAGGAGAGAGAAACACAGCTGGGGCAGTGTGGTAGAACTTTGGAGTCAATATTCAAGTGCAGAACATTCTAGTTCATTCTAGAACATTCCTGTAGCCGAGAACATTCTTCAACACCTTCTTCTTTTTTGATTGTTTTTGAGAACTGGGTCTCCTATAGCCTAGGTTGACCTTGAACTCATTGTACAGACAAGGATGACTTGAAACTGCTGATCCTCATGCCCCTCCTTCCCAAGGGATTGCAAAAGAACACTACCACACCTGGTTTTATTCAGTGCTAGCAATCAAACACAGGTTTTTGTGTATGCTGAGCAGATACTCTACCAATTGAGCTATATTTCCAGGTATCTCACTCTCCTTTGTTCATGCTTCACACACTACAAAAGGAAAACAGAAATCCGTAGCACACTTATTTATTTATTTATTTATTTATTTATTTATTTATTTGTTTGTTTGTTTGTTAATCCATTCATTTATTTATTTAGACACAGGGTCTCCCTACGTAGCTCAGGATGTCCTGGAACTTACTTTTTTAGGTCAGAATTCATGACCCTCCTACCTTAACTTCCACCATGCTGGGATTTCAGGCATGTGTTTCCTCCATACCTGATCCCAAGCCATTCCTGAAGACCCAAGTGAAGGTATTGGAATTACAGAATTTGCCCTGGAGTGTTCTGGAAAGCTTGTTAATTCAGTCCTTACCATACTCCCTGTCTTCTCCCCTCTAAGGATTAAACATCCTTAGGGCTGTGTGGAGGTCCCAGGCTATCAGTCAGGAGCCTAGGACTGTGGTCAGCAGTCCAGTCTCATGTGTCCTTTACTTTTCTCTTCAGACCCACTCCCAAACCTGGGCTTCCGGAGCCCTGAAGGGTCTGGGTAGGGCACGAGACTGTTGCTACTAAAGTGTGCTTAAACTCTACACCCTAAACTCCATCACCATAGAGTGGGGCCCTTCCTGCAGAAGAGAAAGGCATTCGCCTGTTTAGAGTGACAATGTATCTCGCTTCTGCCGCAAGACTCTGTAAGTCAGCTCTCCTACAACAGCTGAAGTAAGGGAGATTGTACTCCAAATCTTCAGAGCATGTGACGTCATAATAATAATAATAATCTGAAATAGGAAACTAAAACTCACAGGTTTGCAATCTGCCTTTGAAATTCTTCGAGTTTCAAAAGAGGGTGAACAGAGAGGCATCCTTGCTTCCCAAGTGAGGGCCCTGACAGTTTTTGAACTTCTGCTCTGTGACAGAAATTCTCATGTTCACACCCAAAAGTGACAATGTGAGCATGTGAAAGAAAAAAAAATCTTGAAAACAGTCAAAGCATGAAATGTGAGTTTGGTTTCTTTCTTACTGACCATGTTTCTGCTGCTACCTCTGGATTCCCTTTGACTGTGGTGGAACTGTGGTTAATACGTAGTACATTTGTAGACTATGACATGTTGTTCCAGGTAGTGATTATTATAAAGATGATCTAATTTTGAAATTAAAAATGGAAAACTTGGTTCTAGGGCTGGGCTACAGCTCAGTGGTAGTACAGTTGCCTAGTGTGTGTGTGTGTGTGACCCTGGGTTTGATCCAGGACACTCCAGAAACAAGGTAAGAAATGTTCTGTGTTTGGATTACTTTTACCTACTGGTCTTTGTGTAGATGCAACTTGTTGAAAAAAAAATGCTTTTCCAATAGAATTTTCATGACAGTAAGTTGGTTGTCCATGTGGTGAGACAGCAGACAGGGAAAAACATAAGACCCAAGGCTGTGCTTACATCTATCCAGTGAACTGTGAGACAGAGATGTTCATTCTCAAGGCTCAGCACAGCAGAGCCCCCAAGGGGACTTCCTAGGCCAGCAAAGAGCATCATTTGTCTACTAATCACTATGGTTTGGTCCAGCTACACACCACATTTTTGGTGGTCAGCATCCTAACGGTCCAGAGAACAGCTTTGTAGTTCTGGCCACTGGAATCTGAGAGTCCTTTCTAGTGTGACTTTGAAAGAAAGATAAAACAGTCAACACAGCTTTAAAAAGTGCCAGCAAAGGAAGGTGGCTTTGCTGTATTTGTGCCTCAGTCTTTACATGCAGATAGACCATCACCAGTTTCTGCTGTATGAGAGAGAGGCAGGTGCGCATAGGCCAAGCTGGGCTTGAACTTACTATGCTGGTGAGGATGATCCTGAATTTCTAATCCTCCTGCTTTCACTTAGGGTTACTGATGTGCAGTATAATACCCAGTTGTTTGCAGTTCTGGGTACCAAATCCAGAGCTTCACACATGCTAGGCAAACACTCCATCAACTCACTGAGCTGCAACATCAGCCCAATTTTCAGCTTTCCATCACCAAAGTCTGTCCTTCCTCCCTCCCTCCCTCCCTCCCTCCCTCCCTCCCTCCCTTCCTTTTTTCTTTCTTTTCTTCCTTCCTTTTCTTTCTCACACTTGTGATTGAACCCCGGGACATACTAGACAAGCACTCAGCCACTGAGCTATATTCCAATCTTACTCCTTTAATCTTTGTGTTAAATGTAATCAACTCTTACTCATGAATTATTGTGAGCATTGAAAAAGAGAACAGTAGTTATACACTGCTTGATGCAAGTTGGTACCCCTATTAATTTTAGGATTTATTTATTCATCTATTTTGTGGAACTCAGACTTGAACCCAGAACTTTGCTTGTCTTAGGCAAACATTCTACAATTGATCTACACCCTGACCCTTTTAACTAATTACCTTTTAATGTTGAGATAGGGTCCCAATAAGCTGCCCAGGCTGTCCTTGAACTTTAGTTCTCCTACCTTAGCATCAGGAATAGCTGGGGTGGCAGGCCATCTAACACACGTGTCCAGGAATGGTTTAGTTTACTCTCGTTTATTCTGGGTAGTTTTATTATTCATTTTCGGCATTGACCATGACCTACTACTTACATTTCGCTTTCTTACTCTCTCTGTTCAGCACCCCACAGTCAGTGTCCTTCCTAAGCCCTTCACTGGGAATAACAAACTCATCTGCAGATAGATGAGTTCTTCTCTATCATGGCCTTCTGCATGCCAAGTGCACCCCAGAGCTATGGCCTAGTTCTTGTTTGGGCTCCCAAACCTGCTTCTTCCTGTTTCTCTGTGGCATCTCAGACTCTCTCCACCAGAGTGTAAATCAAGAAGTTTGCAATGATCTGGCTCGCCGGCGGCGCCTTAAACCCCAGGCAAGTGGTTAACCAAGCAGCCCCCACAGAAACTGCAAGGGTGGGCTCCCCAGTGAGGAGGCAGAAATTCTTTCTATGAAAAATGCAAAGCACGACCTCATAAAAGAAACCCACCGCAGGAAGATGGAGACATGTCAGCTTGCATTAAAACAAAACAGGACGATGAACATTGTGACCATCTGGCAAAAGACCCTCCCTAGGAAAACATAAAAGTTGCCAAGGAGTTAGACAAGACCTCAGTGAGAATTACGGAACTCCACATGGCTCCCTTTGCACTTGAGTCAAAACTTTGAGTGAATTTGGGGCCGGGTGTTAGGGATGGGCTGACTGTAGCAGCATATTTCCTCTGCACCAAGCAGTCTCTGTTTGGCTTTGAACTTAATTGCCTCATCATGCATTAGAGTTTGTAACACATTTGGAAGGAGGTTGGAGTCATAATCACACATAAGCCGATGAATAAAACAATGCGGTGTAAAGTTTTATGGCAAGAGAGGCTGGGTTCTATTGCAATAGCAAATGCCTCTAAAAATCTCAGCAACTGGCAACAAAGGCTTGTTCCCCATATCCAGTAAGAAGGCTCCGCAGGAAAACTCAGGTGACCATGGTCAGACACACAGGGACTCAGAAAGACAAGACTCATGTGAAGAGTGTGTCCCTGAATTCTGGGGCCACAAAAAGGAGGCCAGGTAGACCTCACATTGGTTCTTCTATTCTTTCCTCCCGATAGTGTAACATGTCACTGACACTCAAATTCTCCTCGGCAAAGCAAATCACGTAGCAACTCCTGCTATCAAGCAAAGTTGGACAGTATCTCTACTTTGTGTCCTCAAGTAGGAAAATCATAGTGTTTGACAGTAGCCATAGTGACCAAGCAGATTCCATTATGGATGGTCTAAAACATTTGGACTCTTCATTCATTCTATTATCTAAGCTCACAACTGAGCTGAAAACAGTCAAATGGATAAACCTAGAATTCCAGTATTCTGTCTTAACTAAAGTGGCAGGGGAGGTCACCCACAGCTCTCTGATACAGAGCTCAGAATTAGAGAGGTGTTCTTGTACCTCTGAACCCCCCAAATGAGTCCTTTCTGAACTTACTATGCATCCCTGATATCATTTATGTGTATGGTGGTGAACAATTCACAACCTGCTAAAGACCAATCTGCCTATTTGAAATGGCCTGTGCCTGGGCTAAGCATGGCAAAAATCTAAAGAACCTATCAATTGGCCATAGTTCATGAAGTAGCTATCTTCTCCATAACCATGTATCCTATGAAGATGGGACAGGGGCCAGGCACACAACTTCTTCGGACTATTTTCCACCCTTTCATAGGTCTAGAAAATGACCCAAGAAGTTTCCATTTCTGAACACCTGCATGTCCCAGCCCTGTGCGGGGCGGGGTGTGTGTGTGTGTGTGTGTGTGTGTGTCTCACCCTTCCGCATTTAGGTCTCATACCAAATCCATGCAATTGGTATTGTCTGTATTTACAGCTGAGGCTATCCCTTGTCAGCAGCAGAAATAGGGCTGAAGCCAACAGACTTTCATATTGCTTTCAATTGTGCTCAATATATTTTCAGATGACTGTCAGGGAAACAGATGTGTCACAAGCTCCCCAGTGCTTAACCCACCAGCCAACACTGAGAGCTTTCTGAGGCCCGAGGCTAGAGCTGACAATGCTACCACTCCACCTGGCCCAGGCGGCTTCATTTCAACAGACTGATTGTGACATAAACCACACTCTTGTGCTTATGGAATTTCTCACGAGTGGTCTCCCAGCACTTGGCTTTGAATCTTGTCGCGACTATCCCTTTGCTGCTCAGCCAGATCTTGAGGTTTTTGCGAAGGTTTCACTCTGAGTGAAGTTGCCAATCAGAGTGAAAGTAGGCTAGAGAAAGGGGTCTTAACCCGCAGAAGTGGGAGGAAGCAATCTGCTTTGTCACTCAAGCAGAGCCAAGTGTCTGCCCTAGACCAGGGGCAGACAGACTCCATGAGAAGCTACTCACACGGGCAGCCCCTGGAGCTAGCTCACTGGCCTACACTCCCGGGGCTTGGCTTCCCTAATTCTTGCCTTTCTTTCTTCTTCTTTCTTTCTTTCTTTCTTTCTTTCTTTCTTTCTTTCTTTCTTTCTTTCTTTCTTTCTTTCTTCCTTCCTTCCTTCCTTCCTTCCTTCCTTCCTTCCTTCCTTCTTTCCCTTCTTTTTCTTCCTTTATTTCTTTCTCTTCCTTCCTTTTCTTTCTTTCCTCATTCTCATTCTCATCCCCCCCCCCTCCTTTCTAACAAGGGTCTCAAGTAACCTAGGTTGGCCTCAAACTTTCTATAAAGCTAAGGATGACCTTGAACTTCTGATCTTCCTGTTTCTACCTCCCCAGTGCTAGGATGGAAGGCATGCATATCCATACCTAGCTCATGCAGTGCTGGGGATGAGCCCAGGGATTTGCATATGCTGGGTAAGCACTCTATCAATTAAGTCACATTCCCAGCATCAGGCCTGGGCTTCCTGAGTTTCTCAATCCATTGATACAGGTCTCATTCACTTGGAATGTAGTGTGAAGAGCTTGGATCAATGAGGAAACCAAGGGGCAGAGCAATCCCAATTTTTGTCCAGCCCCACATAGTGGATGACAGGGATGGAATTCCAGAGCACGAGATCCACCTCGCTATGCCATTCCACTGTAGAAATGTCCACAGGAAATAAGAACTCTATAATTACCTTAGAAAAAGTAGGTTGTTCCTCCCTAGACTCTGCTAGGTCTAACTCCCAAAACAGGTGGGAACCACGGCCCCTAGAAACTGTACTAAAAGTTCCTGTGATAAAGCTGTTGTCAAATCTAGGAGAACTGAAAAAAAAGTGTGTGTGTGTGTGTGTGTGTGTGTGTGTGTGTGTGTGTGTGTGTGTGTGTGTGTAGTTGAGGGGGGTTATTTATGTGGGTGTCTCTGTGTGTATGTGCTTGTGTCTGTTTGTATGTGTGTGTGTCTCTGTGTCTAGAGTTTCTGTGAGTGTGTCTGTGTGTATATTTGTAGATAAAACAATGTTTTTCAACACTGTATACTAACAATATAAGAAGAGATCACTTGAAAAACAAATTATTATGAGTTTTGTTGTTGTTTGTTTTCTTTTGGTTTTTGACACAGGATGTGATTATATAGCCTAGGTTGGCCTTGAACTACGAATCCTCCTACTTCAGCCTACCTATTGTTGCTGTTGTAGGCATGTGCCACTAATTACATCTGGATCCAATACATTATCTTAATTAAAAGGAACACATGATGCCACCTTTTAGGGGATCTGCCCAATCCTCACAGTCCTCTTTCTCTTAAAATAAAAGCTATGACTGTCTTAGAAGATTCTGTCCCCTGACACAGAAAACCTGATCAAAGATACAGACTGGGTCCCTATTCATCTTTTCTGAGCCCCTCTTCCAAGAATTTGGTTGAGATTCCATGATACTAGGTAGATTGTTATGAATGGTGATTTCACAAATAATAGCATGCAAATTCAGACTCTTATGCTAAGAGAAACCAGAAGGACTAGCCACTTTATTATGGATTCCATAGGAGCCTCACCCCCAAATACTGATTCACCATCATACCCTGGTCTCTTCTGTACCCCCAAGTTGTTTTAGTTGGGTTCACTTGAAAAGCTTCTATCAGTTTTAGCCAATAAAATCCATGAGGGCAATGGCTTTCACATTTTGATCCTGTAGTAATCCCTGGGCTTGGTGCAATCAGGAATAAATACTCAACAAATATCTGTGGAAGAAATAAAATCAGGTGTCTTAACTCAATCAACACCCTGGGGAGGGAGGAGAAGGGACAGCTTGAAGATCTCCTTGAGCTTATTTTTAGCTGCCAAATTTTCTATATTCATGCAAAGGGGGAAAGCTATGCCCAGAGAGGCATATGTTACAATAACATTTGTGATCAACCCCCACTCTCTCATTCCAATGACATGTAGTTAAAGAGTTTGTAATGTCTGTAAAATAGTGATACCATTCCCAGTTTTAAAGACTGGGTTAGATGCAAAGAAATGTGTTCTAACAATGATTACAATCATCACATTTATGAAACATTACAACATAAGAAAGTGAGATGAGTGATGAGTGGGTGGTAGGAATAGTGGGTGGATGGATAGATGGATGGATGGGTGGGTGGGTAGATGGTGGGTGGTGGGGATAGTGGGTGGATGGATAGATAAATGGATGAGGGGATGGATGGATATAAAGCATGGATAGATGAATGCAGATAGAAAAATAAATGGATGAATAATACTTCTGTCGTGTTTTCTTGACCAACCCAAGGTGGGGATGAGAGTAGTAATTGGGTTGGCATGAAATAATTACCAAGTTGAACAGGTAAAATTGTTTGGGCTATCCTACTAGAAGTAGTCTTATGACCTGGAGTCCAGGTAATGTGTACAAGAGGACACAGGTTACTAAGTCAGATGCATCTTACAGCACTTGCCTGTACTTATGAGCCTTTACTCATAGAATTAATTAGCATGATGCTTTCATGGAAATTATTAATGTGTCTACAGGATAGATGGATTTGCAACAATCAGTATTCCTGTGGGAAAAGAAAGGGATTTTTTTTTTGTGGGAAAAAATGAGGAAGAGGAGATATAATGCTCCTACATTAGAGATGACTACTGAGCTGCTAAGGTCAAGGCTTCTCTTCCATGGACAAGAGATTTTCTGGGATAATGTTTCCCAAACATGTGAACAAGCCCTCCTGCTGCTATTAGGTGTGAAGCATGACATAAGATGGTAGGGATGAGAGATGGAAGGAAATTCTCTTCCTAAACCTCTGCTTGGAAGAGAGCTTCTCAAAAGAATATACCTGCAGAGGACACTGCATGAGCAGGGAATGCTAAATTATGCCAACAGGGTATTAAGCTATTACTTTCAAAGTTCTTATATTATCCTAGCTTCATCAGCGCAAGTCAAATGTGTTATATTTGGGCATCTCTACTAATTTCTCTGTCAAATATTGAGAGAGGAGGGAAAAAACATTCTGGAGTCAATACTTTTGATCTCTGGTTGGGAAAAACCCAGGAGGAAACCGTGGATGCATATTTATTGAGCACCTCTTATTATATGGAGACATTGGGGCTGAATACTCAGTACCATTTGGGAAGATGAAAGCCAGAAAACCAACTAACTTGATTTGAGGTCTTTCTACTTTGTGACTGAAGTTTGAAGGGTGTGGTTGAAAAAAATGAAAGCAAGACTTCCATATTAAATGAAAAAAATTAGAACATGAATCCAAAGGAATGGACCAAGAGTCATGATAGGCTGTGAATCCTCATTCATTCTTTGGGCCCTTTATATGTGTTCTGGACATTCAGTCCAAGCCAACAAATGCTCCTGATGGTTTCACTTGAAGATAGGAACTGTGTACATACTAGGAAATGTATTTCTTTATCTCTTTTCTTTCTTGTTCGTTGTGTGTGTGTGTGTGTGTGTGTGTATGTGTCTGCCTCTCCATCTGTGTGTGTGTGTGTGTGTGCACATGAGCAGCATGCACCTATATGTGGGATGCCTACGGGGCAGAAGAGGGTATTGGTTCCCTTGGAAGTAGAGTTATAGGTGGTTGTGAGTCACCTAACATGGGTTCTAGGAACTGAACTCTGGGCCTCTGCAAAAGCAACACATGCTCTTGACTGCTGAGCTATTTCTAAAAGATCTATTTCTTTGTTTTTTGAGGCAGGGACTTGCTATGTGGGCTTGGACTAGCCTGAAACTTGTGACATAGCCCAAGTTGTCTTTAAGCTCACTACAGTCTCCCTCAGCCTTCCAGATACTGGGCTTCTATACATGAGCAACTATACTCAGCTGAATTTGCTTCTCAAGGATGCAAATCCTATCTTCTAAAGAATTTGCTCTCTGTAACTTGAGATAGTGAATGGGTATACACCGTTCTATGTGATTAAGTTTAAAACTGGAGCTTTGAGCAGTATGCAAAGGACATCATCCACGAGACTCCCAAGTTCATCTACCTTGGCATCCCACCCCCACAAAACACAAGCATATTCTCCTTCCTGGGTGATCAGACCCAAATAGGCAATTTAAAAGCTATGCATGCCCTGAGCAGATCTTTGTTGACAGACTTACAAGGGACAAAAGTCCAACCAAACTTATAGGACTTTGTCAACCTGTAGAATTCAAGGGTTGGTTGAATCAGCAAAAATGAGCAAAGTCAGATGAGGAGGAAATGCCTGAGCGAGGAGCTCAACCTCTGACTGTCTGCTGTACCCACCTCTCCTCCTATTGTGGGGAACCCCAAGGTTGACAGCTTGCAAGCATTGTGCCCCGAAACTTTCATAGTATACAGAGACAGAAGATTAAAATCTCTAGGTCCAAAGCTCCAGGGAGCTGTTATTCTCCTTCCCAGTATTAGGCAAATATTTAAAGGAATTACCAGGCAAGAATGATCTCACAAAAGGATAACAAAGAAGCTGTAAGAGCAGCATTGCCCAGAGGCTGAGGAGAGAGCTTAGGTGACAGAGCACTTGCCTGCAAGGACCTGAGTTCCATTAGCAGAACCTACCTGAAAAATCTGGGCATGGCAGTAGAAGCTGGGAATCCAAGATCTGGAGAGGCAGAGAAAGGCAGGTCCCTGAGGATGGCTGGGCAGAAAGCTTAAACTGCTTAACAAGGTCCAGGACAGGAAGACACTGCCTCAGAAATACATACATACATACATACATACATACATACATACATACACACATACATACACACACACATAAGTAAATAAATGGTGGATGACAGACACCTGAGGAATACCACCTGAGGTGGGCCTCCATACCCACACATTCACATATGTATATAAACCTGAACACATATATGTGTTCCTACACTCATGGGAACATGTACTCACTCACACATCACACAGAAGAATCGCATGTCCAGGAGATGGGATTGAGAGACATGTGCTGGAGAAAAGCGGGTGGATTGCTACAGCATCTGCTAAGAGAGTTGTAAATGAACAGTCTTTGCCCGGAGAGTCCCTACAGGAGTTTGGGGGACCAGCTTTAATATCTGATTTTTTTTTTAAGAATCCTATTAGCAAGCGATTATCAAACTGAAGAATCTGAAAAAATCATTATATATGACCTCTGGTGTGCAATTTTTGTCAATATATTGTGAGGGATGTGGAGCTTGTGGTTTAAAGGAAAGAAAAGACTGGGACCATTTAAGGACACTGGGCGAGGCCCTCTCTGCAATAATGGAACTTTAAGCGTTTGACAATTTGTATGCTGTCGGTATGTGCGCGTTGAGCCTCACAAACCCCACAGCTGCGTGTTTACAGAGGAGACGTCGTTGTGAATTGCATCCTTATGTGCTGTATTTTAAAAGGCCATTTTCAGCTCCTACTTAGCTTCCTCTCAGAAATACCATTCAAATCAGGTCTCTGTGCATGCCTGCAGTTTTTGTGCCCCCCCCAACCCCCGCCCCCATCCACACATTGTCAGCCCTGGCCACGGTAATTTCTCCCCATTGTGTTTGCTCTGGGTTCCCTGTTCCATGATGAAATTCAGAATTCTGATATTTGTCAGCACACAAAGAGCCTGAGACTTGGGTCCATTTAGGAGGTGGGCAAAGGTGGCCAAAAATATAAGAAAAAAGAGATAACAGGTTTTAAGTCTCTCATCTGGGCCCGGCAGGGTGCCCAAGTATTACTGAGTTCAGTTTAATGCTGAAAAAGCATGGGTTTAGATGCCAGAGAACAGACACTGAAAAAACAGATTCTGCTGGGTTTTGCTATGAGACTGAGGCGATTATTTGGCTGCAGTTGATGACAGCCTACAGTTTTCGCCTGCAAAATGGCAGCTGCATACAGTTCAGCATCATATCTCACTTCTGGAAACCTCACCTATAAAATGAGATAGAATCCTAAGAAAGCCGCTATTTCAGGCCGGGGGTGCTCTGCTGCTGACATGATTGCTGTGCGAGTCTGAGAACATGAGTTTTGTAAGCCTCGGAGCCTACAGAAGAAAATGATAGGCATGGTAGTGGTAATCCAGGTGCTAGGAAGGCAGGGGCAAGTGGATCCCTGGGGCTTGCTGGCCAGCCCATCTCGCCCAATTGGCAAGTTGCTGGCCAATGAGAAACCTTCTCTCGAAAACGTAGAGAGGTGGACGGCTCCTGAGGAATGGCCCCCAAGGTTGTCCACTGGCTTCCACATGTGTGGGAATGAACACTCGCACATACAAAAGCATACATGCACCCACATAAATACTCTTTTCCTAGGGTATAATGAGGAAAAAATAGTACAATACTGGTAAACCAACCAACACTGAGTTTAGTACATAAGTCCCTGCTCCATTTAATCCACAGCTATCATCTTCAAACAAAAAAACAATCGAAATTTCCTAACGATTGGGTACTGGGCTGACCAGGAAGTTGAAGCAGTACGAGACTGCAGATAGCTCTAGAAGTCACATAGCACAGAGGTGGAGAAGCCAAGCATTTGGTCTGATCTGTCTGACTCTAAACTCTGAGCTCCTTTCATGTGACCTGACTAGTCATACAGTATCAGATCGAATCAATTGACGAGGGTCAAGAAAAAGGCATGGGCAAAAGCCAGGGGACCTGGCTTGCACTTGTAATCCCAGCCCTGGGGAGGTAAAGACAAGTGGATCCTGAGTCTTGATGGCCTGTGAGCCCAGCCCAACTCCTTAGTTCCAAGTCAGTGAGAGACTGTCTATAAAAAGAAATCAAACCAAAAAGGTAAATGGCACCTAAGAAATGCCCTCTGGCCTTCACATACACTGGCATGCATGTGTGCATGAGGAGAGAGGAGGGGGAGCATGGGTAGATTTGGGGCCAGTACGCACGGTGATTAGGTAGGTTAGCTAGGCAGCTCAGATACCATGGATGCTAGTCCACCGGGTAGCCTGGACAGCCAGATACAGCTAGCCACCATGTTTTGAATGCTCTGGGAGACATATGAGCTCAGGTCTTCTGTAAACTCATAGGAGCATCATGAGACTTTGATGCAGGAGAAGGGTGAGAAAGAACACTCTATGAATTCAGATGAAAAGGCGACATTTTGGGGTTTCCAAGAGGGCCAGCTCAATGGTGAGAAATCAAGTCATCTTGTGACTAGGAAAAGGGGATGCTTTTACTCAGATGTCTACCCAGGAGCAAATGAGACAGCACATGTGGTCAGGCAGAACCCACAGATGTCACTAAAATGAGACGGTGTGCTCCCAAATGTGAAGCTGGGACATGCTCACAATATCACTTTGAGAAAGCCATACTTAGTCCTGGCTGATGGAACTTGTACAAGTCTCAGCAATATATCATTGGCTCAGAGCTTATGACTAATGATGCAGTGTATAAAATACATCTTCAAGTACATAGATTCCACGTAGAAAGAAAAACAAAACACTCGAATGGTATTTGCTTATACTGTTGAAAACTGGGAACTCTGAAATATCCAATGCTAGGCTTAAAGTTAACTGAAGTCTGACATTTATTACTTTATAGAATAAGAACCAAAACATGATCATTAGGGGCCAGAGAGATGGCTCAGCCGTTAAGAGCACATACTGCTCTTGCAGAGGACCTGGGTTTGGCTTTCAATAATATTCAGCAGCTCACAACTTCCTGTAACTCTAGCTCGAGGGGATCCGATACCCTTTTCTCACCTCCACAGACACCTGCCCTCACATGCACGCCCCCATGTCTACACATAATTAAAAATATCTTTTAAATACATAATCATTGAAAGTAACTTCTTATGTATTTGAACATGGTTATGATTGAAGGAAGCTAACTGCTGAAGTCTATATACATATCTAAACTTCTTGCCTCAGTTTTTTGGCAAGAGGAGTACGGTATCATTGAGGCTGTTAAATACATGCAATCATTTAATGCATTTAAGGAACAAAAACCACAACTAAAACTATGTCACATAACAAATATAAGGAAAAAAGACTGGAAAAGAAACTTTCCGAGTTTCAAAAACATCTCTGTTACCCAGGTGGATTTCATTCTTACTGGCTGTGCAGCCCAGTAGTAGAGCACAAGCTTAGCACACCACACCAAGGGTCCTAGGTTCAAACCCCAGTGTCACAGTAATAACAAGCCCTTGCTAGGGGCTGAGAGTATTGTTCAGTGCTAGAGTGACCGCCTATCATGAGTGAGGCCACACTAGGGTCAGCCCACAGGCCAGCAGAAATGCACTTTCAAATTCGTGGGAAAAGGGGAAGTTAAAAAGGACATACCGAACAGAGATTTATTTTCTGTTGTTTTGTTTGTTTGTTTGTTTTGAGACAGAGTCTCCTCAGTAGCCCAGCATGGTTTCTTGCTTGATATCCTCCTGCCTCAGCCTCTGAGTACTGTGAACATGGGCGTGTGTCTCCCTTAATGGCTTAAGAACTTTTTTTAATTGACTCTGTCTTTATTTTGAAATTTTTAAATTAAATTATTAAATTAAACATATGTGAACTTGATTCTGGGAATAGCTACAAAGCACACAGATCTTATAATCCTCACAGACATGTGAATACCCTGCTGAACTCCTAAGCAGATGCATGTTTAATTGGAAACAATGATGTCACTCCTCAATTACCAGAAGTTCAAGGAGAAGGCATATATGATCCTGCTCATGCCCAGAGAGGCACAATCACCTTGCTGGGTTGTGTTTATCTTTGCTTCTCATTAAGAAACTCAGGCTAAGTGGATTTCAAAGATAGCAGTGGTTGAATTGGTTACTTCTACTTTTCTGATGCTGGGCCAGAGGCCACCACTGTTCCTGTGTGTTCGCTGGTTTAGAGCTAGCTTAGAAGCAGCATCTATACTTTCTATCATCTCAGCCCAGATCCATGCTAAAAAACAACAACCTGCATGCTGGCTGTAAACTTGTACATCTGAAAACAAGCAGTCAAAGATTCACTCAGCATGTACTAAACACTAAGAGTATGGTAATGATGCATATACAGACAGGCTCAGAGAACTGAGGAAAGATAAAGAGGTTGTCATTGCCCCAAAGATGGTGTGTAAGATGGACAAAGGCATTATTAATTCGTATGGCTAATAATGATCACTGCAATAATAAACCTAGCCAATGCCTATGGGACACCAATAAAAAAGGAAAAGGTCATCTTCAGAAAAAGCATGTTAAAATTATGGCAGGTTAAAGAGGGCTAGCGAAATGGTGTAGCTTTACTTGGTCTAGAAAGGACTCTCACCATAGTTCCCATCGCTGACCGTGCAGAGACAGAACAAGTTTGGAGGCAATGTGACCCCGGGCCTCCACAGGATGGAGAATATACATAAGAGTTTGCAAGTTTAAGAAAGAATTAGTAAGTATGCCTGCACTGCTAGTATTCGAGAGGCAGAGGCTGGAGGAGCTTGGGATTCAAGCCAGCCTGGACTACACAGCAATTTTCAGGCCATTCTGAGTTGGGTGATGAAAGTGTGAAACTAAAAACAATAGATGAGTGAATGTACGGATGATCGAGTAAACAAATCCAAACAACGTGTGGCCACACTAGCACCCAATGAGGCCATCTGGTATACTGGTTATGGGTTTGGTCGCAGCAGCAGCAGTGATCACTGTCCCCAGACAGCAGACTCCCTGCCAACACACTGGTCTTGGGACGGAATTTGGTTTAACTCACACCTCTGAGATTGTGGTGGCTTGAGTGAGAGATGCCTTCCGTAGGCTTGGGTCTTGAACACTCAGTCCTCCACTGGTATTGCTGTTGAGGGTGCTTTAGGAGGTGCAGCCCTGCTAGGGGAGTACGTCACTTGTGGAAGTCTTTTGATGTATAAACTCTCACCGTGCTGCTCCCATCTCACTCTCTCCACTTCAGGTTTGCCTTTAAATACGTGATCTCACATCCTCCAGCTCGGGCTGCCATGTTGCCACTTGCTGCTGAGCCTTCAAACCATGATGAAGTCTTAACCGTCTGGGGGCAGAAGCCAAAATAAACTCACTCTTTCTTACTTAAGCCTCTGTCTGTCACAGCGTTTTATCACAGCAACAGAAAAGTAGCAAACACAGAAATGGAATCACTAATTCTCTCTCTCTCTCTCTCTCTCTCTCTCTCTCTCTCTCTCTCTCTCTCTCTCTCTCTCTCTTTCTTCCTTTCTCTTTCCTGAAAGGATCAATTACTTGAAGCAATCAAGGGATCAACGTAAGAGCTATGATTATAACTTGAATGATAATTTAGGGCTGGAGGCCAAAAAGGACATGAGGCTGGTTTAGGGAAACCGGCAGAGAGCCACTGATCCAAGCCTGGGCTGGCAGTGGGCCAATAAATGATGCCTTCTCAGGACTTTAGGGACCAAACACAGGCCACGTAGAAGAGATGGGGTGGAGGTGTGGGCTGAAACAATAATGCCAGTTAGACCTGGAGAGGAAATAAATAAAATGTGGTTTGGGTAAGAAGTAGGTACTCTTGGGCAACAGGATAAATAAGGGGTGAGTGAGAAACATGCCCACTTCTCCATGCTATACCCTCCTGGGGTTGAAATGACGTTTCCTTCAACATGTATAGTATGATGGCTGGTCGTGGCTCTCAGTTGACTGAACTGAGAGATTTCAAAGATGAATGAAATGCACTACTGGATGTGGGGGACATATCTCCAGAGAGAATTGATTTGTGGGATAGTAACTGAGGGGAAAGACCCACCCTGAATGTAAGTGGCTCCATCTAAAAGGCTGGGAGGCAGGATGGGGGGGGATGGGAAGAATGGGAAGTCAATGCACACACTTGCAAGAATGTGTACCACTCTCCCTGAGTGAGTGTGTCCACTGTCCCCAGCACCCACAGACTTCAGACTTTAGCTTCTCAGCCTCGAAGTGTCCATGGAGATTCTAGGCTTCAGCATCACACCAGGACTGTGGAAGCTTCTGACTTCCTGTCCAAGCAGTTGCCATGTTCCCTGCTCTCCAACATGCTGATGGCCATCCTTGAGCTACTCAGCCTCCTTTGCAAGAAATACCTTTTTTATTTTATGTGTGTGTGTGTGTGTGTGTGTGTGTGTGTGAGAGAGAGAGAGAGAGAGAGAGAGAGAGAGAGAGATTGTATGTATGTATGTATGTATGTATGTATGTATATATTTGTGGTTGGTCCTATATGGGTTAACATAGTTAAATGTGGGGATTCTCATTCTATAGCCTAGGGTGGCTAGCCTAAAATTTACTAAATAGCCTAGGCTGTACTCAAATTCACAACAGTCATCCTGCCTCAGCCTCCCCATGCTACGTTAATAGGCTAGAGCCATCATACTCAACTTGGAATAATAACTCTTTAGCAGGAACAATAATAATAAATCAGAAATATGCTGTGTTTATTAATGGATAAGAACCAGATTCTTTTCAATAGGTGTCTTAAGATAATTCCCGTGTTTGAATATTAATGGATTGCTTTGAAAATGGAATACAAAGGTTTGGGTAATTCTTTGGTTATGTAAGACAGGTGGGGAGGGTCTTGAATCAAGAAGGTTTGAGTGCTTCCATCTGGCCATTTGTGCCAATGCAGATTTATAAATCACTGTCACTTAAGTATCACTTAGCAAAACACAGGTTAACCCCAGACAAGTCTTCCTCCAACTCGATTCCTAAGAGCAAAGACTGCCATCTTTGCTGGCTACACACTGTCTAATTTAACTCATGGCTGTTTTCCTACGTGTACACTGACATTTAAAAAGGTTTCTTTAAACTCAGAAGACCGTTTACTTCATAACGGTTGATGATGGTATAATTTCCATTTATACTATTTAATAGCTTTAAAAATTCACATAAAGGTTCTTTTCCTGTGAATCTTCTCCTACTCATAGGTTGTGATAAACAGGCCATGCTGCGTTCCCAGGTTTACATAAATATGAATGACCACAGCAATGTGTGAACGAGACAGAGATGTAAAAGGTTTTTAAAGCCGAGTTCCACAAAAAGGTCCTGTCTGTCAAAGAAATAAAGCTGTTTTGAATTGGTTCCCACTCATCTGGCTCTTTTGCTGGAAGCCTGTGTTTGCTCGTGGTGATTAATGCGAAGCGCGTGCGGCCTTCGCTGAGCATGTACAAGAACTGGCAACTCCCAACGGCATTCATCATACTCCTGATCGGGCAGGTGCGGCATGCTCGAGTTGAATTTATTCTCCCTGGTCCAGGTCACGGGGTTACCTGGTTGTCCTTCCCTTTGCCCAGGTCAGCACCAAGAGCCCACCTCTCTGCAGAGTGGCACGTCACCACACAGGATCTGGACTCTGTTTTCAGGTGGTTTATCTGCTTAGAGTCTCACTGAAGGAATGACTCAGAAAGCTAACAAGTTGAGGTGTGACGTTTATAAATAACTGCCTTTTCAGTACACTTCAAGATAAATGGCCAGGCCTGGGGCTCAGTTGGTAAAATGCTTGTCTAGCATGCACAGAGCTAGGTTTGGTCCTCGGCATCACATAAACCCAGTATCGGCACATGCCTGCTCTCCCAGCACTTGGGGGATGAGGGTGTGGAAATTTGAAGCTCAAAGTCAATTTGGCTACATAGGGAGTCTGAGGCCAGAACTATATGAGACCCTGTTTGGGCAAGATTTTGTTACATGTGGGCATCTGCCCCAAGGAACAACTTCTCATCCTGCCCCCCTCTAACATGCTGCCTTAGAACTCACAGAAGTGGGCAGTTCATAATTGTGGGCGCCATACCCGGCTCACATTTCAAAATCTATCCATAGTTTTTAACTGGAGCTGCCTAGGCATGAGAGGCTTCTAAGGTGTGTCTGCTACGTTCTTCACTGCAAGAACAAAACACCTGACCGAAGCCACTCCACAAAAGGAGGGTTTAGTCCAGCTCATGGTTTAGCTTCCTGCTGGCATGGAAGGCTCAGTGAAGTTCATGGCCAGGGGAATTAATTATACAGCTGGGAGCCCTCACATCTCAATCCATCAGGAAGCCGAGAGCAGAGAAAACTCATGTCTTTTCCCCTCTTTTATTCAGTCTAGAGCCTGTGGGATGGTCCTGCCAAGGTTCAAGGTGGGGCCCCTCTTCAGCCAAACTTCTTTAGAAACGACACCATACACATCCCCAGTAGTGTTTTTCACTAAATGCCTTTGGCATGTCTTAATCCAGCGTAGTAGATGGTCAAAGTTACCTACCATAAAGAGAACAATAGGTATGAGGAATGTGATCCTGAGACTCGGACTTGGTGGAGGAGGCAGTGATGGGATACTCGTCAGGAACACAGAGATTTACTGCTGTTTCCTGAAGGACTCCAGAAAATCCTGCCTCAGTTTCCCCATGTAGATCCATGAGGAGACATAACTGTTTTGTCCCCCAAGATTGTGATAGGTTTTATGTAAGCAAAGTTCTGGAAGGCACTTGGGATGTTCTAGTGCCTTGGGCAGTTCATAAATATCACTGGTGGCTGTTGCCATTTTTCCAAGGGTCACAGAGTTCACACCCCAGTGCTCTTTCCTCAGGCACCTGCATCTCATTCCACGAACACTAATGGTATGTCTGCAATCAGCCTCCACCTTCCTTGCCCCATGCCCTGGGTGCTTGCTTACACAGCTGACAGTCCCAGGCGGCCTGTGGCCATGGCCAATTCTAAGAGCCATTTGGATGTGCAAGAATTGTGCTTTTGTGTAGATTTCTGCCTGGAGACAAATTCTTTATTGGTACGCTTGAGATCTTTTGCCTGGATCATAGGTAATCCCAGGAGATGCCATCTGGTGAGGCTGGCTTTGTTGCAAAATACCAAGCAAAGATCTGCTATTTGAGCATCGCGTGCAACATTAAGTAAGCAGCATTTCATTCCATTCAGCCAACCGGGTGTCGACTGAGTACTTGTGTGTGTTTGCCAGGCCCTGCTGCAGGGATGAGGAAGACAGTGTAAAGGGTTTATCTGCTAGTAGAGGGGGAGCCCAGCCCCTACATACAAAAAAGCAATGGAACATGTAAGGTGATGTAAGCACTAGGAAGAAGAAAGCAAGCCAGGGCCGGGATCAGAACCTGGACACAAGGATAAGGACTGTTTTATATGTTGATTGCTGGGAGGATCTCTCTAGCAAAGTGAGTATCTAATAGAGAGTCCACAATAGGGGTGGTATCACTGGCTGGAGCCCAGCAGAGTTCCCAGACAGAGGGAAGAATGCTCACCCATCATCTCTGCCACCCAGATAGTCCATCTGCCAGAAATTACCATGATAGATTACAATGGGTACCAGTGGGTACTGCAACCACCATGAAAATTAGGATGCAAACTTCCAGAAGCAAGAGCAGAAAGTGCTGACAAGCCACAAGTGCATGGTCCCTTATTTGACTCTGGTTGTTCCTCACAAAGCAAAGTCCTTCTGTTGGGGGGCAGGAGGTCCCTGGAGCCTGTAGGCACCTATGACGAGGAGCCCAACAGGAGGACTTGCTTATCCAAGCCCACCGTTGAGCTCTGAGGGCCTTGACAGCTGCAGAGAGGTGAGCCTTCACAACAGGGAGGTTCAAGGAGCCTCTCTGGAAATCATTCATTTATTCACTCACTAATCCAAAAGACCCTGGATGGAACTCAGCAGTTGAAGGGGGCTCTCACACACAGTGGGGGCTCCCTCCTGGACCATGGATTAGGCACACACCAGACCCAATCACCTGTTTTCACAGAGAGATCCTTTATTAAGTGGGGAAGAAAAGTTCAAGTGACTCTTTTCAGTCAGAAAACAGTGGCAAATGACCTTGCAGATGTAATTTTAAGAGGAGGAAAAGGGGAGGTCTGTGTTAGAATGGGCTAGGATGTGATGGTAAAGGAGATAGGGGATGAGGGAGAAGGGGAAGGGGAGAAGGGAAAGGGGGCAAGGGTGTTTGTCCCAGAGGGACAAAGGACTGACTCTGGATAGAGGGGAGACAGATGTGGCCCATAAGAAAATAGCAGTTTATAGCCAGGCGGTGGTGGCGCACGCCTTTAATCCCAGCACTCGGGAGGCAGAGGCAGGCGGATCTCTGTGAGTTCGAGGCCAGCCTGGGCTACCAAGTGAGTTCCAGGAAAGGCGCAAAGCTACACAAGAGAAACCCTGTCTCGAAAAAAAAAAAAAAAAAAAAAAAAAAAAAAAAAAAAAAAAAAAAAAAAAAAAAAGAAAGAAAGAAAAAAAGAAAGAAAATAGCAGTTTATAAAGGTACAGGAGGAAACCCCCGCAGTAGGATGAAGTGTTCAATTTTAATTGAACATGTTAATTAGGTGAACCAAAGGGGACGTTTGATAGCTGGACTCTGGTAGTCAGCCCCAGGAGGAGGAAATGGCCAAATAAGGGAACAGACCTTGGGGGCCGGCTTTAGGAATGTAATTCTAAGGATTCTTAGCAAGGCAGAGGGAATGCGAGAAGGGCAAGGCCTGCCAGAGCCATGCTCACCACTCTCAAGCTGGCCAGCATCCCTTCCGCAGTGCCTAAGCAGACTCTCGAAATGCTGTCGCAGTTCTGAGCATGAAGCTCTTTTCCTGACCCTGATGGAGACCATAATGTTCCTAGTGGAAGACACAGACAATAATCAAGTGACAATTAAAACAATCATTGCCTGTGATAACTGTGATGGAGGAAAAGTGTGTGGTGGCTGAGAAGAACCAGGGAGAGAACAACTAGCCCTGGGTTACAGTGGGGTTGGATGTGAAGGAGGGCCGGTTCAAAGATCAGAAGCTGAAAGAAAGAAAGGGACCTCGGTCGGCATGGGGAAAGGGAAGGCAAGAGGCAGGCCTGAAGATGAAGCCGGGATGCATTATCAGAGCCCCAGCAACCCTGATGAAAAGATCAGTCCTGCCTTGGATGTTGGGTTCAGGAGGGGATGTCTGAAGGTGGCAGTCTCATGGGGTAAAGATGGGAGCAGATGAAGTATTCTGAGGCACTAAAGAGCTATACCTAGGAACAGTGGGCATGAGAACTAAGGAAAAGCTCCGGAAGCTTCATAATTTATTATTAATTAATTATTTATAATTTCACCAGGTTTTTGCTGTCTTTCTGAATTGTCCCATAGTAAGAAAAAGCAAAATCTTTAAAATTTTGCATTTTCATTATAATTAGTGTGTATGTGTGTTTGTCTGTGTGTGGGTGTGTACATGAGAGTGCAGATACTCATGCAATCCAGAGGAGGGCATTGGACTCCTTTGAGTTGGAGTTACAGGTAGTTGTGAGCCATCTGACTGGGTTGCTGGGAACTAATTCCAGTCTTCTGCAAGAACAGGGCATGCTCTTAACAACTGAGCTCAAAATTGAAAGGCAAAGCAGAGCTAGGGGTATCACTCAGTGGGTAGGATGCTTGCCTTGCTAGCAGGAGGAGCTGAGTCTCACCCTAGAACCCACATTTTTAAAAAAAAGCTGGGCACAGCTGTGTACCTCTGTAATCTCAGGTGGGTCCCTGTGCCTGGCTGGGCTCTAGACCAGTGGGAGACCCTATCTTTAAAAAAAAAAAAAAAAAAAAAAAAAAAAAAAAAAAAAAAAAAAAAAAAGAAAGCATGAGCAATGACACCCAGAGTTGTCTTCTGGTCTCCATATGCATGTGTGCACAAGTGCTTACAAACACACACACACCTGAACACACCTATAAATACTCACAAAAGTAAAGTGTTAACTGGGTGGAAAAAAATCGAACCCCAACTCTGCATGTACTCAGGTACTTGTCCAAATATCCCATCAAACCCTGTTCCTTTGCCAACATCCCTTCATCCTTTGTGCGGGTACATATACGTGCACCAGTACATACAGCTCCTTTGCCTGCAAACCACCAACCCCTGGTGCATTTTTGCCTTAGCCATCCAAACCTCATGGTTCCTTCCTCCCTCTATTCAGTATCTCCTCTCTGTACATTCTTGTCTCTCTACCCACACATTAGCATGTCATTCCTGAGCCAATTATTTACACAGGAAGTTCATCTTTCTCACTCTTCTCACTCCCTGACACCTCACCTATCCTCATGGTCTATGAGTCCCGCCTTCTTGCTTGGGATTGACTCTCTGTGGCCACCCTCTCTCATTAGTGGACATCCAAACAACTGCTTCCCTCCAAGTCTTCCCAGGAAAACTAGTTGTCACCTATGACAAGTCACAGAAGAACCAGGAGCCATGTGTTCCTACCTGCCTGTCCCCAGGCACAAATCTGCTCTATCACAGGTGTGATGTCAAAGATGGTACTTTTACTTCGGGTGCTGTGCCAAGTGCTCTTCCTGTGTTATCCCATTTAATATTCAAAACTACCTTTGGGATGATGTTTGTTCTTGCAGGGAGATAAACTGACAGTCAGAGGGGAGATCACCAACGTCCTAGATCCAGAAGTTTGAACCATGATGGTGACCTTGTTCCTCTGTTCAACAGAGTGAGCATCTAAAGGATGAAAGCCATGGCCATGCCCTTTTGCTTTGCCCCAGCACCCTATTCTTGCTCACCAACTTTGTATAAAGTGTATCTTATAGTATGCATTGGCCCCTGAAAGAAAGCTCCTCAGAACTAGATCGCTGGCAAAGATCATTTACATAAACACCAGACAAGGGCTTGATTGTAGTGCCTGCTGGAGAACTAGAGAGTTCTGCCCACTTCTAAGACTTCTAAAATCCACAAATATTTGGCAACTTCTCCTCCAACAGCCTGGCTAGAGAGACCTCCAGGAAAATGAGGGTTTGGATTCACGCAACATTCTAGTTAACTGAGAATCACCAGTTCCTTGCTCTGGAGCCATCTTGTTACCTTTGACAAATCCCACTTCAAAACTGAATTTGGCCCTCGTGGAACACCAGCCTTCCTGGCTAATTGGGTTGTTAAGTCCCTGGATTCCACAGAAAAATAGCCTTACCTTACTCTACTGAAGAACTATTTTTACTCCTGGGGGCTCTGGACCCTTCACTGAGGTTTTTATTTTCTGGGATGCTGGCATGTCAGGCATGAGAGGGTAGCAAAAGCAATAATGTCATAGGTATGTCGGATTTCTCTAGCCATGGCCACATGGCCAAAATGGACCATACTTGCTTCTAAATCAGTGTTTGGAATCACCCTCTTGACTCTCCAGACATCCCTGAACACTCTCCACCCTGAGACTGTCGTTTGCTTATTTCTCACTTTAATGCTATCCTTGTTGTTCCCATAGACCTTGCTCAAACTGCATCACCTCCAGCCTGCATTCTATATCCAGGCTGGCAGCTTTAGGATGGAAATGGGTCTGTCGGAATGCGAAGGGGCCAGAAACAAGCCCAACAGGAAATACTTGCGTTTGGAAGCATGGCTAAGAACATGCTGGAACCTCGCTTTCAAGAGTGTAGGGCAGCTCAGGCTGGGGAACCAGATCTGAAAGTGAATGCTGTTCCTTGGATAAAGTACCTTGAGGTGCATTCTCACGATGTGAGCTATGGGAACGTTTCCAACTCCCCTTCATTTGCCAACATGACTCCTTCTTCATCAGGAGTGGGGAATTAGCCCAGCAGCCCAGGACAGATCTGGTAAGGGCTTTGGCACCCACTCCTAGTTTTAAATAACATGATGGTTTATCAAACTCCTGCTTCCATGGTGCATTCAACAAGCGGGGTACCTGCCAACATGCAGCTAAAAATACCCTGGGCATCTGCAGACCATCATCCATCTCTGCCTGATGTGGGTGGGTGATTGACCTCTGAGCAGGTGGAGAGCCAGGAATTTATTTTTTCCTGGACTGAATCAGAGTTGACTTAAAACAGATGTTCTCTCAAACCCGACCGGGCATGTATAACAGGGTTACTTATGGGAGACTGTTGGAGGCTTGTTCTGACCCAGGCTGAACAAAGCAAGACTTCTTTAAGAGGAGCCCTGGGGCTGAAAGGGTTAAGCTACCTTTCTCCCGGGGCTGAAAAAAAAGAAAAGGGGGTGGAGGTAGCTAGAACAGACAGAGATGGGAAGGAGAGCTGTCATTTTGTATTTTCAGGATTGTAGAAAAGCCACCCCCCCTTTAAATGTAAACATTCATTAAACTAATTTGAAGTTGTCATTACTCTCCACCCCTGCTGTTTTATATCAGATTATTCCTAAGTGCTTGGTGAAGAATCCCATAAAGACACACTTGATTCCTCTGCAGGGGATAATCGCGTGGTTTGCACAGTGATTTACGCTGTGTGGCACTGGGAAGTGTCCTCAACTTTGAAAGAGGCCTCTCAGCTCCCCTGGCAAACAATGTCTGCCTTCCCCGTGGAAATAAAATTCCAATCGTTCCCTCCACAGCGATTATGAGGTCCCCATTACCTTTTCTCCATCCAACTGGAGATAATTAAAAGCAGTTCAAAGCACACGCCAGAAGGTACTGGGCATTTTATTAATAAATGGAGAACCAAGGATACGATGGTTTTCATTACGGTTTCACACCGTGGGATGTGCTGATGCTCCCCACCCTTGCCCTTCCTCAGTTAGGGGCAGCCAGCCATTCCAGGCTCTGAAACTGAATAGGCTGAGGAAAGGACAGTCCACCTTCACACCTTCAAGCCCCAGTCATCTATCTACACGGGCCTGCTCAGCCATTCTTCACTTGGAGAAAAATGATTTGCAGGCCTGAAGGTCCTGGGAATAGGATGCAGACATGGAGACCTTTGCCAATAGGACAGTGGCCCTCTGTTACTGTGCATCCTATTAAAATAAAGGGAATATCATCGTTCACTGTGTAAGTATGCTCTGGTCTTCACAGGAGATGAGGAAATATATGCAAAGACCCCAGAAAAGTGTCAGTCAAAGATGCACGTTAGCTCAGCTCTACCTATTGAAAGGGTAGCAGCTCTCAGCAAAAGTTGGAGCAGGGCAGTTGGTTTCCGTGCAACCCTGACTTTCACTTTCTCTGTCTCTTCCTGTTTAGTGTGCCTGGCTCCCAGGAGCCAGCGTCCTTGTCAATCAGCCTCCATGCAGCTTCAGACCTTATCTGTCCACTGACCCAGCTTTGAGTCTTCATCAATGGACCCACACCGGCGTTAGAAACAGCAGCTGCAGCAGTTGCTGGTCACCCCCAGGACAACTGGCATTTTGTCAGAGATCTGAATGCTTTCAAGCAGCAAAGATAGAGCTTGGGCTGAGGCTCAGTTGGAACAGTGCTTGCCTAGGAGACCTGGGTTCTATCCCCAGCACCACTTTTAAACAGGGCATTATGGTGTACTTCTATAATCCCAGCACTATGTAGGTTGAAGCAGGAGGATCAGAAATTCAAGGTCATCCTCATCTACATTATGAGTTCAAAGTCAATCTGGGCTATGTGAGAACCTTCTCAAAAGGAAAGGGAAGGTTGCCAAGGCCTGGTACAAATATTAGTGCATTTCCACACTCTCCAATGGTATTCCAAGTTGACCGCAGCCTGAGTCTTTTGGACTTTGAGGAGCATTATATGGCTCCTCTTAACATTTTAGGCAAGTAAGGCAGGTTTGGGTATAGCACTCAAATGGAAATATAGTTATCATTTCTGCCTTAACCTCAAACAGTGAGAGGTCCTTACTCCCGAGGTGACTCAGTGGATTTCTTTAGCATCCAAGGGATGTGCCCATAGGATGGCCTTAGATGCAGTATGAGTGTGCAAGTCTGAATTCTGCTCAGACGGACCAGCCATTCCTCACCTGTGTGGCTGTCAGCATGTTCCTTAACCTCTCTGTGTATTTTCTCACTGTTACAATAAGTACAGTATCTATTCTATGGTATTTGGGGTGGAGTCCTTAGGAGAGTCTTTGGCACACAATAAGCTTGATCCAAAACTGTTATTTGTGAGTCTTGGGCCACGATCCACTCAAGTCACAGCACACACTTAGCTGTCTGAAGATACCTACAGAGACACTGGGAATCGGAAAGAACGGAAAGAATGCACTGAAGTTTTTGTTTGTTTGTTTGTTTGTTTTAAAGCAAGGTAGTCCAGGATAGCCTCGGACTCTCGATGCTAGGATGCCCTTGAGCTCCTGATCCTCTTGCCTTCACCTCAGGAGTGCTGACATTACAGACACGCACCACCACACCTGATATTCTGTGTTGCTGGGACTGTGACCCGGGGTTCCTGCACGCTAGGCAAAGCACTGGGCCAACTTCAGCCCCATCCACAGCCCCTGAGGTGCTTTTCCATATAGTACCAACAGTCTTATGGTTTACATTAAATAAAAATGAGACTGCAGCTCCGTTCGTAATTGACTTTGTAAAATGAGACTAAGAACTTCTCTGCAAGTGTTCAGTAACTTCCGAGGAGGTGAAATACGCGTTCTCAGCTTTCTTCCTGGTGTGCCAGGCCCCGGCATGGAAGGGTGTGAGCTCGCTAGTTATTCCTGGTAAGTGCTGGTCAGGCGTAATGAGAGTCTACAAAGCACACACTGAAAAAGTTCCAGGGCACGGACCACAGTCTCAGGCTCCTCTCCATTGGCAGGGGCAGCAGAAAGCGTGGGCATCCACATTCCTTATTTCACCTCACCAAGCCACCGCCTGTGGCCAATGTCTCATCAGAGAGAGGAATGCACTATAAAATCCAAGCCAGTCTGTCCTCATAAGGTGGCTGGCAAAATCAGCACTGTAGAATCTGCATTTTTCCAAAACTGTTTTTTGGAAATGATTGCAGAACAAGTCTCACCAAGTTCAAGAAAATGAAGCAGCAGAACCAGTAAGCTCCATAAGCTTTTCTCTAAGTGCAGGTGGGGACAGGGAAGAGTGATGGATTAACTACACCTCCCATTCACATCCAGAAATCCAAGCAGCTACAGCCTAATTTGATCTGTTATTTATCAGCTTTATTAAAAAAAAAAAAAAGAATAAAATGGAGCCTGTTTGATAAAGAACTGCCAAGGTCAAACTCTAAATTAGTGACTTCGGTGGACCAAAAGTAACAATTTAAGGAAGAGAAAGAAAAAAAAAATGGAGGGAGGGAAGTAAGGAGAAAGGGTACAGAGATCAGTCCCAAGTATTTTTAAGTTGCACGAAGATAACAGTGTCTTCCATAAGTGTGAAAGGGGTATAGGAAAAGAGCGAGCCAGGGCCTCTCGGGCTGGCTCCTTCCTCAAGGTTTCTGTGTCTTCCCCGTCCTCTCCTAATGCAAAGATTGACCCCACCAGCAAATCCTCAAGCCAGGCTGAGCATCTGCTTTGCACCCTGCCGAAGTCAAACCTATCCTGGTAGTTCCCGTGTTCGAGAGCAGGTAGTTGACAATATAGTTAATGTACCCACTTAAGCAATTACACACTAGATTAAGGGCTCCAAACACGAGAGTGTCTTTATGCTGTATTTTATGGAAAAACAGCACATTTCAAAATGACAACAAACTATAACAGCATATTCATATAATTTTAGCATGAAATCAATTTCTTGCAAACACAATTATTGTTACATAATTCTCCCACCTGTTTGTGACTCCTTGTAAATTAAATTAAAACACAATTTCACATTAATTTTAAATGTCATTTTTCCAAAGGAGGAGTTTCCTATGAAGTGTGGCATTGATAATCATCTCTGGAAATGGGTGTCATCAACACGGGTGTTATCAACAAGCAATTGGAATCAGTTCCATGGTCATTGTTTTTAACTTTGCAATCAGCTTTGAGGCACTCAGCATTTCCTTTGCTGCTCAGTGTTTCCAGGTTTCCCTAGGCTTGAAGTGTGTGTGGAGGAGATGAGGTCCTTTCTGGTTGATCCAGAAACAGGATTGTCAGTTAGCAAATAAAAAGGTAAGTGTGACACCCTGGGTCCCACCCCAGCACAGCCCCAAACAAAACAATAGCAGCAGCAAGACCCTGACAGAGCCACAGCAAAACCTGAACCTCAGATACACATTCAAACTATAGAAAAGTGAGTGTCTATAGTGAAACTATGTTAAACACATTGCCCGTGTACAGGCAAAAACTGGTGAGCGAACTCAGAGCTGAGGGTTTAACTCAGCTGAAGTAAGATTCATTTGATTGACTATGTTTTACCTTCTGGGCATCAGGCAAGATTTATGATAACAAAGTTATTTTCAAATTCAACATAGAGAAGTGTCCATGCCATGTTATAGTCATGGAGAGAATTCAGACGACTCAGAGGTAAGGGGGAGGACCCTTGGTGCCAGCAAGATGGCAGAGCTGGGCTCATAATCAGCCCTTGCTGACTCTTCTTAAAACTTATGACTTTTTTAATTATGTGTATATGAATGCATCTGTGTGGGGGTTTGTGCATGTGAATGCCAAAAGAGGGTGTCAGATGCCCTTGGGGCTGGAGTTAAAGGTGAACTATACCGCACATGGGAACTGGAATCCAAACTTGAGTTCTCTGCCACAGTAGTAGGCCACTATTAGTTCCTGACCTATTTTTCCAGTGCTCCAACTCACCTTCTTGAGGGTTAAGATCTCCTACCTACTAGACTGTGAGCTCCCTGAAAAGTAAACCACAAACTAGCCTGGAACACAAACTGGTACCTCTGCTTTCTGCTTAGCAGGGACTTGGTGGGAGATAAGGGTCCATTCAGACATCTTTCGAGCATCAAAGGTTTGTCTGTAGTGTCCCCAAGGAGTCCCCAAGTAAAATGGCAATGCAGGAGTTAAGGATCAGACTTCCAGATCTGGTGCTGTTCAGCCACAGGGAAACACAGCCACAGTAATAATGGTATTTATGGAAGAGCTGTGATGAGACAGGGCCTGAGAACTAAACTGATCACACCAAACTAATGCTTAACAAAAACAGTCAGGGAAAACGCTGTGGCCGGTGAATTACAGTGGTCTTCTTCTCTCTTCGATAATTTGGGGCAATTGCATCAGAATGCTAGTCCATTGATTTCCACCCCAATTCATGCCCCCATGCTGGGGCAAGGCGGCTGGCACACACAAGTTTGCTGTTGAAGACTTGGCGATGTATCTGAGAGGTGCAGGCAATTCTTGCCTCCACCATTAACAGCAGAACTATAACTCCGCTCCACACTCTGCTCCAAAGTGCTCTCAGTGCCTCAGAGAAACAGCTGAGCACTCCCCAAGCAGCCATCATGGATTACTGGGTTAAGCGCTTCCGTTCTGCCCCAAGGCTGCGAGATCACTTCTGGTGCTTTCTAGAACTCCTCCATATTTTTCCCTCCATATTTGTAATGGGGAACAATATTGACAATGGCATTTTGGAAAGTAATAGATAATCAATTGATGTCAGGCAATTAGAAGTGCACGAGCGTATTCTTAGTTTTCTCAACGTTTTCTATGGGCTTAAGTGCTGGCGTATGTGTAAACTGTTTCGGCTTTGAATTTTTTTGGTATAATAATCTGGAAAAAGCAGATTGTTTTTCCTTAACTAGAATCAAGTTCAAATTTCCACACATTTTTAAGGTAATATAAACTTAGAAGGACAGACATGATGAGTCAGAGGGGCGAGGAGAAGATCATTCTCAAGGGAGGGGGCCTTGTGTTTAGAGATGCTGTTTATCAGCTGGTCTTGGGGAAGAGTTGCCGCTGGCAACTGCAGAGCACAGGCCACGGACGCTGCCAGACCCTTAATGATGCACACAACAGTCCTGGCTGCGAAGATGCATCCAATCTCATATTTTAGAATTGCCAAGGTTGAGAGTTTGGACTCAAGTGAGGAGAGGAAGTAAATAATACTTTTGTCCCCTGTCTTCTTCCACCACACATGAAGCTTACCTACACGGAAACTACAGGGCATGGCAGGGCACCATTTACTCCACGACACTGCAGCTCTTTCCTGCCATATAGATTTTCTTCTAGAAGCATACTAAATATTCCGAGGCTCCAGAGAACTCCCCATTCTTCAGGATTCCTAAGATCCCACTCCCAAGTTTAAGAGCTCTTGAGTAAGCTCAAATGGAAAAAAAAAAAATGCTGACACTGAATCTAATGTGCCGTTAGTCGACTCGACAAGAAGAGAGCAGAGGCTTGGGGCTGTAGCTCGGTGTGAAGAGTGCTTGCCTACCATGCACAGAGCCGTGGCTCTGACCCCAGCCCCCAACTAAACCAGGAGCGGTGCGGCACACTAGCAACCTCAGCCCTTGGGGGGTGGAGGAGGGAAGGCCAGCAATTCAAGGTTACCTCTGCCTATACAGAGAGTTCCAGGCCAGCCTGGGCTACACAAAAGAGTAAAGAAGGGAAGACTGGCTTGGTGGTGGTGCAGGCCATCCATCCTAGCATTCCAGAGTCTGAGGAAGGAAGATTGTGACCACCCTAGGCCTCAGAGAGACAGGCGCGTGGGGGGTGGGGGTGGGGTGGGGTACCCTGTTTCACAAAGCAAAAACAAACAAACAAAACAAAAGGCAAACAAAAAATTAAGGAAAAGGTTGGTTAAAAGGGTTGGTGAGTGCTGATGGACGGCTTTACAAGCGGAGGATTTAATAGGGGTAGTGAGTTTTTTACAAGCTGAGTTGTGCTAAGCTCTGCTATTAAAGTTAGTAGTTCTGCCAATAAAGCCTTCCACTCCATGGAAAACACTTGCTAAACAGATTAGTCACGAGCGCAGAGAGTGGAAGATGCTGAAAGAGAGTTCCAATACTTCTGAGAAGCACACATCCGAGGGGCTCATTTTTCTCATCCCTGCTTCCAACCAGAAACCAATGAAGAGAAGCGAAGAGCTCAGCTTAGCTCTCACTGTCCTCAGGCAAGAGGTTGACTCAGCCTTTCAGGAAGGAAGAGAAAGCCTTTGGGTAGCTACTTCCATAGGGCACGTAGGAAAATTAACGCTCACTAGCCAGGATTACTTACATTGGGATTTGTTTGCTCTGGTTGTTTATTCTTCCTTAAGAAACAAGAGGACACAACAATGACAAGTTCTGGAGAGTGGAGAAGCCTCTCTCACTTACTGGTGAGCTTAAGGCCAACAGCTGGGGTGCAGGACACTCTAAGGTTCACACACACACACGTGTCATTTTAGGTTGTACTTATACACCCCCCAGAGGTGGGGGTGGGGCCCATCAAAGTGACTCATTGGTCTACAGGCTAGTGGGGCTGCTGTCCACCTAATGGACAGGTAATGTGCTCTCAGAATATGGGGGTAAATCTCACTTGATACGCATTGGAATTGTTTCTAATTTTCAAACTTATGGTTCATTTTATAACATAATCTTGGTTTCTTTCTCACTGCCTTTTAATGAAAATATGTAATTAGTTCCAGACAGGAATGATGAATTCTGCTTATCAAATATGAAAGTCCAGTGGGCACAATTTGAAAGGGCTTTTCCACATTGTCATCTTAAACTGAAATCAACCCCCAGAGATTCACCCCTTCTTCAGGAAGCAAGGGAACAGCCTGTCCAGAAGCCTTGGGTTCCTGAATGCCAAGAAAGAGAGCCGAGACATTGGAAAGCCCGGGGACATGTTTTCAGGCCTAAGTAAAACAACAACGACTAAGGAGCTATCATTCGAGCGCTTGGTGAATTCTCAGACCAACTCTGAAAGATTCCCTGTTGCAGCATGCTTTGGGGGGTAAAGACCTTATATGCAGCTGATAATTGTGTCAACCTCACCACAGCCAACTCTTGACAGCCTAAAACATTAAAGATTTTATACCACAGTGCCGAATATGGCTTCTTTTATTGGCTCAGAGAGCAGATATCAATTATAATGAGGTAATAAAATTTGCAAGCACTGTTCATGCCCTGCTCTGATTTTTTTCCCTCCCACTCTCTTTGAAATAATAACATCAGCAATAGGAGAAAAATCATCCAAGCCCTAACTCATCATCGATTCTCTGAAAGCTCTGGCTTTGTATGGCTAGGGTGCCATAAAGCTGTTTATTTACTTGGATGTTCCTGTTGGTGGGTTCATGCTAACTAAGCATAGCTGCTATGGAATTTCTGCAGCATACCTTGTACGCACTGAGGCTCCAGGATTAACGGTTTACATTTGTGTAACTGTAAACTTCTTCCCAAGCCCAACTCCTCTAGACTGCACTTACCGATGGGATTCAGGACCCTCTAAAAGGGTTCCCTAACCTAAACCAATTTGTAAAGTTGTTTTGTTGTTTAAAACATTAAAGACATTAAAGTGATCGGAATATAATTAGATTAACATTCATATCTTCCAAGTTGCTTTAATTCTAATATTAAAAAGATTAAATATCCACTCAGAGGATTAAGCAAAAACTCAAGTGCTAGCAACACATTTACATTGCCTTACTGTGCAAATTATAAACCTAATTAATCTAAAGTTTTCTACAAATTGAATTGGATATGCATTCACATTCTAGAACTACTTTAGCTACTTAAAATTCACTCCAGCATTATTCCCTCCTGTGTATGTAGAGGTGCTGCTATGATGTAGGAACACAGTACAATGGCTTCTAATTGGTGGAAATTAAATCTCAACATAAATTTATGTAGGGGGGAATAAAGAATATAATAATATATGTACTCAATAAGGAAACACATCCTGGCCTCACAATCTAGCTGTTACAGATAAATAGAAACACATGGTCTCCCCATTTAGCTGTTCCAGATAGAAAAAGTGATGCAGTTAACTTTTCCTAAAGTTTAACTTCCTGGTTGTTTCTTGTGTTGATTAGCTTCAACTGTCTACTTGACATAAGATAGAATCACCTGAGAAGAGAATCCTAACTGAGGAATGGTCTGTATACATGTCTATGGGAGATTGTGTTGACTGTTAATGGAGGGAAAAGACATATCCTGAATGTGAGTGAAGCCACTTCATAAGCTGGACCCTGAGCTGTGTAAGAGTGAAGAAAACTAGCTAAACATAAGCAAGCAGTGAGCAGATAGTGCGGGAGCATTCTCTCTGCTCTTGACTGTGAGTGTGATGTGACTAACTGTCTCTAGCTCCTGCCTTAACTCTCTCACATCACAGACTGTTACTGCTGAAGTATAAGCCAAATAAACCCTTTTCTCTCTAAGTTACTTTTCATCAGGGTATTTATCACCATGACAATAAAAATCAGGCTCGGACATACCCTTAAACTGAAGAACAAAGGATGGAAAGGTTTCTTTTCCTTCTTTTCCGCAGCTAGTTGTTCTGTTCTGTCACTGTGTTCCCACTGCTCCAGCCATTTCCCTGTCCCGAGTACACAGACATCCTTTCAGGGTCTCCTTGAATTACTTGGACCCACTGTGAGCTTTGGTCTTGAAGACTATGGCAAATTAGATAGTTTTGATAATCATGGAGAAGCCACAGAAAAGACACACCCTATCGTCCAAAATAAGTCACATGGCTGAGCTCAGTGATAGAGGGAGAGGACAATGCATAAGTCTGCATTAAAGAGGAATAGAGGGCCTCATCTGTTGTGGAATATTATTTTAAGATGGGTTACATTTGTTTATGCTGTAGAACATTTGTTTAATGATGCAAAGATGTGTTGCATTCTTTTACATTGCATTTGTTTGACTCTGTGAAGCTGTGTTATTTTGCCTGTCTAAAACACCTGATTGGTCTAACAGAGCTGAACAGCCAACAGCAAGGCAGGAGAAAGGATAGGCGGGGCTGGCAGGCAGAGCAAATAAAAGAGGAGGAGAAATCTGGCAAGAGAGGATCGGGGAGCAAGAAAAGAAGGCGCCAGCCATACAGCCAGACAGAGAATAAGAAGGAAAGAAAATATATACAGAAATAGAGAAAGGTAAAAGCCCAGAGGCAAAAGATAAATATGATAATTTAAGTTAAGGAAAGCTGGCTAGAAACAAACCATGCTAAGGCTGGGCTTAGTTGTAAGTAAGAATAAGACTCTGTGTGTATTTATTTGGGAGCTGGGTGGCAGGCCCCCAAAAGAGTAAAAAAAAAAAAAATCAACAGGCTTTTTGTTTGCACTTGTATTGGATTGGAGTAATGTGTTTTGTGTTGTAATTACTGTAGAAATATTAACCTGATAAATTTTGTGGGCCAGCATAGGTTTGGGGAAGAGGGAAAAGTGGGTAGAATAGGATGGGTTGAACCTGTCAAGGCCCAAGGCCTTGTTAAAATTTTCATGCCAGGCTTTCCCAGCAGAGATGACAGTTATCATCTGCATTCATCAATATAACCCCCCATAAAAAGTGAAGCAGTTGAGAAAAAAATGAGAAATTACAGCCAAGATTAGCAGTCATGAATGTTCCTCACTATCTGAGGGTGTTCACTCAAATCACATACCACAGCCCTCAGTCCATTTAGCCCTAACCACAGGACTATTACCAAGGAAGCACTAGCCATTATATTTGTTATCATCTCAATAAAATAAAGAGGTGTGAATTCCACTCCTGTCCATTGGGTGTTTCCTAAAATTTGTTAATGCATGCGTGGTTTGAAATTTGATCCTGCTGGGAGGAAAAAATCAGTAGAGGACTTACTGTTGAGTTGTGAGAAAAGAGTTTTCTTGGAAAAAAGATTCACCTACTATTTTCATATTATGTAGGGAAAACCCAATTGCATAATGTCTTAAAGAAAAATGATACTTTGTTTTTCACAGATATATAATCCAAAAGAGGTGATCTGGTGAGCAATACACTCACTCACTTTCAAGTCATAATCCAGGGGCACGGACTCTCTCCATTCTGTGGCTTTGCAGTGATCAAAGAAGCTTCTCAAAGTCGCCAGAGCCTTCAATGCACTTGTGAGCTAAACTGGCCTGGGCTTATTGCTTGGTCACATGACCATTTCTCACCACAAGGAAGGCTGGGAAATGTAGTTTTCTGCATGGAGTCAGAACAGGTTTAGTGAACAGCTATTCATGGTTTCTAACAGGAACTCCTACCATGAACTGTCAGTTCTGAGACTAGAGCCCAAGAAGGCTCATGTGTGTTGACTTGCTGTCTTCAGCTTCTGCTGATGCCAGAAGAAATGGTTAAGTCTTGCTAATCTCAGGTGTATGAGATGTATGGAGAACCACTCCAGGTTCTGTGTCTCATCCACATCTAGCCTACAGCAGAATCCCTAAATGATGCAAAGATAGATGAGCAAGTCAACTTATCTAGGCACATTACAGAGCCCTGTTAAGGCCAGTACAGCCCAGATTACCTCCCCAGAGGTCCCCAACGAGGTAAGAAATTAGTACTGGGTATCCACTTGATACACCATGGAAGAGCCACCTTTGGCCTTGAACACACATCCTTTCAAGCTCTAATGACCTAACTGACTCCATATCATTCCAAAGTCCCAATTCATTCTCTCCTCTTTCCAGTTACACTGTCCTTGTTCCAGGTGTTGTCACAGGTCCTGCGCTATTTGTGTGTGTATTTCTCATGTAACCACACAATTTTACCACCCTCTACTCTATCCCATGATTGCCCGCTGCTCACTTTCAACTCCATTGTAAACTGAGAGTCACCTTATACTAGCATTGAAGCTGGCCCTCCTGGCTACATTCTCTGGATGGTCCCAGACATGTTACACACAGGTCACACACTGCCTGGACTAGCGAATGCCCTCAGTGTTTGATCCTTAAGGTTCCCATCCCTGTGTAGACTCATCCATGAAAGAAGTCTGAACTTATTCTGGGCATGGGCCCTGACGTGCTGCATTGGGGAAGTGCTGTCTGCATCAGGTCATATCTCCTTTGTCTCACTAACCCCAGTGTCATGTCGCTGCAACCCCAGAATTGACACCCTCTCTCCTGGAGAGATGAGAGGGGCTCACATACAAGGTCGGGAAGTTTAGAGAGTCACAAGACCCACAGGCCCCTCCCTAAATTGTATAAGCAGTAACAACTGCTGGGGGAGAGGAGACTGTTAAGTGGATCTGCCTACAAGGAAGGCACGGGGCTCCCGGGATGCAGCTTTGATGAACCATCATCCACAGCAGGTTGGGATTTTTAGTGATGCTAGTTTTGAGCTACCCATGTTCTTGTAAATAACCCCATAAACTCAGTGGTTCACCAATTGGACTTGAGTTAAATCATTTCTTGGATCAATCATTGGTACCCTTTTCTGGGGTGAATAGCTATTTGCTCATGTCTCCCTTGGAAAAGTCACATAGCACAGTCTAAACATACCATTTTACTTTAGAAACGACAAAACTAAACCATAGGGCTGGAGAGATGGGTCAGTGGTTAAGAGCACTGACTGCTCTTGCAGAGGACCTGGGTTTGGTTTTCAGCCCTCACATGGCAGCTCACAACTGTCTATAACTCCAGTTTCAAGTGATTTGACACCCTCTTCTGGTCTCTGTGGGCACTGCTTGCATATGGTACACACATACATGTCGGTAAAACACTCCTGCACATAATATAGAAGTAATTTATTTAAAAATAAAATTTAATGACTTGGATACAGTCTCTGCCTGGACACTGACTGGCATGAACATCAGCAAATGTGGCCTGATTCTTGTTATAGATAAAGTTGTACTGGTACACCAGCATGCTCCTTCTGAGTTACAGCTAGCTGAGCTGAAGGTTGGGATGGACTGTACAGTCCACGGAGCTTAAAACATTTATTCAATAACCCTTTGGAGAAAAATAAATCCCCCATATGAGATTATAAATTGTCAGAGGACAGAAACCTTGTCACTTGACGTCTTTTTGTGTGTCCATGCCTAGAACAATGCCTGTCACCTAAAAGAGATTTAGTGCAGATTTGTCCGGATAGAGGAGCAAGGAGGACAGAGACACCTGTGGTGAGCTTTGATCACCTCATCCAGGCCTGGGTGCTCCTTGGCTAGGGAGAGCAGCGGCAACATCCCAAGCTGTGGCTCGGCTTGGAACATCAGGGCAGCCCGGATGCTGGCGACTGCTATGTGGTACTTGCCTTTCTCAGCAAGAAAACCGCTCCACTACCTCAGAAGGCAGCCGAAGGAGTGCTCGGTCGGCATCTGCCTCCAGTGAGACAATTTGAAAGTTTGAAGAAATGAGGAAAACTCCAAGTTTAATTTTCCCGAATAAGCAATTGATGCTTTGGAGCATAATTATCAGGGAGAAGGAAAAAAAAAAAAAAAAAAAAAAAAAGGAAAGGGGAGGGGGAAATCAACACATTGTTTAGCATATGTTATGTTAATGGCAGGTTAGGATGGCCCACTGTGCATAATTTAGCCAAACAATTGATACCAAATTTTAATATATATATATGATTACTGCTACAGAAATGAAGCGCCAAGACAAAACACAGGAGAGCTCATAATAGGCACCCGTGAACTCTGAAGCCCTAATTACATCACGGGGGAGGGTAAACAGTTGCTGCTGAACCCAGCAGAAAACAGGGGTAATTTGTAAACAGGTAGAGCGCCGTCCAGGTGCGCAGCATGTGTGTTGGGCAGCGGGGCCAGGAGGCTCAGCCTTCCATCTGGGTTTTGCAGGCATGGCAAGGTTCATGACCACTTTCCTCAGCTGAAAACACAGCCCCCAAGCTCTCCACAGACCAGCTCCTGCCTGGCCTGCCCTCCAGTTCAAAAATAGAAAGATGAAGACAAGCATTTGTCAAGGAAGCTTCTCCATGCCCTATAGAATAAAATATGGTCTTCCGTGTTGGGGATCTGAACCTCGTTACTTAGTGTCTTTGCTAGAGACCCTTGAAGAGTTACGTCATTTTAGAGCATGGAGGGAGATGGCTGTATAGCTACCCAGGACAAGGGTTGATGCTTACAGGAGACTTTGGAATTCAGATCTTGTGCAGTATGAAATGTGGCGAGCTGTCTTATCTGTGAGTCCTCCGTAGTGAGGAGACATTTAGTTGGGTGATTGTTTGAAGTCATTCCAGCCTCAGGACAGTCTGTGAATCTGAATCCTGAGTTACCACGGTTCTGTTTTCATAGGTTGGATTGCAAACCAAGTGGCATCACACTCATCTTGTGAGGCAGTCCTCAGAGTATAAATAAACGTCATCGAATACTAGGGTGTAGCTGCTCTGGGCTGTGACAAGGGGACAGGCTTGAGAGAAAGTCACCAAGACCCACCTCATCTTTCCAACGTTTCATTCTCAACATCTTGGATGGGGATAATCATGTGAGTTTCAAGATTTATGTCCATCTCAGAAGAGAACCTAGTTTGGAAATAGGGTCTCCATAGTTAGGTTAAAGTTACACTGGAGTAGGATAGACCCACAATTCAACAGGACTGTTGTCCTCCTGAGAGTCAGGAGTAACAGTGCATACCAATATTCCCAGCACTTTGGAAGCTAAGGCAGAAGAATTGAAAGCTTAAGGCTAACCTGGACTAACAGAGTGAAACCTTGACCCAAAATAAAACAAAACACCAACAAAGACAAAAACTAAACAAAAAAACGAAACAAACAACAGAGACAGTGATACACAGGGAGCTGAGGCAGAAGAATTGAAAGCTTAAGGCTAGCCTGAGCTAACTGAGTGAAACCTTGACCCCAAACAAAACAAAACACCAACAATGACAAAAACAAACAAACAAAACAAAACAACAGAGACAGTGATACACAGGGAATCAGGCCACATGACAACAGAGGCAGAGTTTAAAATGATGAGCCCACAAGCCAAGGAATGCCCAGGACTGTCAGCTACTACCAGAACCTAGGAAGTGGCGAGGGAGAGCTACCTGAATGTGCAATGGCCATGCCACTATCTTAATTTTGGATTTCTGGCCTCAGTGTCTGTGAGGGGACAACTGCCTGTTATGCACTCCACCTTGTGAAACTTTGATACATCAGTCATCTGAAACTATCTAAGACCATTTAGATGCTATGATGGCATCTTGCACTTCATCTACACCTTGATTTGATGGTTGCAGAAGCTGAGATGCTGTGAGGAGATAAAGTCATGTGAGGACCGAGCCACACTTCACATCCCCAGGTCTCCATTGGGGCACATCTTCAACATCATCAATGGCCCTTTTGAGGGGAACATTCACACTTGCGGGGTGTGTCAATATTACACATACAAGGATGATATAGTGGAGTCACGTCCTCTTCTCTGGGACACCACATCTTTGTCTTGGGACCTAGTGAGGAAGACATTATGTGGCACAGCCAGGGAGACATTGAAGTTCAGGTTAAGGGTCCGGAGAAAGAGGGATTGGCTGGGTTACCGGAGTGGACTGAACACAGGCTCCTTATCAAAGGGCAGAAGAGGGCTGGAAAGACTTCTTACTTGGCAAAGCTTGCTCTGCAAGCATGAGCGCCCGAGTCTAATCCCCAGAACAAAGTCAAACAAACAAAGCTGGGTGGGGAAAAGTTTGCTTGTAATGTCTGCACTGGGAAGGCAGAGGCAGGCAGATCCCTGGGGCATGCTAGAGAGCAAGCCTAACCTATTTGAAGATTTTTAGGCTGGTAATAGACCCTGTCTCAAAAGAATTTAAAAAAAAAAAAAAACACAAAATGAACCTTTGTTAAATGGTGCTTGAGGAAAGACAGCCTCTGGTCTCCACATGCACATGCACACATATGTACGTGTACCTGCACACACACACACACACACACACACACACACACACACACAACAACAACAACAACAAGGACAGAAGGCAGGGCAAACTTAGAGCCTGTGTGATGACAGAGCAGAGAGGAGGAAGAGAAATTAAGAAAGCATGAAGAGGCCAGAGTGGTGTGCTCTGATGCTATAGGAAGGGCCACAAGCCATGGGATGTCAGGGCCCTCTAGAATCTGGAAAAGATAAGAAATAGATTCTGCCATAAATGTTAAGCCTGGGTGACTCCTTGACTTTAGGACTTGTAATTTGAGGGGTGATGCAATACATCTGTGATCCCAAAATTTAGGAGGTGGAAGCAGTAAGATTGAAATTTTGAAGCCAGTGTAGGCTACAGAGTGAGATTCTGCCTCAACAAAACAAAACAAGGTACCAATAAACACACACACACACACACACACACACACACACACACACACACACACAGAGAGAGAGAGAGAGAGAGAGAGAGAGAGAGAAAGAGAGAGAGAGAGAGATAGCAAAACTTGGTCCTTGACTGTAAAGACATAAATTTGAATTGTTTTTTCATGCCATTAAATTTGTGGTGGATTATTACAATGCTAGAAAATGGATGCAGATAGTATCTCCCAGACGGGGCCCAGGGTGGAGAGGTGTGAATGACCAAACACATAAGTGAAGGCATTGAAAAGGAGGATGCCGGTTGAAAAGAGAAACAGTTACTTGTGGGGCCCCAGAGGATCTGAGGGACAGAGGTCACAGAGGATGTGTCTCTGGAGGGAGAGCCCAGCCATACTTCAAGCTGCACACTGCACATCTAGCTGACCTTTGGTAATGACAGTGAGCTCGGGCCAGCTGCCCATTAGACCAAATGTCCAGTGGGTATCATTGAATCTCAGGCTGTGTATTTCATCTGCACTCTCAGAAGTGAGGTATTATCTAATTGCTTGATCTCAATGCATGATTTAGAAAGATGCACTCCCCCCAACTATCAGATTTGAGGGGAGAAATCACATTGTTAGAACCAGAGATGCTCTTTCCTAGGAGCTTTGCATCTTACAGAACCCATGGAAATAATCGGAAAATCTCTCCAGGAAGACTTGGAGTCACTAACTATGCAAAGTCTTACAAGTGATACCTGATTGGCCATCTTACACAAACGGGATACTTTACACTTGAGGCTGTAGCCAGAAGTTTCTCCGGTCCTGCCTTGCCCAGCAGTCTGGCAAATCTCTCCCAACCGTAGTCCCACAGCTGCTTATAAAATAATTACTCAGAGGCTTATATTAATTACAAACTGTATGGCCTATGGCTTCAGCTTCTGGCTAGCTAACTCTTTCATCTTAAATTAACCCATTCCTATTAATCTATATGTTGCCACGTGGCTGTGGCATTACTGGTCTGCTGGCATCTTGTTGCGCCTTTATGGTAGCTGGAGTCTCCCTCGACTCCACCCTTCTTTGTCTCCTCTTCAGTTTGAATGTACTGCCTAACCTATCCTACCCTGCCATAGGCCAGTGCAGCTTTATTTATTATCCAATGGGAGCCACAAATATTCACAGCATATAGAAAGATATCTCACAGCATGAGGCCTTAATGAGTATCAGTCTATTTACCAGAACCAGGGCCGGAGAGACCACTCAGTGGGTAGAAAGTTTACATCACAAGGGTGAGGACTGGGAGTTCAGATCCCCAGCACCCAGGAGGCAGAGGCTGAGGATTGCCAGAGCAAGCTGACTAGTCAAACTGGCAGAATTGGCAATCTCTGGGTTTAAGTGAGAGATGCTGCCTCAATATGTATAAGGTAGAAAGCAACCTATGAAGACATCTGATGGCAACCTCTGGCCTCCATACTCATGCACATACATGTGAGCCCATACACACATGCACAAGCTCACATACATACCATATACATAGACATGTGCAAATGAAAAACAACTATCAGAATCACAGACTTGGTAAGTGGCAATGCCAGACTCCCGAACCCATGCTCTTCAGCAGAGCTCTGTCTGTATCCTATTCTGCTGCCAACATCAGTCCCCTGTGGGGTTCTCTGAGCAGTCAGCCACCAGACCTACAAGACTTTCAATGAGAGGCTTTCAGAAGTCTTTGTCTTCTTTAAGCAGTGGCTGTTAAGATACTAAAAGATGAGTCCAGGACACATCTCTAAACAGAGAGGACCTGTATTCTTGGGTTCTTCAAGACCAATCCCCTTCTTTTGTTTATTATATTCCAAAGCTCCCTGGGGTTACCCCTGGCTGTGACTTTCTGGCAGTGAGGTTGATTAGGTACTAAAAGTACTGGATGGTTCTGGGAATGACCACATAATTGAGGCTTCTCTGATGAGTGGTTCACAATCTCTTGCTCACAATGATTGGTCCACAGTGCAAAGCAGCCACAACGATGTAAGAAAAAAACATGGTGGTAGTCCCACCCTTTGAAACTATCTGGAGTGGTGTTCAGGAGTACTTTGTTTCCAGAATTTTCTCTATACATCCCTTCTTATCTTTCCTAGCATAAAGCAGCACAGAAAAAAAAAATCAACATTGAGAAAGTGACAAGGAAAGATTGTGATACCATGTGATACCATGCATGTTCCTGCAGGCAGCTATGCCTCAAGTCAGGCCCACGAGTATTTGTCAGATCCTGATCAGATGTCTTTTTTGTTTGTTTGTTTTCTGTTTGTTTGTTTGTTTGTTTGTGGTTTTTATGGTGGTGATGAGGAGCTTCCTTTAAATCCATTTAAATCTCAACTTTGTTTTGGATTTTGTATCAAATTTCATAAAAAAAAAAAAATAAGACATGCTCCCTAAAGAAAGCTTCATATAAACCAAAACCCAGCAGCAATGTCCAATTCCTGGCACCATGCCTCTACTTCTATTTATCTGATAGTTTTAATCTGTAAAGTTCCTCGTGAGGTTTCCCGACACTCTCACAGGAAACGAGTTACATGCAGAGTGTTGTTTTCATTTTCTTTTAAACTGATGCTGCCACTCAAAGCTCCATCTCTCTCATATCCAGACAGCAGCCGTTGCCATCAGAGCCTCTCACCTGCCTACGTGTCCAGGAAGTATGTGCCACAGAGGAAATGGCCAGGCCAAGGTACGATGGGAACTCATCATGACTATAGAAGCCGTCCCATGATGTCACTGAGTAGCAAGCTTCAAGGAGAACACCTCTTAACAAACAGGCAAGAGAGACTAGAAAGGAGGGGCTCTATGGGAGTCTGTTCAAAGTAGAATTTTGATACATCATTCAAAAATCCAAGGACACATGAATAGAACCACTAAAATTTGTTATTTGAGTATATTTCTACTTTTTTCCTTCATTTTTCTTTTCTCTTTTTGGTTACTTTCATGGTTCCATTGTGTATTAGATAAAAGTTGCTTGAGAAATTCAGATTAGGAAGAAAAGAAATATGGGTGTTCTTCCCTTCCTACAGAACCCTCTGAATTGTTTCTTGCAGACCATTCTGCCCACTGGAACTGTGTGCATATGATTAACTGCACACGAGCCCACAGCTTGCATGAGCAGTTAATTTGCTCCACATTTCCATGCTGCATTATAACCCTAATGATCACTAATAATAGACAAACCCACATTTTATTGAGTAAGTAATTTGAGACATTATGATTTTTATCATGCGAATAGGATTGACCAATTTACATTGGGCAGAGGGAGATAAATAACCAGGGAATCAATCTCTCCAGCAGCAGGCTCTGTCTCTTGGCAAAATGATAAGCATTGATCAGGAAGGAGACAGCAGGAGGCTGTGCTAGGCAATAAAGTCAATGAACTGCTGTGCTCCAGCCAGAAGGTCAGTCAGTGAGCCCACGGCCACCTGTGACATGATGCAAAAGACAGGGTGGACACCTCATTTTGGGGAAAGTGTGAGAGAGAGTGGGCACAGACTCTAGAGCTAGTTCTGCCTCTCCTTTGCTACCTGCATAGGATCCTTCATCTGGGCAATGCACCAGGAGGCAGGTGAAGGGCTGGCAAGATGGTTCTGTGTGTAAAGGCACTTGCCCCACATGTCTGGTGACCTTGATCTTATCCCCAGAGCCTCCATAAAAGTGAGTGGAGAGAGCTGACTCCACAGAGCTGTCTGTCCTCTGACCTCCACAGTGCATGGTGTTACATGTATAGCCTCCCTGCCTCCCTCCCACATGTTGGGCTTTTTGTTTGTTTGTTTTTTTAAGTATTTTTAAAGAGACAAGTAGAAAAAGCTCTGGGTGTGGTTTATCCAAGGGGATATAGGTAGATAGGGAATCAGTTCTTTCCCTAAAGTTTGTAGACACAAAAGCCAGAATGGAAGGGGCACACACTTCACACCTACTCTACAGAAAGGAGGGGGACCTCTTTATTACCATAAAGGAAGCCACTGGGATCGTTGTGGCTGGGGTGACAATGATGGGTCATCCAGGTTCTCTGAACTCAGGCACCAGGAAGTGGAAGGGAGGCAGGAGAAGAGCTTGAAAGCACTTTATTTAGTGCTCCTAAAAAAAATCTGCCTCAATTTCACCTGGAAACCAGAGCAAGAATTTTTCTCAAGAGAAGCAAGCAGAAAGGCTTAAGCAGTCTGAAGGTGGAAACAGGAGGATCAAGAATTCACAGTCAGGCTGGAGAGATGCTCATCAATTACAAGCACTTGCTGCTCTTGCAGAAGACACAAATTTCACTTCCAGCACCCGAGGTGAGGTGGCTCACAAGGGCCTGCATCCGCAGCTCCAGGAGATTGACCCTCTTCTGACCTGTGCATGAACCTCCACTAATGTGGCATATGGTCACAAAGAGATACACACACATATAAAAATAAGTCTTTAAAAAAAAAAGCACTTGAAAGTCATTCTAGGCTCAAATACGGAGTTTGAGACCAGCCTGGTGTACTGAGACCTTGTGTCAAAAACAAAACAACAAAAAAAGCCAAACAAACAAATGGATGAAAAGGCCAGCAAACATTTTTTTTTCTCCTGATTGAAGGAATTGTTAGAATCAAAAGTCATAACTTTGAAAAAATGTAGTTATTTTGTGTCAGACACACTAACATCATACCAGTAACTTTCTGGCCTTTTTTCCTATACATGTCTAGCCCATGTAAGTCCACATTTTTGACATTATTTTTTATAATTAGAATCATACAGGTTTTCTTTCTTACTGTTTTTTTTTAGCCTAAGGCTACACTAGAAATATTTTTCTCCTTTTTCATACCATCCATTTTTCCACTTCCAGATGTTCTATTATGAGTCTTATCTTAAGTGGATGCCTCACTGAGGAGAAAATTTTGAAATTATTTAGTAATAGTGTCTTTTATTATCTTAAATATTTTATTCATTGCTTAGTTGGTTTTTGAGACCAGATTTCATGTAGCCCAGATTAACCTGAAGCTTGCTGCTAGCTGGTTAGCTGAGGAGGACACTGAACTTCTGATGTTCTTGCCTCTCCCTCCCAAATGCTGGGGGACTACACACATGCCTCACCATGCCTCGTTTATGACGTGCTGAGTATGGAAACCAGGGCTTCCTTCCTGCTTGACAGGCAAGCACTCCCCGTGCTGATCTGGATCGCTAGCCCCTTGGTTTGGTTTTTGAGATTGCTCTGTTGTCTAGGCAGGCCTCAAACTTGGTCAGTCTTCGTAGGGCCTCCAAAGTGCTGGGGTTATAGGTGTGTGCCATGGTACCCAACCTAGGGAATACAAATATTGACAAAGTGCAAGCAAGGTGCACACACGCACACACACACACACACACACACACACACACACACACACACATACACACACGACACAAGGCACCTTTGGCATTAAGAGCATATGGCCCTGTCTGCCCAGGTTCACAGGGGTGAGCAGATCCCTGGGCACCAGAAACTTCACATTCCCAGGCACTCCTTAGAGTATATTGTTGAAGAGAAAAGCTGGGATCATGCTAAAGATGGTTCTTCAGAAGGGAACTGCTGGCCATCAGCAGTTAATTAGCTTGGCCTGTTGTGGAAGGGAGGAGCTTTCCTTGGGTGGAGGTCTCTTAGCTGCAGCTAGCTCCGCTGTTGGCACAGCCTGCATTCAGCCTCCCATCTCCTGCAAGGACAACTGGCCTTGGGATGAGAAAACAACAACAACAACAACATTCCTAGATGACCTTGAAAACAACACAGCCTCACCGGTAATGTCAATAAGATCTATCTTTACCAAACCGAAATTCGCCTCTCCTGGGACTGTAGAACCTACAGAATAATCCTTCTTCAGCAGAACATAAGGTCTCCAGGGATTTAGGGGACTCTGCAACCTGGCTTTCTTGTTTCAGCTACTGGTGGGTAGCAGGAGGCTTTGGACCTTGGAAACATCTAGATTTCAATTTAGTCTCTGTTACTTATTAGCAGTGTGACCTCTGGTGAGTGACACCTGCAGGATCCCAGTCTCTTCCACCAACACATAGTCCCCAGGTCAGCCTTCCTCTAAGGAACTCCCAGTCCAAGTTGGGCACAGATGGATACATCTGCATTCTCAACATTTGGGAGAGTGAGACAGAAAGGTCTGTATGTTTCTATTAGTATGTAGCCCAGGCTAGCCTTGAGATGCACACCAAAGACAAGACCTGTGAGGGACAAACCTCTTACACTCCTGGTCTATTTGTCCACTGAGAAGAGGTGAGAGCAAAACTTATCTTTGGGAGGAACCTTTGGCACCTCCATTGGATCTGGTCTTCATTCCTGTGTCGAAAAATCACCCGACACATCTTTACCGCACACTTCAAGGTTATTTTTTCCAATACAGAATAATTCTGTAGGCTTAATGGCAGATATTTAGCATGCTAATCTATTTTTCCAGTCCTTCATCCACTGTAGACATTGCCAATCAACCCCACCATTCTTTAATCACGTGTAGGTACTGCATCAAAGTTCTTCCCAGAACAGAGCACTAGAGAGTCACTGGAAGGCCTCTCAGAGAGGGAAAGACCGAGGCACAGCAGCATATCCTATCCCTAGAATACCAAGGGCTCCAATAATTCACATCTATAGACACTACTCAGAGAAAGCTGTACCAAAGGAAGGCTTGTCAAGAGCCTAGCACATCATTAAAAATGCAGAAACTCCAGACGTTTATACGGAGATCAATTGGCAATAACTCTATGGTGCAAGACTGAGAATTAAATTGGAAAGCCAAATGTGAAGGGCACAGAATGATGATTTGTGCATTTTTCAGTAAGAAGAGGTGCTGTGTGATGGGTGTGGGCTGCTGGAGTATGGTGGGGAGGCCAGGGGATGTGGTGTTTGGGGAAACCACAGGCAGAGAGAGAAACCTGGGCCAACGATGAGATGTACACGTAACTGTTGTGATCTCTCCCTGGGGAGACAAACATCTTTTCACCCCAGATAGGATGTCAACAACAGACCAAAGAAATTTCCCCCAAGTCTAGCATGGTGCATCAAAGAGTTTCAGTAGGGTTATTTATAGGAGCAGGGTGAGGGTTACTTAGAGTTATGTGCAATTACAAGTGGCTACACCACTGAAGAAAACGTCCCCCTCTCTCCCAGCAACTCTTAACTGCATATGTATCCTCATGGAGGGAGGTGGCCTTGTGAGCCCCTTCCTCATAGCAAAGGATATCTGTTTATATCCTTAAGTGATGGCCTGGGGTTCATGGGCCATCCTCTACTTCCATGATGGAGCATTAATGGGACTGATCTTGCGCTGGTCTCCTAGGATAACCACACCTGGAGTTCAAGAGGGTCATGTCCTATCCAGAGGGACAGAAGTCTGCAGCAACAGACCCAGGAATGTAGCAGAGGAAAAATGGAGAGGATGAGACGGTGAGGAGAAGAGCCTGCAGAACCCTCAGGGCTGGAGACTAGGCCTTCCAGCACTGCATTACGTGGGCCAGCGGGGAGGATACATGGTCTTAATCCAAGTACCAAGCCAAGGGTTGCTGGCAGCAATTCATGCTTGGTCTTCAAGGCTACTGAGACAGATCAAAAAGGTTTCTGGGAAGCTGCGACTTCCTATACTCTACTCACAAGGCATTAAAATAACAGCCAACATACATCCTTCACTTGTGACTAAGGCACAGACTACCAGCCCTGTTCCCAGACTCCTCTTTGGCTTGCCTGCCTTGTCCAGCTTCAATGGCATCAAGCTGCCATTCCCACTTCAGTGATGCAGAAAGGTTAATCGTGTCTCTGGGTGTGTGGCCTGGGCATCTCCTGGTGCACGTGTGGAAGCGGGGATGGAAACATGAGAGTGGGATGATGTGCTTCCTGGAAGTGTTTGTTTGCTTTTATACAGCTACTTTTATTGGGCTGGAGAGATGGCTCAATGGTTAAGAGCACTGGCTGCTCTTCCAAAGGTCCTGAGTTCAATTCTCAGCAACTGTGTTGGGCAGTTTACATCTGCCTGTAACTACTGCTCCAGGGGATCTGACATCTCTTGCCTCTGAGGGGTCCTCACTCATGTGTACCTGTACACACATACATATAATTTTAATTTTTAAAAGTGTGTGTGTGTGTGTGTGTGTGTGTGTGTGTGTGGAGGTCAGAGGACAACATGTAGGATTTGGTTTTCTCCTTTTACTCTGAGGGTCCTGGGGATAGAATCCAGATTTTCGGGCTCTTTGCAAAGCACCTTTGCTCACCTAATCATTTTGGTGGCCTTGACTTTTTATCTTTGTTTCATTTTCCTGGATATTAAAATAAAATATTTCAGGCATGGACTATCCATCCATAAGTTCAAATAATCCACAATATAGTGACTCACTAGTGAATTACAGGAGAACCAATCACATCCCTCACAATTGTGGATTTACCTTTTTTATCTTTCAAGAATCTTACTAGAAGATCGTTCAGGAAACATATCTAGAGCTTTGATCCCATTATGTTCTATTTTTTAAATAAGACTTTAAAAGACCATCATGAGTTCACATGCTCAGAAAAACGTGAGGTCACACTCAGAGTTACACTGAATACTCCTCTCTTGTCCTGTGTAGCATTGTGGTCAGCAAGTGTTGTGAGCTGTAGGGTGGTTCCTTCAGAGGAGTGTTTTCCTTTTTAAACAATTGTCTTTCTTAAAACAAAACAGGCATGTCTAGAGATGTGGCTCAGTGGGAAATATGCTTGTTTATAAATGTGAGTCCCAAAGTTGGGATCCCCAGAAGCAGGGTAGCCATTCGTAATCCCAGCACCCAAGAGGCAGAGACATGGGGCTGTCAGGCAAGGTGGCTGGCTATACTAACCTCCAGGTTCACCCAGAGACTATGCCTCGATAAATATAGTGGGGAGCTCTGAGGGAAGATGCCTACTGTGACCTCTGGGCCTCCATACACACATGCATGTGTACCCCCAAACATGTGTACTCATGCACACGTAGGAACACAGCACACACATGTGTAACACATACACATAGGAGAAAGAGGAGGAGAAGGAGGCGACAGAGGCAATATCACAGAAGCATCTAAGATGTTTGATTTTGAAGATCAGTGCTGCCTGTGGGCCAATCTGGGAAAGAGCCACCAATCCACAGTGGGTAAATAATGGGGAACAAAACCTAAGGCACTGAGGATGCCAGTCTTGGACTTACTGGGTGAAATGGGGCGGGGGGCAGAATTGTAAAGTTGAAGATCCATCTAGACAGAGCCCAAAGAATATATAGCCCTTTAAAACTAAGGTCATTACACACAGCCGGGCGGTGCCCACCCATCTGCATCCAGATAGTTTGTATGCCATTCCATTATTTGAGTAATCTTATCAAAACATACTGAATGCCCAAATAGATGTCAGGGAAATTATTGTCATCCCTAATAACAGTGCTTTTCATTTACTGAGAGTGCCTCTCAGAGACTGAGAGATTTTTACCCTGGGTATGAGGCTTTTTAGGACAATTAATGTTTAAAATATACTTCTCCTACAGCATGTAGGAATGTCATAGATGGATAATAAATAAACATTAATATAAAAAAATGTCAGGAGTGCATCATAAAAGGCATTGCCTGCAGGTCCCTGCTCCATCCCTACAAGTCAAGTAGAATCACGTGACCTCGGCCACAGCCTTGAGTCTATGCCTTCTACTATGTGCAGCTTCTCCCAGGCTGAACCAAAAGTCCCTGCATGGCTTACTGGCATATGGGTCAGTCACCTCCCTTGGAACTGTGCCCTGCCATATTTGTGTCACAGAGGGACAGACAGTCCAAATCTGGAAGATTTTTATGTGCAATGAAGATCTGCAAGGCAGATGGACCTCAAACACCGATTCTAAGCAAAAGAACATATACTACATGATTCCACCTACAAGGGTCTCCAGAAAAAGGATGCCAGTGTCCAGGGCTAAGAGGGGAACTGGGAGCCAGTGTATGTTGGGCAGCGAGTTTAGTTTTTGCATGAAAACCATTCTTGGAATGGAGAAGTATTTAAAGCCACTGAACCAGCTACTCAAAAGTGGTTAAAACATCAAAAGTGAGGAAGGTCATTTTAAGAGACAAGAACAAATCTCTCTGTTTCCCACTAAATTTTGTTAAGAATTGAAAGCTACCATAAAACATCATCTATTTTTAAAAACCAGAAGGGAACACATCATTAATTCCATCATTTTAAAAAGGTTGAATGGTAAATTTTTAATATGTTTTCATTTATTCTTTGAGAATCTCATAAATTTATGTTATGCATATTTAATTTTTTGAGACAGGGTCTTATGTAGTCCAGGCTGGCCTTGAACTTGCTATGTAGCCGAGGATGACCTTGAACTCTTCATCCTCCTGCCTCTACCTCCTGAGGACAGGGATGACTGGTGTATACCATGAAACTTGGATCGTAAGTTGGTGGATATTGAGGCCAGAATTTCATACAACCTCAGCAAGCATTCTAACCACTAAGCTATGTTCCCAGTCTGAGTGTTATAAGTTTTAAAAGGAAGAAAGGGAAACGGAGGGAGAGAAAACCAAAGAAAAGAAAGGAGAATCAAAAGAAAGAACGAAGCGAAGAAGGGAGGCATGGGGAAAATGACGTATCTTGCAAATGTGCTGGAGTTAGGACTCATATGGGCAGTGTGGCTGTGGCTGTCTGCTTCCCTTTGGCCCCTGGTGACTGATTTATCTCACACTTCTTAAGA